>NW_021703771.1:14997709-15381012 GCF_005190385.1 Monodon monoceros | reverse complement strand
GGGCCCTGGAATGCGCTTTTTTTTTTTTTTTTTTTTTTGCGGTATGCGGGCCTCTCACTGCTCTGGCCTCTCCCGTTGCGGAGCACAGGCTCCAGACGCGCAGGCTCAGCGGCCATGGCTCACGGGCTCAGCCACTCCGCGGCATGTGGGATCTTCCCGGACCGGGACACGAACCCGTGTCCCCTGTCTCGGCAGGTGGACTCTCAACCACTGCACCACCAGGGAAGCCCTAGAATGTGCATTTTTAAAGAGACCTCCAGGTGTTTTTTATCATCAGGGTTGTTTGGGATTCATCGATTTTTCACAAGGTTTGGATGATTCTGAAACGATACGAAAAACAGGAAGTGGAGAAATGGCAAACTGTAACATAGTAGAATTTCTTAAAATCCTACTATCTTTGGTTTATCTTTGTTAAAAGCAAACATTGCTAGCTGCTGTGCATATTAACCTGTCTTTAGATGTTGATTCCATAAATCTTTGCCTGCTCCCCCATTTGACCATACAGCAGTGGATTCCAACATTGGCTTCTTATCAGAATTCCCCCTCCACCCCAGGGGTGGAGCCTGGGGTTCTCTTGTTTTTAAAAGCTTCCCAGCCGTTCCTGACCTTCACCAGGGTTGTCAACCACTGTTCTTGGATATGTGTGGAAGTAGGCAGTGTATTTTTCTTCCTTGCCACTCCCTTAGCGCTACTATCAGTTCTTCAGATGGTGCAGGTTCAGGAATTTGGTTGAGCAGCTGACCCACCCTCACTCCCTGCTGTGTGATCACATACTTCTAAAACTCATGTGATCAATTATTGTCCACCTCTGCATGGTAAGTATGGACTGGCCCCAGAAACTCAAGTGCAGTGACCCTCCTGGCACTGACAGAAGCAAGGTGCCATCAGTGGCGGTGTCCCGAATACCTAAGTTTCTGATTCTTTACTGAGGAATCATATACACCTGCTTGCATGTCTCAACTACTTTTTTTTTAAGGTAGTGGTTATATCAGTGCCTATACCACAAATGGTAAGGGGTTCATGATGAAGCCTTGAGAAAAGGTACAGTGTGTTGGTTATATTTTACAAAATTCAAAAAGTCAGAATGAGGGGAAAAGAAATGTATCATCTGTCAGTTCCTGGCTGGGAATGACCTTATTAAAAGGTTAGGGCGGTAGGACCTAGTATAGGAGTCAGTTAATTGTGTGATCATGAGGAAAAAGACCAGATCAACAGGAAGAACATTTTCCCCCCAGGGGCAAGCAATAGTCGCACTGACCAAGCAAGTGAGCTCAATTGGGGGTCTAATAAGTGGACAGAGGAAAGCAATGGGAAACTAAGAGTCTGGTGATAGTTAGAGATCCTTGGGTACAAAAAGGCAGCTAGTACTGGAAATAAGTTGATTCACATGGAAAGATCTTTAACCACTGGGCTGGACAAAAGGGAAAATATGACTCTATTCCAAAATGGTTTGGAACACTAGTCAAGTTGTAATAGGCAAGTAATTCAAAACATGGCTGGCCAGGAAATAAGACAAGTCCGTGTTACCATAATTGAGACCCACTTAGCAGGGACCAAATCAGAATCCCCAAATTAAAATGTACATTTTTGACTAGTTTAAAAATAGCAAGTGTTTATGCATGAACAGCAACTATAACTTGTTGTCAGCCTCAGCGTTTTGGACTTGAGTTCCCTAAATTCTTCCTGCTCAAATTAAGAGTTGTATCTCAAGACTGAGAGTGGAGTGCAGAGCATACATTTGATGGTCAAGTGTCTTTAGCTGTGGAAAAAGAAAACATGTAGGGAAAATTGAGAACAATGGTTACAAAAAGATAGGTTGAGTGTTTGATATCTTGCTTAATATTTTGCAACGATTTCTAATTTCCCAACTATGATTTTCCACTGCCTTTCAGAAGGCGTCACCTTCTCTAGTCAGGAACAGTGATTGCCCATTCCTCGCATAAGCCCCGGCTTTTGATCAAGTTCTAGAATGTCCTTCTCATCTTTATAAGTTCAGATTCTAGTTCTCTTTGAAACTAAGCAATTATCCTTCCATCTAGAAATTTCTTTCTCCTGCCAATTTCCACAGCACTTTTCTATCAGTTTTCTCCTACACATAATGCATTCCTGAAAACTTGTTGAAGAATTAAAGGTATTAGAAGCCAAATAACATGCTCAAATATTTTTGTGTGTTAAAAATACTACTATAAATGGTAAAATCTAAATACTTACCCCACCCTTTAGTACAAGGTAGTCTTTGATAATACTCTCCAAGACTTCTTCTTCTTCACTTATCAATTGAACATATAGTCTGATGTCTTAATTTTAAGATACTTAATTTCATAAGTGTCTAAGCTATAATCTGAAAAATTTGGCTCACTCAATAATATCTTTTTTTCAACTTTATTAAAAGTGAGATCTATAATTCTTAATGTTAGGTTCTCTACACTAAAAAAATAATCTTTACCACTTGTTATGAAACAATAAGTTAAAACACAATTAAATATCACAATAATCATAATAATAAACATACCCGGTGGGTTAATATATAATTTACATAGATTATATTTATCCAACTTGCATCATATGCGTATTCAGTATTTATATATGCATATGAATATGTAAAACTCAAATATTTCTTCTTAGTATAACAGTTGTTCCTTTAAATTGATCACTTTTTCTGATTTCTTTTCAGTAGATACCTGGAAGACTGTTATTTACCTCTTTGGGTGTTAATCCAGGCACAAGCCTTGCCACAGTTTCCCAGTTGATGGTCCGGTGGATTCCACTTAATGGGTAAGGATCATGTCCAACACCATTTGGTTGTTTAGGAAATTGTTGTTTTCTGAATATCCATGACTGATCTTTTGGAACTAGAGACAGAGAAGACAAATAGATTTATTTGCATCTGAAATCCAAATGTTTGCAGAACATTATAAATCAGTTATAATTCATTCCTAAGAATTATCTACTACTACATAAAGGAAAAATAAAACTCACCTAAAATCAAAACAGAATATATAGCTCAAATCTCTTCAAATATAACAGAATTTGAATATTATGGATTGGTGGATAGATAGAAGGATGGACAGATGGGTAAATATGCGATTAAAAAGTATGATAAAATGCTAAGGATAGGGGACTTCCCTGGTGGCACGGTGGTTGAGAATCTGCCTGCCAATGCAGGGGACACGGGTTCGAGCCCTGTTCCGGGAAGATCCCACATGCCGCGGAGCATCTAAGCCCGTGCGCCACGACTGCTGAGCCTGCGCTCTAGAGCCCGCGAGCCACAACTACTGAAGCCCACGCACCTAGAGCCCGTGCTCCACAACAAGAGAAGCCACCGCAATGAGAGACACGTGCACCGCAATGAAGAGTAGCCCCCTCTCGCCACAACTAGGGAAAGCCCGTGCACAGCAAGGAAGACCCAACACAGCCAAAAGTAAATAGCTAAATACACAAACAAACAAATAAATAAATAAATTTATTTTTTAAAAAATGTTAAGGGTAGAATATAAGTGACGCGTATACAAGTGTTCACTATAAAATTCTTTTGATTTTGCTGTACGTTTAAAATTTTTCATAATAAAATGTTGAGAGAAAAAGTTGAATACAATATATCTTCCTTAAAAAAAATCATAATAATTGAACAAATAGGCATTGCTATACAAAGATGTGACGCTACTGAACTGGACCACTGACTAGCATGCGTTAGCTGCAAATGCTAATTGTTTACCCTTCATCTGAAACTTTGAATTTAGCCACTACAATATGGGAGTGACAATGTACACTGTATAAAAGAGCAGGTTGCCCTGAAAATCAAGACCTTCCGTGATTTATAATACATTGCTATGATTTTTCATTTGGGACTGATATTTTCCTGGTATATTCTGGCACTGTCTCCCTGGTTAGTACCATTGTAGTGCTAATTGCTATGCATCACCCTTGAATACATGCATTATCTCCCTTATGGGGTAGGGATTCCTTATACCCACTGTAGCATCTAGAACAGTGATTTGTGCAAAGCAATCCCGCATTCACTGGTACTGCACCTAATATTTTCCAAATACTTTCTGGAACATGGTCTCCTTTTAAGCTAACAACATTACAGGGGCCTGGGTATGCTGGATATTTGTGAGGTCTCAGGCGGAACGCATGTCTTTGCAACAGCAAAATGGAAAAAATGGAAGGATGGACAGAGGTGACTTGCTCATGTTCATGAACTTGCTCATGAATTAGTAAGAGGTAAAACTGGGGCCCAAATCCCAATTGTCAAGTCCTTTTGTTCCAGAGGGCTTCAATAATAATTGATTGAATGTATGTGTGAATATATAGGTGGTTCCTGTGGCCTGTCTGTACTCTGGTTAGTTAACAACTTTTTCTGATGTTTAGAACCATACCAGAACTGTGCCTCCCCTAACATTCAGGATTTTCAGAATCCATCCAGGGACATGGAAAACTGGCCTAGGGTCTGATGCCAGAGCCTTCTCACTCACACTAGAAGGGAGAAAAAGGAATTATGACAGTGGAAGAGAAGTCATTTGCTGAGGAGTAAAGGAAAATCATAGTTTGGTGTCAGTACATACACATATATAAATTACTAATAGGACCCAACTAAAGTTTGGAACTAGAGAAAAAGAGTTGGAGCTACAGCATTTTGTACTGAATGGTGGGAATTTACCATTATACAAAGCGAATTGAGAAGGTAAGAAACCTAACACTTTGGTGGGGGACGGTGGAAGGATGTCATTAAATCTTACTGCTGTAAAAAGCTCTAAGGGTGTAACATTGGTCATACGTAGACATTTTCTGTCATTCCAGTTCTTTATCTATGAAATAGTTTAATCTCCTTTTTGGTTTTCATGGAGTCTTTGAGTAGAGAACAATAAGGTCTAATCTCATTGAGTAACTACGAAGTGATACAAGGGCCCCAGAACTGTTTGCCTTTCTGTGTATGTTGAGGAGGGCCCATGAGAACTGATGTCAAAATATGTAAGTCTTGATAAGAAACAAAAGCGCTTAGATTTTCTCAAATTTCTCCCCATGAAAGTCTGTACCTAAGTAAATACAGATACTCTCTGATACATTAATTTCTTCCCAAACCTGGACCTATTCCAATATAGATGTTTTTTAGCCAATGTTCTACTCAAAGAGTATTTATTCTGTTTTTTCTCAGTAAAGTAAATATTTGTCAATATTTTGATCAACTATGTCTTGATATATTTTGCATGTAGTGATATGTAAGTGAAAGATAAGGGCATTATCTAAAGCTACATGGGTTGGTCTTTGATAATTTGGTGACATTAGATGCAAATACTCATTTACTGACATTTCTTCTTCAGTCAGAGACTTTAGAGAAACAATAAGTTTTTCTTTTGAACTTGTATCAGTAAAGACAGAGTAATCAGAAATCCTAAAATGAGAACACTCTAGCATTAGAAAATGAAATTCTGCAGTTAAGGAAGTTGAAAAATATTTATCGGACCCTATTTTAGAAGTTTAAAAGACAGGGTTTGGCTACTGCAGACCAAGTAGGAATAAATCTGACTGAATCTTTAAAGTTATTAAGAATACATCCTTTTTAGGATGGATTGAAATCCAGTGTAGAATTAGATAATGATAACGACTTGGGAATTCCTGAGCTTGTTTTTCTCTTGGTAGAGAATACGTTCCTCATACATCTGGCATAAAGGGAAACTCCATCTCAGTCCTGAAAGAGTGCTTGTTTTGTTTTGTTTTGTTGATAATAGTCTTTAGTGTGAGTTTCTCTCAGTGGATGCTGAGTAGAACTCATCACATAAGAATGGTTGGTTTACAGAACTTTGATGGCTTTCTATGTCTTTTCTTTCCTCTCTTGTAAATAAAGGTTCTCAGCACTGTTTTCATCATGAAAGACTGAAGAATTACCATTGGTTCATTTTACAGGAAAGCCAGACCTCCATGAAATAGCAGGTATATACTTACTTTGGAAATATGCAGTATCTTGTAAGAGCTGGCTTAGAATGTAAAGAAACTTGACAATCAAAACCATAATGACCTAATGAGAAAACACTCTCTCTTTGCCATAAAGTATATCAACTGCATAGACACTTCACAGATGGATTTTGTTTCTTTGGTTTTTTAGGACCTATAATTTCTTGATGCAAGTCTTGGGGGAAAACACCTGTCCTAAAATGTTTAAACATTTCTAGCTTGACTTAAGATGTCATTTGGTCTGAAATAGGATATGCGGTATGAAACCAATCCATAACTGAAAGAGATCTGAACGGCAATATTGGTGATTGAAACATATCAGAATGACAACATGCTCATTGGTCTCATTGACCTGAAATAATTTTCTCTGTTCAGTGTATATTTTCTTAAAGTTAAATTTATGGCCTTTTGCAGAGTGCGTGAAATCATCAGTGTTTGCCCTGACAACGGTAGTAAGTAAAACAAGGACAACCAACTGGGTAAGATTTCTTGCATATATCTCTGGGCTCTGTATCACTGTAGATTTAAAACGTCAAACATTTGTGCTTTGTCTGACTCAACTAAAGCAAGTGCGGCACTGTACTCGTTGTCACCCAATAATCCGTGATTGATTTTTGGGAGAACCCTATCTACTTTTCTTGGTACACCGTTTGCCAAATCAATATTAAAACCACATTTACTTGATCTTTCATGGATATTAGCATTCAAATAATCAGAACTTAACTGATTATTTGAGAGTCAGACAAATGATTTGAAGGAAAATTACAGATGGTCCTGGGCAGGGTATATGGGTGCAAGAAAGTGGTTGGGTGGGAATTTAGTTGCAGTTTGTCCTCGATTCTTCTAAGTTCTTAGCCTTCGCCCATGTTGGCAGGATATAATAGAATATTATAGCTGGAAGTATCCACCGTGTCGATTTTCTTGGCCACAACATCAGCAGAGTATTAGCTTCTGTGCTTTAGTAATCAACTTTCAACATGTCAATGAATTCCAAGGTCTACAGCACCATGACTTTGCATGCATCTCCTTTCAGTGTTGACTCGTCCTACATCAGGAAATTCCTCCTGAAAACACCTTGAAAAATAACTGTCAAGAATGGTAAATATAAGGAAAAAGATGTTTTCCTTATATCTGACTGAATTCTCTGCAATTAATACTCCTTCTTATCTAAGTTTTGATAAAGTAAACAATCAATGGATTATTGTTTTCTTCAAAATAATCCTTCCTCTTCTAAGAAATGGTCATGAAACTATCAATAAAAACGTATACATCTCTGTTCCTCAAAGAATCAGAATTTTTGTTTTTGTTAATTAGTCCATGTACCTGTTTTTATTCCTTTAATAAGCGCTATTTATTCATCTTTATGAACCCTTTCTAATCACTATCTGTATTTTTTTTGCACAGGCTCCCGACGCACAGGCTCAGCGGCCATGGCTCACGGGCCCAGCCGCTCCGCGGCATGTGGGATCTTCCCGGACCAGGGCACGAACCCGTGTCCCCTGCATCGGCAGGCGGACTCTCAACCACTGCGCCACCAGGGAAGCCCTATCTGTATTCTTAAATGTTGAAGATTGAACCCATTTCCATCCAGTTTTTAGTGTCAGTTGGTTTTTACTGCTTGTGATGCAACTTAGTTACCTGTAACTTTTCCTAAGTATAAAATGTTAATGTAATGAGAGTCTTACTTTTGATCACTTCATTTCAATGCATCCCCAAACTGTCCTCATTCCAAGAATAGGAAGCTGAAAACGTGAAGCCAGGTTCATCTTTGTCCCTGCTAAAATAGCTGTCATTTTATCTTAAGACAGTTGTCCTTTTCTATAAGTATGGAACATTGGGGAATAGTTCTCTTGTTTCTAGGAGTCAGAAAGGGCAATAAAATGTGCAGAATGACATTTGTTCAAGCAAAATAATAGAGTTATTCATCTAGTCAGCAAATATATACTTTATGCTCACTGAATATAAAAAAATGCTTTCGGGCTTCCCTGGTGGTGCAGTGGTTGGGAGTCCGCCTGCCGATGCAGGGGACACGGGTTCGTGCCCCGGTCCGGGAAGATCCCACATGCCGCGGAGCAGCTGGGCCCGTGAGCCATGGCCGCTGAGCCTGCGCATCCAGAGCCTGTGCTCCGCAGCGGGAGAGGCCACAATAGTGAGAGGCCCGCGTACCGCAAAAAAAAAAAAAAAAATGCTTTCAAAATACCATAATTTATTTAAATTCTGCTCTTCTTTTGGAGAGATAAATTGTATTTTAGGGAAGTATTTATATTTGTTTTTTTCTATTACTGTCTACAGTCTTTGAAAATGTTGTTATGATAGATATATCTTCGTATAGAAAATCTGAAAAAAATACAGACATGGATAAAGGTAAAAATGAAAATCAATTAAAATTCCACAAAAAGTAGAGATTGTTGTATATCCTTTCAGTTTTTTTGAAGAAGATGTACACATTCATAATTTTTTAAAAATAATTTATCAACAAATGTTCACTGTATGCCTGTATGAGCCAGGTACTACCATCAGAATATCTACTCTACTGAATAAAAGTGTTTCTCTCCTAACAGAGTTTGCAATGTAGTTGGGAACACAGATGACCAAAGTGTAAACCAAGATGCATTTAGTATTACTAATTGTAATACTGATATGAAACAAACAAATAAACAAAAAAAAGTGCCATGATTGAGAATAACAGAGTTAGGGCAAGACATACTTAGCTGGGGTGGTTAAGGGAGGTGTTACAGGGCAGGTAACAGTTCAGATGAAGGCAAGAGGATGAGAGATGACAGCCATAAGACTTACAGGAAGAACAGCATTCCAACCCACAACCTGGTTCTATAAAGATAGTTGAATATCTTCCTTTGATGCTGTTAATTCTGTTATGCCTCGTAATAGCTATTTGAGTCCTTAGACCTGATCTTCCAAATGTGTCCCTGCTAACTTGCTAGCTGGCTGGTACACAGCTGACAGAGTTGATGATGTTTTAATCACTTGGTCACCTGATCCAGTTTCAGTCTCTTCCTGTGAAATATACCTGTCATCACAAAGGTGAACACCAACAGAATTCAGAAAATGTTGCAGAGGTGGTAGAAAAGCAAGTCATAAATTTTGAAGTTGAGAGAAGAAATATTCTGAAGTCACCCCAGATCTTTAGTTCAGCTAGTTACTACGAATGCTGATGATATAAAAGCTGTATTTTTAAAATCAACTAAAGCTAGTGTGTAGATTCAGTTGGTTCTAATGCATCAGTGGAAATGTATTCTTATTCTTTAATTCATTGAGGAGGATATGATGACCAGAGTAAAATAGGCTTTCTCAAAAAATGAAAACTATAGTTGTGGGAAATAAGTTGAAGTAGAGAGAACAGTACAACTGTTTACCTTGCCTTTTGCATCTGAAGAGACAAGGCATACCCAGCCGTATCTATATCCCCTTTTAAAATTAGATCAGAAAAGAGCAAACACTTCATATTTCATCCTAGGGAAACACAATTCATACTCTTTGTTTCATGAGGACCCACCCCTTAAAACATAAGGCCTGCATTTCTCAAGGTCCTAGGAAGTTTTCTGAAGTGACATGACAATTAAGTCAATTGAAAACCAAAATTCCAGATGCTTCACAAGGGGACTGCTGTGTTAAGACATCCATACTCGGTGTTCAAGCTTCGGCTTAGGAGGTGCTTTATTCAGCATAAACATTTTCTGTGGGTCAGAGCAACTGCTGTTTTAATGCTTCAAATCAAACACACTCGGAGGTTTAGAGATGAAAAAATAAATATTTGCAAACAGTGGTTGAATTGGGCAGACTGTTCACTCTAGTTCTCTTTGAGGATTTTCAAATCTTCTATTTTATTACTGTTTCTGAATTTACCAATAAAAACAGTCACCTTGGCCACCAAGAAGGGACTTTAGAAGGAGCTATTATGCAGTTCCATGAATGTTAACAGATGAGACTTCAAGCCTGAGAGGGTCCTTCAGCGGCCCCGCATCTTAAAACACATGGTCCCTTACAGTTGACTGTCAGCCATCAGAAAGGCTATTGTTCCTATTGCCCAGTAGAAAGGGCATATTGAATAATAGAGAAATTGCTTACAATTCTTAATAAAGTTTGTACATGATTTAAATATTATAAAAGAATGTATTACCCAAGGTTTTTGGAAAATTTGAAATATATGTCTAATTTAGAGTTATGTAACTTTTTATGTATGGTAAGGCGTTTTTAGAACAGATTAGACGAATACAAAGGCTTCCTTGTTTATTTTACATATTTTGAGCTAAACATACGTATGCCTCACAACTAATGCTGATTCTTTTGTGTGGACTATTTTATGATGTATTTTGTTATGACTCTTACTTCTTTCCTAGAGCCTATTTCAGGATAAAGCCACTCATAAAGGGAGAAAGGGAACAATACACAAACTTATTTGAGACTGGGAATTTTCCCTCACAGTGTGTGTGAAGTAGGTGGATAGAGATGGGGGTACAGGAAACAGAAAACATCAGCCAGTTTATCAGTGTATTGTAGAGCCTAAAATTGTGACCCTGAAATTCTGTTTACTGACTCTGCTAAAGGCAAATCTGCCCTGTCCAAAATACTTACATTTCTGAATTAAAATTATCCTAAGTTTATGGCTTATTTCCAAGGAAAGACCAGGTCTAACATGCAGATGAATGAAGATTGCTCTTTCTTTTGGTTTTAGAGCTTTCTGTTCATATTATTCAAGGTTCTATTTTCTCAGTATTTGTACCAAAGAATATCAAATGCAGAATATGAAAATTTCTTGTGGATGGAGGCCTCAGAACATTCTAGCCACTGATTTTCAATTGGTGTAACGTGTCATACGCTAATAGGCTCTCCAGACCTCTCCAGAGGGCCTGGTCCACATATTAGCATTCTCCAAAGAAACAGAAATAATTTTATATATACATATATATGAATATCTAGAAGATGTACATTTGTATAAAGATATAGTGATAACACATATGCATATTGTATACATATATATGTACGTATGGAAATTTACTATAAGGAATTAACTCATGCAGTTATGGAGACTGAGAAGATCCTCCCAGATCAGCAGGCAAACTCAAGAGCCAGGACAGCCAATGGTTTAGTTCCAGTTCAAGTCCAAATCCAAAGGCAGGAGAAGACCAGTGTCGCTGCTCAAAGACAGTCAGGCAGAGAGAGAGAGAGAATTCTTCTTATTCAGCCTTCAGTCAGGATGTTAATAGATTGGTGATGTCCACACACGTTGGGGAGGGCAATCTGCTTTACTCTCTGTGGATTCAAATGCTAATCTCATCCAGAAATACACTCATGGACACACCCTGAATAGTGTTTAACCAAATATCATGGTCCGGTCAAGTTAATACACAGAATTAACCATCACACTCAGGACTTTTAAACAGTTTAAATGAACTCAGGCTTCACTTAGGCACCAGCATTATACATTTATCTTTTAAACTGGTAAAGCTGGGCTGGGGAAATTAGCTTAGGTCTGAGGCCAAAATCAGGATTCTTATACTCAACCCTAAGTCTAAATCTTCCACACATGAGGGGACAGACTAAAGAGCACACTCACCTGGCCAGCAGAAGACAGAATTGTCACCTGAATTTTGCCAAACAAGACCCAAGCAGTGTGCCAGGCAGAGCTGCGTTTATGGATGTAACTCTGCAGGTTATCCCCTGGGCTCTAAATCCCAGCTCGAGGGATTGTGTAAAATATTCATTGGGAGGTTTAGGAGTCTCTGTTGGTCCATTTTTATATGTATTCAAAATCGATCTGAGTTTTATGTTTCCCACCTCCTCACTGTTTTAAAAAGAAACTCCATTGAGGTATAACTTATGTACAATAACCTGCACCCATTTTAAGTGTGTGGTCCAATGAGCCTTGACAAAGGTAACCAAGTAACCACCGTCACAGTCAAGATACAGATGTCTCACTCCCAAAACTCTCATGTGAGCCTTGGTCATCAATGTCCCTCCATCCCAACCCTGAGCTCTGTGCTTCCAGTGACCCACTTTGTTCCAGTGGGTCCAAATCCTTGGTAACATTTGGCATTGCAAGTCTTTCATTGCCTTGTGTTTTAACTTTTATTTTCCTGATGAATAATAATGTGCATCTTTTCGTGTGCTAATGACTCCAGTTTATCAAATATTTCTTTTAAAGTTCATGCTTTCTTTGTTCTATCTATGAAGTCTTTGAACTTTGCCTCCTGCCACGTTGAGCTAGTAAGGTTGCGGTTTTCCATGAGGAGCACCTTTGAGAAAAAAGGCCACACCCAATTCTTACCTGTCACAATAGCAGTTTCTTAAGAGTGAACTTATCCCCTGGTTCTGTCTGCTTTTCATTGCCTTTAAATAGCTGTTTTTAATTTTGTCCAGCTTTTGTAAACATAAACAATGTGCTACTATGATTGGATTGGTACAAAGATAAATAAGCTAGTCATTGGAGAATTATTTTTTATTAGTGTGTGAGCAAGAGAAGAAACAGGAATTATTCTTTACTGTGAGTAGCAGTTAGGACCAGATGCTTTAGAGAAAAAAAACTGGACGTTTTCTTCCTTCAATTAATATCTTGCTTATTGGGCCAATATCCAAAGGAGGGAGAGAAATAGAGTTGTCGTTAAATTAATAGTTTTAGGGGTTCTGGGAAGCATGTTTTCTGCCTTCCCCCTCTATCAGAATGCTACCCCTACACAAATGTGTGTGTGCGTGCACGCACACACACACACACACACACACAACACACTCTGTCCTGGCCTTGTTGTAATAGCACATCATGATGTTTTAGGAGGTATTGAATAATTCACACAACTCAAGAAAAATGATAGTACATTAAACTATCTGTATAACTAGCATAATTTTTTGGCTTAGTTTGTTTGGTGATTAAAAATGGTATTTTTCTCCTTAAGGGAGAAACTTTTAAAAAATAGGAAGAAGAACTGTGAGTGCCATGTCATAGCTGTGGACACCAGCTCCCCCCAACCATATCTACTTTAAATGACCATCTTCCACTCCCACCCCCATTTTTGTTACAACATCCTTCTTGTTCTCACAGCCATAAGATTCAAGGATCTTTAGATAAGCTATGAGTAGAACTTGCACCATACAAATGTAGTATAGGACTGGCCTTAAATTCAATGAGTGATTTTCTTTTCTTCAGTAAGAGATTTAGCAGATGCCTTGGGGACAGAAAAAACATGTTTGTCTAGTGCTGGGAAGGTTCACAGAAGTGGTGTTCCTTAATTATAGAATGGGGCACCAGACACCATTGCAACTGTTCCAAGAATAAGGAATAGCTTTAAAGCTATTCCTAACTTTACAAGTAATTCTTTGAACAACCGGAATCACTCGGGGCCTTAATGACCTGGGAGAGCATGTAACGGGGCAGAGCAGGCCAGGGAGGAACATGAGGAATGCCAGCATTTACATTCTGGGTACAGGAGTCACTCTTGTGGCACTAAGAAAGTGAACCCCTCACTCTGGACAAGTGTCCCTCGACAAGAACCACCCTCAACCTTACTTTCAGTTCCATTTTGTCCATTGTGAAATGTGCCTCTCCCACAGTTCAACATCCTCTTTTGCATCTGACTTTTCTGCTGGCTGCTTACAATACACATTTGACATCCTAGAAAAGGTACATGGTTGCTAGATTTACTTCAACCTGGTGTTCGTGACATTACCTGCCACAATTTTGAATAAATGGTGATATAATGAGGCATGAGTGTTTTAATGAAGTTTAAATGGAACAAATAAACAGGACTTTTCTAAGACATGTCTTTCTTCTACATTAAGAGAAACATCATAAAGGCTAACATGTAATTTGGCATTTAAAGTCTCAAGTGTCGTGTGGACACCTCTAAGTCTTGTCAGACAAAAAGCAAATAACTTTTATTGACATGAGTCAAAAAAAAAAGGCTCAAACTTTGAGTCCTCTCCATATGTGTTGAGCAGAGAATTGTTTTTATTGTAAAATGCTAATAATGTTAATAAAATATTCAATACTTGATCACTTATGCTACTCAATGCTCTAAGTAATTATTAAGAAGTAATAATATACACAAATATTGGTTAATATTTGGTTAATATTGGTTAATACGGTTACAATAACCGTAAGAGGTAACTGTTACTTTTCCAGAAACAAGTTCATCTAACATTTCTTTGTGAATTAGATTGTTTTTTATAACCTAATTTCTTGATCATTTTCTTTTTCTAGCATAAAAAAACACATGCCTTTATATGTAGTATATGTGTATATTTTAAAGGTGCTTCATCATAGATGTACATAGTCATAAATCCCAGTTGGACTTGCTGTTACACATATAAAACAAGTAGAAAATAAATTTTCATTTCTTTTTTTGGAAAATTCCAAAAGCTCATCCTGCCATATATACAGAGCTATCAGTACAGTTGCAAATAAACTTTTCATTAAATTATGGGTTAAGTGCTTTGTAAGATCATTGTCATCATCTATAAGCAGCTTACAGAACCAAGCAAATATATTATATGTAAACTCTGTCTAAATCCAGGAAAAATAGGGGAATGTTTGGTCTGATTGGCTTAAGCAGGACCCAAACCATCACATACTCTAAATATTTTCACCGAGGCCTAAACATTTGACATCATGTCAATTATGGGGTCATGTCTTTTGAAAGCTTCTGTTATCTCTGAGCTTTCTAAAGAACTTGCTTGGCGGCATCACTTCACATCTTGATGTAGTCACTTGTCAGATTTGGTAGCTGTTTTCAAGCAGAGGGCCGATCCTTGAGCTCATGAGCCACACAGTTTGTTCATTTTACAAACATTTATTGAACACCTGGTATATTCTGGACATATTCCTCAATGAGCTTATAACCATATAAATAAAATCTTGGAGTATGAGAAAACAAAATTACAAGATGGGTAAAGAAAAGTCACATTTTATACGGGGTTAGAATATAAAGTAAACATTTAAGGCAAAACATTTAATGTAGTCAAAATTATCCTTGAAAATCCCAAAAGAAGCTATCAGCTTGGAGGCTTCCATACTATTTCTCAATGACTCTAAACCAGCCTGCTTTACTTCAAGCATTTAGAAAAGATTGTTGTTTTCTTTTTCAGTTGGGTATCAGATGAAGCAGTTGGCTTGCATCAGCCACTAGGTTTTATGAAATAAGCCTGTTTTAAAAGTTGCATAAGCAATGCAGGTTGCCCTTCCTATGATAGACACATAGGAGCAGACCAACAAAGGAGAGCAGATTCAAGTCTTCCCTGTCACTGTCGCTGTGGGGATTATACCTGTAGACAGAATGGCTGGTGGTCCACTTACCTGCATTATCTCAACTTTCTCATTTGATTGAATGCATGTAACAGAATTTGGGTAAATTAAATACATGGATGAGGCACTGTCCAGTGAAAACTCATAGTGGATAATCTAGGAAGCTTCTTAATCAGAGGGGATGCTTGACCTGCACTTTGAAGGATAAGTAGCAATTTAATAGATTGCTAATGTGGAAATTCCAGGCAGCAAATAGCATGAGCAAGGTCATGAAAGACAGTTTCTGGTGCATTGAGGAAACTTGAAGTAGTTCTCTGTGGCAAGAGGATGTAGCTACAAAGAAGCCAAATTCTGAGGAAGTTTCTTCTTTGGTGAAGTCAGAGAAACCCTTTTAACAGCAGAATGAAGGGTGAGTGGTGGGAAGACAAGAACAAAAGCAGAGAAGACCGGCCAAGGGGACATTAGGCAGCGACAGCTAAGGGAACTAACTGGGCTGCAGAGATTTTCCCAGGAAATTTCCTAGTCCTAGAATGGGGGCCAGACGCCCACCCCAGTGTTCTTTCCAATTCACCACACTGCCTCTTCCATTGCATTTCCTTTTATGTCAGCCCCAGTTCTTCCTAATGAAGTATTATATATACATATATATGTATATATATATATTCTCTATACATATATATTGTTTTTCCTTTTTTCTTTTTCCTCAACTGATTTCCACAGATTCATTTTGGTCCTTCGAGGTTGCAATGAGAACGACTATTTTCTATCACTTATATAAAGCCTCTTAGGATCAGTTGATCTTTTTTTTTTTTTTTTTTTTTTTGCGGTACGGGGGCCTCTCACTGTTGTGGCCTCTCCCGTTGCGGAGCGCAGGCTCCGAACGCGCAGGCTCAGCGGCCATGGCTCACAGGCCCAGCCATTCCGCGGCATGTGGGACCTTCCCGGACCGGGGCACGAACCCGTGTCCCCTGCATCGGCAGGTGGACTCTCAACCACTGCGCCACCAGGGAAGCCCGATCTTTTTTTTTTAGGTCACTAGGATCTCCCTCATTGTCCAAACACATACTCTAAACTTCAAGTTTATTTATTTTTCAAATGAGTATTATTTATTATTGTGGGTTTTTTTTTTTCCAGCTGCACCACGTGGCACGCAGGATCTTAGGGACCAGGGATCCAACCCTGGCCCCCTGCAGTGGAAGCACAGAGTCTTAACCACTGGACCGCCAGGGAAGTCTCCTATTTATTATTAAGTTAGCTTTTTATAATTATTTGTTATTTTAAAAAATGTTTTAGCCAAGGAGAGGTCATTAGCTCTCACTCAGGCTATTAGCGTGACTCTCCGTAAACACATTTTGTTATGAACAAAGAGTGACGTTTTAGTTTGGGCACATTATCACCCAAAAAAACAATGTTTAAATGGTATTTAATGAAATGAAAACAAGTTTTCATTTTTGCCATCTTTGCCAGCTCTGGGTGTTATGATGCCAGTCTGGTAGGAAAAAGGTGACTTCTTAGTCTAATTTGCATTCTCTTATTATGATAATGTTTATCATATTTCAGTGTTGATCACCTTTGGCTTTCTACTTTCACAGCATATTCATCTTCTTAGCCATTTTTATTGGAGTATTTATCTTTTTTTCGCACTGAGTTGTAACAACTCCTTATGCAAAATAAATGACCATTATCTTTAAACTTTGTTTCGATTATCTTGGTCAAACTTATCATTTGCCTTTAAGTTTTTATGTTGTTTTAAGATATATGGGGTTGTGGGTTTTATGTAATTAATTTATTATTTTTCCCTTTTTACTTCTGTCTTTTATGTTATACCTTTCCCCAGCTGAAGATTATACAACTCTAGAAAAAAATTGTTTCTTTTCTTGTTTTGTATTTCACACTTAATTCTTTAATCCTTTGGAATTGATTTCAGCCTGGAGAGTGAGGTAGAAATGTAACCTTTTCTTTTCACTGGCTGTGACAGACACAGAGACACAGCATGAGCATCCACCTTGAAAAGGAAACTTGATGCTCTGCTGTGAGGGCTGTGGTTAGCTGCCAGCCTCCAGCTGTTAGGCCCTCCAGAGTCCACCTCTGCTTTCAAGCCAAGGTCACAGTTTTCTTGGGCTGGCCCCTGGCCAGTAACCAGGCCAAGCAGCTGTAGAAGGCCTGGTTTTTTCCAGTCAATGAGGGACTCCCCCAGTGCTGTGGAGCTCCATCCCTCCCCTTTGGACGTCATCAGGTCAGGTCTGCTTCAAGCTCTGACAGCTCACCCCGCCCAACCTGCTTCCTCCCTTTTACCTTCCCAAGTGTTAGTCTCCAAGAAACTTTTGTGCTTCTAAAGATCCATCTCAGTGTCTGCTTCCCAGAGAGTCCAACCAATACTCTGGTTTACCAGTTAACTATTTGCACATTCTTAGTTAGAAATAACTCCTAACAAGTCAGGAGACATGTCTCCTCCTTGGTTTTTATTCAATGGCACTGATCTATTAATGTGCTCTTTGGCTGCTTTTACAGTTTAAATTACTAATTAATTAATTAGGAAATTAGCATAGCATATAAGAATATATATATACCATCTATGTATGAATATGTATGTGTATATGTGTATATATTCAGAGAGAAAGAAAGAGAAAGAGAGACTCAGTCTGAAGCAAGTTCTTTATGAATATTTCCCTATGTTGCCTATTTTCCTTCCAAGTAACATTTAGACTCAATCAAATTCAAAAAGACTTTTGAGCTTTTGCTTTCTCTATCCAGGAAAACTTGTGTTTCCTTTACTCACACCTACCTTCTATTTCACCTCAGTAAAATGTTGCAGACTGTAAATACATATACCCTGCATAGTTATCATTGAATTGATACCTAAGTCTTTTGTAGTTGTTTATGGCTATGGAATTTTTTTTTTTATGGTTTGTTACCAACATTAGAAAACCTACTGATTATGTATGTTGAGTTTTTAAATCATCCACATTGCAGAACTTCCCAAAGAATCCTAACAGTTTTTGCTTGATTTTCGTAGGTTTTCCATGTAGCAAAAGTCTTACCTACACATATTATCAGTTAAGACACCAGGGTTTATGTAGCCCCTGGGAAGCAGGACCACTGCAGCTAACAGCAAAGTGATGCCCATGCAGAGGAGAGGGTGATGGTGATGGGAATGGAGGTGATGTGTGGGTCGGTGTAGCTATGTGCAGATTGGGCAGGCTGGCAGTGGGGAGTTGGGGGGACAGCACAGGTGACTTTAAAGCAGTAGACAGGTGACATTAGGCATAGTTTGGGAGAAACAAGTGAGAGAGACACCTGGAACAGAAAGAAGGCAGAAATATGGGCAAAAGCATTAATTAGCTTTTTTTTTTTTTTAAAGAGAAACTCTTTGGAGATCAAGAGACCTCTCTTACGAGGGGCAGGGCTGCTGTGCTGCCATTTGGAATGTGGAGTAATTGATCAGCACGTCCTCAGTGTCGTGTTTGGTTTTGGTTTTTGGTGCAGTGCGTGGCTAGCGGGATCTTAATTCCCTGACCCAGGGATTGAACCCGGGCCCTGGCAGTGAAAACACCGAGTCCTCACCACTGGACCACCGGGGAGTTCCCCTCAGTGTGGTATTAAGACCGTACATGATCTGGCACCGGGATCTCTCTCAAATCTCTTCACTGTCACTCTTCCCCTCATTCATCCCAAAAGAGCCTGTGCTGTGCAGTTGCCTGAAATGTTTGTACCCTAGGTAATCACATGGCACACCCGCTCCTCAAGTGTCACTGCTTCAGGAAATCAGACCCTCATCAATTCATCTGAAATAGAAACCTCAGTGCCTCTCTCTCTGTTGTAGGTATTTTATTTTAAATTTAGCACAACCAGCAATTATGTTACTTAATGGTTTGCCACCTTACTCACTAGAAGGTAAATTCCCCAAGTTCAAGGATTTAGTCTGTTTCCTTCACTGTTAAATCACCACCACAGGATGGTACTATACTCAATTGTATCTTTTTTTCATAATGTGACATTTTATTTATTTTTAAACAATTAGACATTGGATTTTTTAAAATTATTATTGGAGTATACTTGCTTTACAATGTTGTGAACCTATTTGCAGGGCAGGAATAGAGACGCAGATGTAGAGAACAGACATGTGGACATGGGGTGGGGGGAAAGGGGAGGGTGGGAAGAATTGGGAGGTTAAGATTGACAATATACACTACCATGTGTAAATAGATAGCTAGGGGGAGCCTGCTGTATAGCACAAGGAGCTCAGCTCGGGGCTCTGTGATCGTGGGTGGGATTGAGGGATTGGGGGAGAATGGGAGGGAGGTCCAAGTGGGCGGGAACTAACACAAAATTGTATTTTTTGAATAAGGAAATGAAAGGACACATGATTAACCTGAGTTAGGTGATATTGTAGTTGCTCTATTATCCCGAGAGTTCTTTTGTTTATCGAAAAAGTTATTTAATATTATCGAATACCATTTTGTAATCTTTCAAGATGACCTGCTCTTTTTTCTCTTTCGCCCTCTTTATATGATACACTGTGTTAATATATTCTCAAATATTAAATCAACCATGCATTTCAAGAAGAAACCATGTTTGGTCACACTACATTAATTTTTAAAATACTATTTTGAGTCCCAATTTAGCAATACTATATTTTATTTAGGATTTCCTCATCTATATTCATAAGTGTACTGGCTGGAAATTTAAATATTACTTCATCTTTATCAATGTCAGGGTTATTCTAGCTTCAAAAAGGTACCTACCTTGTTTAATGTTTCTTAAATACGTTTTCAAAAATTGCATTTTTATCAAACTAACACAAGTGCACAGACACAAATTTAGGGCTTTTAATAAAATTTGCCCATTTCCTTTTTCATTCCTCCTCTTCCTGAGTCTTCTTTCCCAGAAGCAACCTCTTTTATCCATTTCTGTTTCAGTTTCTCAAAGTTTCCTCCATATTGCTGAATAATATTCCTTCATTCATTAACGTAGACATTATCTATTGACTGTTGAGGACTTTGCACTTACATGACCTTCTATAGGGAATCTATAGAATAACTTGATTTTGAGAATTTTTTTTCTCTCCCGTTCTCCAAACTACTGCTCTTTCCTCTGCTATAATTTTTCAGTTTGTGTCTCTTGGTCTTTCTCTTTCATGTTGTTGAAACATCTCTTTTTTCAGATTCTGATGATTGTGGATTATCCATTCATACTTTAGGAATAAAGCCACTGAGACCTGAATGAGGCCTCGTGGATCTTGCTGTGGTTTATGTCAAAGAGTGTTTTTCCTATGTTTTCTTCTAAGAGCTTTATAGTGTCTGGTCTTACATGTAAGTCTTTAATCCATTTGGAGTTTATTTTTGTGTATGGTGTTAGCAAGTGTTCTAATTTCATTCTTTTACATGTAGCTGTCCAGTTTTCCCAGCACCACTTATTGAAGAGGCTCTTCTTTCTCTATTGTATGTTCTTGCCTCCCTTGTCAAAAATTAGGTGACCATATGTGTGTGGGTTTATCTCTGGGCATTCTATCCTGTAACATTCATCTATATTTCTGTTTTTGTGCCAGTACCATACTCTCTTGATTACTGTATCTTTGTGGTATAGTTTGAAGTCAGGGAGCCTGATTCCTCCAGCTCTGTTTTTCTTTCTCAACATTGCTTTGGCTATTCGGGGTTTTTTTGTGTTTCCAAACAAACTAAAATTTTTTTGTTCTAATTCTGTGAAGAATGCCATTGGTAGTTTGATAGGGATTTCATTGAATCTGTAGATTGCTTTGGATAGTACAGTCATTTTCACAATATTGATTCTTCTAATCCAAGAACATGGTATATTTCTCCATCTGTTTATGTCATCTTTGATTTCTTTCATCAGTGTTTTATAGTTTTCTGAGTACACGTCTTTTGCCTCCTTAGGCAGGTTTATTCCTAGGTATTTTATTCTTTTTGTTGAGATGGTAAATGGGATTGTTTCCTTAATTTCTCTTTCTGATTTTTTATTGTTGGTGTATAGGAATGCCAGAGATTTCTGTGCATTAATTTTGTATCCTGCAACATTACCAAATTCATTTATTACCTCTAGTAGTTTTCTGGTGGCATCTTTAGGATTCTCTATGTATAGTATCATGTCATCTGCAAACAGTGACAGTTTTACTTCTTCTTTTCTAATTTGTATTCCGTTTCTTTCTTTTTCTTCTCTGATTGCTGTGGCTGGGACTTCCAAAACTATGTTCAATAAGAGTGGCAAGATTGGATGTCCTTGTCTTGTTCCTGATCTTAGTGGAAATGCTTTCAGTTTTTCACCATTGAGTATGATGCTTGCTGTGGGTTTGTCATATATGGCTTTTATTTTGTTGAGGTAGGTTCCCTCTATGCCCATTTTCTAAAGAGTTTTTATCATAAATGGGTGTTGAATTTTGTCAAAAGCTTTTTCTGCATCTATTGAGATGATCATATGGTTTTTATTCCTTAATTTGTTAATATGGTGTATCACATTGATTGATTTGCGTAACTGAAGAATCCTTGCATTCCTGGGATAAATCCCACATGATCATGGTGTATGATCCTTTTAATGTGTTGTTGGATTCTGTTTGCTAGTATTTTGTTGAGGATTTTTGCATCTATATTCATCAGTGACATTGGCCTATAATTTTCTTTTTTTGTGATATCTTTTTCTGGTTTTGGTATCAGGGTGATGATGGCTTCCTAGAATTAATTTGGGAGTGTTTCTCCCTCTGCAATTTTTTGGAAGAGTTTGAGAAGGATGGGTGTTAGCTCTTCTCTAAATGTTTGATAGAATTCACCTGTGAAGCCCTCTGGTCCTTGACTTTTGTTTGTTGGAAGATTTTTAATTATGCTTTCAATTTCATTCGTTTCTGATTCTTCCTTGTTCAGTCTAGGAAAACTGTACCTTTCCAAGAATTTGTCCATTTCTTTGTGGTTGTCCATTTCATTGGCATATAGTTGTTTGTAGAGGTCTCTTATAATCCTTTATATTTCTGTGGTGTCAGTTGTGATTTCTCCTTTTTCATTTCTAATTTCATTTCATTTCTAATTTTCATTTCTGTTTTCTAATTTCATTTCATTTTGTTTTATTGATTTGCATACTCTCCTTTTTTTTCTTGATGAGTCTGGGTAAGGCTTTATCAATGTTCATGTTCTCAAAGAACTAGCTTTTAGTTTTATTGATCTTTGCTATTGTTTTCTTCATTTCTATTTTATTTATTTCTGCTGTGATTTTTATGATTTCTTTCCTTCTACTGACTTTGGGTTTTCTTTGTTCTTCCTTCTCTAGTTGTTTTAAATGTAGGGTTAGATTGTTTATTTGAGATTTTTCTTGTTTCTTGAGGTGAGATTGACTTGCTATAAACTTCCCTCTTAGAACTGCTTTTGCTGCATCCCATAGGTTTGGGGTCATCGTGTTTTTGTTGTCATTTGTTTCTACGTAGTTTTTTATTTTTTCTTTGATTTCTTCAGTGATCTCATGGTTATTTAGTAGCACACTGTTTAGCCTCCATGTATTTGTGTTTTTTTCCTGTAATTGATTTCCAATCTCATAGTGTTGTGGTCAGAAAAGATGCTTGATACGATTTCAATTTTCTTAAATTTTCCAAGGCTTGATTTGTCACCCAAGATGTGATCTATTGAGGAGAATGTTCCATGTGCACTTGAGAAGAAAGTGTATTCTGCCACTTTCGGGTGGAAACTCCTATAAATATCAATTAAATCTATCTGGTCTACTGTGTCATTTAAAGCTTGTGTTTCCTTATTTATTTTCTGTTCAGATGATCTGTCCATTGTTGTAAGTGGCATGTTAAAGTCTCCTACTGTTATTGTGTTACTGTTGATTTCTCCTTTCATGGTTGTTAGCATTTGCCTATGTATTGAGGGCTTAAGTGGGTGGAGCAATCACCCTATCCTCTTCTCCCACTCCTCCCATAGGGCCCCTCCTACCTGCCTATCCTGAACTCTCCTCGACCTCCTTCCTCTGCCCCTAGGGCCAATGTGGCTGGGGGGGAGGGTGGAGCCTTTAAGGCAGGCGACTGGCCTAGCAGCTCAGCAGGATCCTGGGGCCGAGTGGGTGGGGTAAGCGCCCTCTGCTCTTCTCCCGCTTCTCCCAGAGGGCCCCTTCCATCTACCTCTCCTGATCTCCCTGGCCTCAAGGGAACTGATCCTGTCTGTCCTCCACTTCACCTCCCCCCTCTATCTCCCCACATCCTACCAGTTCACTTGGGGGTCCTCCCATCTCCTTGGACATCAGGGTCCCCCACCAGTGGGTGGCAGGCGCCCTAGTTGTGGGGAGACGCTAACTCGGTGTCTTCCCACACCACCATCTTGACTATGCCCTCTAAACATAATATCCTCTTAAAATTTATAGATATCTTTTAAAACTTTATTTTATTGAAGTGTAGTTGATTTACAATGTTGTGTTAATTTCTGCTGTACAGTAAAAGTGATTCAGTTATACATATATATATGAATACTTTGTCATATTCTTTTCCATTATGGTTTATCACAGGATATTGAATATAGTCCCCTGTGCTCTACATTAGGACCTTGTTATTTATCCATTCTATACATAATCGTTTGCATCTGCTAATCCCAAACTCCCAATCCATCCCTCCCTGACCCCTCTCCCCCTTGGCAACAACAAGTCTGTTCTTTATGTCTGTGAGTCTGTTTCTGTTTTGTAGATAAGTTCATTTGTGTCATATTTTAGATTCCACATATAAGTCATATCATATGTATTTGTCTTTCTCTTTCTGACTTATATCACTTAGTATGATAATCTCTACACCCATCCATGTTGCTGCAAATGGCATTATTTCATTCTTTTTTATGGCTGAGTAATATTCTATTGTACATGTGTACCACATCTTCTTTAAAATTTTATGAATAGCTTTGTATCTGTAATTGTATCATCTTTTGTATTACTAATAATGGGTATCTATAATTTCTATTTCTGTGTTTATTTTTCCTAATAACTAAGTATTTTTATTTATTGATTATTCCACTTTTGCATTTTTAAAATTTGGCTCTGAGCATCTCAGTTTCCTCATCTTTAACATAATGTTATTAGTATCTATTTTCTTGGGTGGTAGGGAAGACTAACTGAAATCCTATATACAAAAACTAGAAGAATAAACTCAAATATTAGCTGCTATTTATTTCTCCTGCATATCCTGGGTTTATTTTCTTGTTCCAGTCCTAATTTATTGAGTTGGATATTTAGTTACTTTTTTTTTTATTCCTCCTTGTTTAACCATGAAAATAGTGTGTGTTAGTTTGGCTGAGAGTAAGTTTGGCTGCCTCTCAACATTTTTATGTGGAACATTTTTCATTGTTGTTATTTTCTAAATATTCTCTGATTATAAGTTTTAGCTCTTTCTGTTTTAGGAAATGGCTTCATCCAACAGTAAAATCCATTGACAAACCAGCAAGGAGCTGGCTATCCTTGAGGCATAGCTGGACTTGCCTGGGCATTTCCTCACTCAGCTGATGCTGATTTACCCCAGTGACAGGAATTCTTCCTTCTCTAAGGGCTCCCTGACCTTTGCCTCTTAAAAATAGGAAAATTAATTGGGCTTCTCCTGGTCTGCCTGCTGTTTGCTTGTGAGGCTATACTGCTTTCGTAGGAAAGTGAGTTTTGAGTTGCTTCTAAATATCTTCATTCCACCTGGTTCCACTTACACTATATAAAGCAGAAATTTCTTGAATTCTGTGGCCTATAGGTGGCACCTTCCCTAGTTTTCAGTGCCACTGGAGTTTTAAAAATTATAATTACAGTATGTTTTTACCATTTTGGTTATTTCTGTTAGTTATCATCAAAGGAGGTTGAATATTTGTGCCTATCTACCATATTTTTCAAAAGTCTAAATAGAGATTTAAAAACCATTTAACTGCCACCTTTTAATTTTGTATGCATTTTCAAACTCAATTGGTAAGTTGTGACCACAAGTTAGGGCTGTTTGATTTTATGTAATTCTCTACGGACATGTGAGATATTTTGGTATGTGAAGTCTACAAAAGAGAAAGGTTAGTTTGATAAAGAATATATCAGATTGCATTTGCATATTTTTAAAAATTAGTCTATATTACCTATTTTATACTTTTGACAATGCTATAAAGAATCCTTCATTTCTTTAACACAATCCCTTGGTTGATTTTGAAAATATGTTTAAAAGTTAACAAATTTTAAAGATTTGTTTGGCCAAGTGAATTATATACTAACTTTCTGTATGTTTAGATTGTGTTCAAACTGGGAAGAATCATTAATTGTGCTAGAAAAAAATACGCTGTCATATAGATATCTCAGGTTTTTACCAATGGGGTTCACTAAATCAGCTATACCCTGGTTTTCATGTTTGTAAAAACCATTTGCAGAGGCAAGCCAGAAACTATCTGGTAATCAAACCCCTGCAATTAGTTTACAAGCCAAACAAAACCATTTGCATGAAAAAGCTTTAAAGAAAAAAAAAAAAACTAAAATAATTAGAGATCCTGGCCTTAAGTACCTGAAAACTAGAGGTCTGAAGTCTTATCCCTTTCTGCAAAAGACATGCTAGATTTCTTTGCAGAATTCCTTGGTTTTCTATGTATGTATTTTTCTTAATTTGGATTTACTGATAAGCAACTCATTTTTGTGCGAGTTTTACACATTTCCACAGCAGTTCTTTTTGTGTGTTTATTCCTTCCCTCTGGTCATCTGTTACCTCAGCATCTTTCTTACCTGTTTGGACAAAAAAAAAAAAAAAAAAAGACTGTATATGTGTGCATGAATATTTCAAATCAGTCATATTGTTTGATTAGGAAAAAATAAAGAACTGAATCCCCTAACATTACTAAAAGACCAATCAGAACCACTTAGAAATGGTTCAAACTCAGGAGTACATAATAACCTAAGTTTTTATGAAACATCAAGATGCAAAGGGAGAATGGCATTACATCTTAAGGCATAAGGCCTGTTTGAATAAAATGCACATTACTATTTCCCTTTTGAGAACTACTATATCAGAATCTCTGGGGTGTGGTTCAGGGACCTGTGTTTTTCAAAGGCCTTCTAGGTAACTTTGAGACAGATAATCTATAGATCTCAGGTATGAGTAACAGTGGAAAGGGAGAAGGAGAGAGAGCTAGTCCATTATAACAGGAATTTAAAATGGCTTTGTTACTGTGGCTGCACAGTGAATTTGGAAGCCAGTTTCAAAAGAGAAGCAGATTGGTTTATTTAATTTCTCTCTGCCCCATAATAATAGTATTAAAATCTATCTGAAGAAAAATAATTCCTGACTGAAGCCTAGGAGGAAATTATCATGGGGATTCTTACAAAGGAGACAATGAGTAGGCAGTTAATTACCCAAGGTTTTAATTCCACCTCTACAAAAGCCGAGGGCATCACGTTAAATCTTAACCTTCAGAAGACGGTTCTGCAAGAAGCTAAGGTAATCTAGGAACATTGCTCTCTTCTGATAGAACTTGAAACAGAGGTAAAGCTGGAGAAATGGATATTTAACTATCCTTTCAACCAACGCTTTCAGATATCAAATGTTTCAACCAAGTTTTAGGCAAAGACCGAATAGCAAACAGTATTTAAACTCTCTTCCCAGGGCCAACAGCACCAAAATTCTTTGTCGTGGGTAAAAGTAGGTGCCACACATCTTGGGTCCCAGAAGTATTCATGACATCATGAATATTTGCAGGTCGACTTTGGGTCTAGAAAGCACCGCCCCTCCCCCCCAAAAAAGACCCCTACCATCTGCCATCTCCATTTTGTAGCTCGATCTGCCCTTATCCTATTTTCAGTTATTTTTGAAGACATATGCCCCAGGGCTCTGATGTCGCGCTAGGCTGTGGAGGTGAGGCTAAATGCAGCCCCTTCCCTCCCTGTGACTTTCATCTGTCAAGGTTGTTCCCTACTGAGACTTGCTCCCAGTAGCACTGAAGAACTGGGAGGACCGATGTTCCTTATTCCGGGTTTATCAGATGCCCGAGAGCCTGTGGCACACGGCCAACTCATTTTGAAGTACAGTTGAACTTGAACTTGACCGTCACCTTCATTTCTTTTTATTTTTTTGTGACCTCCTCTCTCAAGCTTCGTATCACGGGAAAGCAACCAAACTTTCATACTAAGAAGGAAATAAAATACGATCCTGAATTTGATAAAGAAAATCAGCAGTTTGCCTGGGCTCTCCTATAATTTGTGCCATGAATTCATTTTCTCCATGTGAATGATGATAGGTAGGGTCAGTGTTGGTGATGACTGACTGTCCAGCTGCAAGTAAAACATTAAAATGCAGAGGGAGAATGGTCTTACACCTAGAGAGTTAAAGCGCCAACAGGCTATCTTTCGTTCATTACAAATTTAGAGTTATAAATTCTTTAAGAGATTATAAAATGTTTAAGTAGCCTGTAGAAGTTTTATATATTTGGCTCAAGGCTTTCCTTGAAACTCACTAACTGGAAGGGGTGGGGGGTGGAAACTGGCATTATAAGGAAGAAGGCGTTGCCAGCTCAAATTGCTTCTTAAAATTGAAACAAGGTTTTAGTTTGTTTTATTTTCCAGTTATAGTTACCATTCAAACATAGACTATATAATGGAACAGTTCCTTATGTTTTCCTAATACATAAAACATCTTTCTAGAGATTTATAAGTTTAAAGTCTTCATGTAAATTTGATTTTTTCCCTAATTTTTCTGTTACTGCCATCTGAAATACTTGTTAAAGTGCAGACTCATAAACACAATCCCCAAGAGATTATCTTTCTTTCATTTAAAAATCATTTACCTGTTTTTAAAGTCACCCAGAAGAAATACGTTTTACTTACTTTTTCTTTGAAGTTCCTTGAAGTTGGACAAAAGCCCCAGAGAAGTAATTTTAGAAACGCTCTAGATAACACCCTGTGTCTGGCCATGCATATCCTATAAAAGGATAAATGAATCATGCAAATACATTCCATTAGTGACCTTGTTATAAATTCCATTTTTACCACATTCATGAGAAAGTCCTAATTTTCAAATGCCTTAAGATGGATGCTACCCTCAAAACTGCACCCAGAAAGCACACACGAGACTAATAATCTTATATATACAGGGTTTATTTGGTTCAACCAAGGGTTTTCTATGTCTATTTTCAGTGTATCAAGTGCAAAAAGAAATTTGTACAGCAGCCAAAACCCCTTTTCAGCAATGCTCACTTTCTCAACAAAGTTTTTTGCCAAGTTCAAGTTGCGGGGGTTTGACTGTTAGCAATATTGACGTTCACTGCTTACTTCAAAAGCTTTGTCCAGGCACTTTTTTTTTTTTTTCTAGCTTTTAGAAGAATGTGCTGTTATGAAATCTTAGAAGCTCTTTCACAAGGGGTTAAGTCGGATTTTTCCATCAGTTTGTGTTCAGATGTGAATCTGTCGAATCAGCTGGTACTGATGCCTTGGTCCTAAGCCCCGTTCTGAGATCTGCTGATTTGTCACTATTTGAATTTGCTATAGGGGTGTGTGGCCACCGTGTTGAGGTATGTAGGCTCCAGCAGAACACAACCCCAAGCTCTTCGTCTTGGCTTTTCTGTAACAGAAATGAGGCAGGATGCCTGGTTTCAGCACAGACAAGTCCTGAATATGTCACCTGGTCCCAGGTGCAGGTTCATCAACCCTATTGGATTAATCTGCATGTTGTCACATACTGTCTTGTTTTTGGCCCCTTTGGTGACATTTGAAATCAATGTAATTCATCAGTGCAACAGAATTGTGCTGCATTATCCTTGTGTTCACGTTTGATTCTTAATTGGTATGAATCTGAGAAATTATCAAGAGAATCAGAGTCAAGGCAAATAGGAACACTGCAGGATTTAACTCATTCCACACAGATAATCCATTTAGGGGATTTGGCTACCGTGTACAGATAAATAGGGACATAAAGCAAAAGAAACCTTTATCGTACTTTGATGCATTTTTGGTATATTGGTAGCAGTTGCTCTTTGATCATTAACAGATATATTTTTTTCTGATTTGTCATCAAGGCTCCTGGTGTCGATAGCTACTGGTAGTTTTTGCTTTTCCCCTATGCTAAGGTGACAAAAGCCAATATAAATAAATTCAGTTCAAATAAATTCTCAGTTCAACTGACTCAGTGCTTGAGGGGTAGCAATCTTTCAGGGCTGCAAAAATAGAGGCCAGACATAGACACCAAGGAAGGGTGAGAATGGCATTTCATAATTTCAGAAGATAAGAGGCCTAGTACTTCTCATTTTCTTCAAGGGAATAGTAGTTGTCTGTATGCTGTTAGCAACATTTGAAATAGTTAATAATTCCTATGACATTTTGCATTTTAAAAAAGTAAATAGATGTCTTTAGTTCAATTCTTGTTAGTGTAAGCATTTTCTGTAGCGACTGTGTTTGTGTATTCTGTGTGTATTTCTATGCTAAATCCAGTTATATGACCAGAAAAAGGGCAAAAATGGGTTTGTTGTAAAGTAATAGACATAGGGAGCCCAAGTCCTCTAGCTGTTTAAGGCACATGCATAGGAAAATAAGTATTTTTCCAAAAATTAATAAAACAGGGAAAAATTAAGAAATAGGTCGATAAATAAATAAAATCAATACCAAGTGTTAGTGTCCTCAAAGGATTTTGCTGGATAATATGCTACATTCCATTATATTTGTTCTTAGAACATGAGCTACTTCCAGAAGGTCCTTTTCCCTCTCGTTTTTAATAGGCACCAGATTCTTAAACTTTAGGTGAGAATGTGGTATATGTCAATGGTAATGATTTGAAGGCATTTACTGATTAATTTTATCATCATGGAAGTGTTAAGTGAGAATTCACATTCATCTGAGATAAAAGAATGCAGACACTCCTGTCTGCCCATGTAAAATTTCCTAAGTGTATTTGCTTTCTCTCTACTTCACTGAGCAAACTTAATCTCAAATTTAAACTCGTATTATGGTTGTGCCTATCTTTAAAAGAACTTTTAAAAACAAAAACATCTAAATCTTTGAAGCCGCTCATTTAAAGTACAGCTTGCTACGTAAAAAAGCAATCTGTATCAGAGTATGATTAAGCTACACAAGTCCTGTAAATACAGTAAATGTCAGTAATTTGGACCGATTTGAGTAGTCTGAATTCAGGACAAATTTTAATTGCAGAGTCCTTTGAAAAACATCCAATCATATTATTTTCAAGTAACTATACAGAAAGGAAGCAAACATATACATTCTTTCTGTATAGGAGATTTTAGGAAAATTGCTATAAAGGACATATGTGGGATTTGTAACTAGACTGTCTATATTTATAGATATGTTAAATGATGGAGAGTTTTCACAAAATGCTAGTTTTAGGAGTTTCCCCAATTTCTCCTTTATAGATTTGTTTACTCAGAAAACGCATTCCAAGGTGGGAGGGGAGGTATACAAGTAATACTAAGTGCCTGACAAATGATTGCAGTATCAAAATTCATGCAAGATTCTGTCCAGTAAACAGGCTCTTAGGAAAGGCTGTTCTCCAGAAGGTCCTTATTAATTCAAAATGATAACCCAAGAGATGAAACAATAAGTTATGTGGTACCAGTGCCTGCAACATCTGCACTGCAGTATAAAATGACTGCTAAAAAGTCAAAATTGTCATTCCGAAGGTAATATGTAAAAAGAATGGTGACTGTGAAAGAATTGGCTAAACACAATTACTTGCAGTAGAAAATAAGTATAAATTAATTCTAAAACAATATGTAAATATGTTTCTGGTCTTTTAGCAAGCAATTACTATACGTAGTGTTGTGTTAGGTAAATAATGCTTGTCCTTTTGCTGTAACATTATATCATTTATTTATTTATTCACTCATTTAACAAATATTTTTTGAGCCCTGACCACATGTCCAGGCATTGATGGAAAATTTAAAATAAACAAACAAGGAAACAAATATCACCCCTCCAAAAAAAAAAAACAAAAAACCACATTCCTGCTGTAAATTAGGATAAAAGAAGATAAGCAAGTGATTATAATACAATGTTATACACCTACAGGAGACGTTCATTTATTTATTCACGTAACAAATATTTTATTGAGCTCCTACTGTGTGACAAGTACTGGTCTAGGTATTGGGCATGCAGTGGTCATCAGGACTCTGCCTTCGTGGACCTCCCATGAAATATCAAAAAATTTGATCTTTAAATGAAGACCTGAAGCACTAGGATGTGTTTAGATAGCATATTGCAAATCACATTCTGGGCAGAAGAAAAATCCTGTGCACAGAACGGTGGTATTACTGCTCAGACATAAAGAGGAGAATGTGGATGAGATATTCTGTGCAGCTGGAGTGTGAAGAAGGAGGTTAGAGCCACAGAGTGAGCCATCGTGATAAATTGAAGTGGGGTAGCCAGTAGGGACCAGCGATGGCTGTTAAGCCTGCAAACAACAGGATTTATTTTAATTTTTGTGCAGATGACTTTCTCACCTATGGGGTCGATGTGTTGGAGGAACTGAGGAGATCAGTTAGAAAGGTGTTAACAGTAGTCAGCTATGTGACCCAGCAATCCCACTCCTGGGCATATATCTGGAGAAAAACATGGTTCGAAAGGATACATGCACCCCAGTATTCATTGCACAGCTGTTTGCAATAGCCAAGACATGGAAGCAACCTAAATGTCCATCGACAGAGGAGTGGATAAAGAAGATGTGGTACATCTATACAATGGAATATTACCCAGCCGTTAGATAGAATGAAATAATTCCATTTGCAGCAACGTGTATGGACCCAGAGATTATCATACTAAGTGAAGTAAGCCAGACAAAGACGAATATCATATGATATCACTTATATGCAGAATCTAAAAAAGAAAAAAAACGTTACAAATGAATTTATTTACAAAACAGAAACAGACTCTTAGAGAACGAATTTATGGTTACCGGGGGGAGGGGTGGAGGGGAGGAATATATTGGGAGTTTGGGATTGACATGTACACACTGCTGTATTTAAAATAAAATGCCTTTCCATGGAAAAAAAATAGTCGACTGAGACATGGTGGATGCCTGAACTGTGGCAGCAGCAATAACAGCCATGACCCGTCCCTATGTACTATCCCTAAGTGCCATGTACTTATAATCTGGTGAGTCAATAATGCCTGAAATTCTCATTTTCTACATGCTATACCTTTGGTCACTTTGTTTTAATACTTTTGAATCATTTAGATAAACTTTCATTGATAATATGTTTTTAATTAAAAAAACATAAGTATAAAATATATGAATTATTACTAAATATCAAAATTCGAGCAGCCATAAAAAGCAATATGACTGCCCAGTATCTTTTAATCCCTGTGTGCAAGTTCCCCCTTAGCTATCATCTTTTTAAAAATGTTTTAGAACATTTTATGTATTATCGGGCATATGAACTTTAGAATAATTCCATCAAGTTCCAAAAACAATCTCATTGGAATTTTTATTAGACTCATGAAACCTAAAATTAATTTGCTTAGATGATATCTTCAAAATATTCAACCTTATTTTCTAGAAATTTGGCATATTCTTCCAATTATTAAAGTGTTCTCTTAAAGTAGAGTTTTATAGTTTTTCCCCTACAGGCCTCTGAAGAAAGCTTATCTTAGATATTTTAGGATTATGGTCGCTATTGTGAGATGGGTCTTACAGATTCCTGCTGAAATAGAAGATAGCTGTTGATGTTTGTGTATTATATAACCAACGAATTTACTAAATTATCTTATTAATTCTAAAAGCTTTTACTTGATTTGATGGGTGATGGTGAGGTTCTAGCAACTTTATGTCTATAGTTTTCAAAAGTTATATGACTAGTTTCTGTTTCATATCATGATGGGCATCTTTATTTATTACCTAATTTTAATACAATCTCAGGTGTTCATCACACTTCTGGTATTTTCACTGTTAGCAATGAGACTGGTTATTGGTTTTCACTGTAGATTCTTAGCAATAAAATATCACAGTAAAAGATTTCTGAATGTTGATCCAGACTTCCATATCTGAGATAAATCCTACTTAGTCATGATGGAGAGCTATTTTTCCTCAAGTATTTAGTCTTTTTCTTTAAGGCTGAACTTTGAATATCTTGTCTTCATTTGTTAAATTTTCTCTGAATCTTTAGTTTAGTTGAATATTTTCATTCTCAAAGGCTAAAATATTCTGTATTATTTCTTTAAATAAGAGAACAATCCCTAATTATTATTTTCACAAGCACTCTTTTAATCTCAGAACTTGCAGTAAAGTACAGTAGTGATATCAAATTATTTCCCTTTTTATATTGGCAAATATAGTTATACAGATCATGTTCTCATTCTGATATAGAACTTTGTAAAATTTCTTAATGACATTTACTTTAATGTGTTTATTTTAATTCTTGAGTTTTGCTTTGTAGAATTAAGCTTCTAATTCAGTTATTTTTCAAAGCAGAATAGTAAGGGGTAGTGTAGGTCTTGGGCTCACTAGATTATCTGATTTTCAAGTCCTGGTTCTGCCTCTTACAAGCTGTGTGACTTTAGAAAACTTACTTAACTGTTCTGGGCTCAGCTTCCTTATATGAAACGGGAATAAGATACTATGTATAAGGTTATTGTGAGTGAAATAAATTAATACATATGAGGTTGATTGAACAGTACCTTGTTATTGTAAGTGTGGTTAATTTTATAACTTTCCCTTCAAAACCTAGGCATGTCAAATCTTATGAAACATCTGAAATAGCCTGCAACAACCATACTATCCTCCTTTCACCCCCTTTTCTCACCTAGAATTATTCTCTTAACCAGCTATTCCCTAAGAGTACCTTGTACTGAAATTCCTTTTTCTTTCACTTGTTCATCCAGCCTCTTTCTTTCACTTGTTCATTCTTTCTACTATACTTCAAATATGTTTAGTTTCAAAACTAAGGGTCAAACAATATGGTCAAATGCAAGATTTGACAATGGCTAGGAGACTGGAAATGAGATAACCTAAGGCCCTATTTGTCTCTCCTGCAGGGTTATTCAAATGGGAGAAATTAAGAACTGGAACCAGTAAGAGAGAAAACTGGGAGGAATACAAGGAGCAAAACAAAACAGAACAAACATCGGCTTCTGTTTATTCTTACTCCCCAGTTTCTCATTGTGGGCAGAGGCGAGAGCAAACGAGACATCTGTTTCACATCCTTATTGTCTACTTCCCCTTCTTATTCTTTCAGTTAACTTCCAGTGGACACTTTAGCACCCAGACTTTCATAGGCTCTCAGGGGTGTCTCAAGAGACTCAGAGAGCTATATGCAAGGCATTTGCTATCTGCAAAACAGTGGCCTAACTATCTGGAATGGCTCTGTAAAAATTCTAGAGCACAGGGCCTTCATAGAATCTTCTTTTACAAAATGGCACTTTAATATTTCTAATTTAATTAGGTGGTAAAGGTTACTGTGGTTTTGGTACCTTCATTTTTTAATGGACTATTTTGGGAAAATCTTCTTCATTTGCCTTATTTTCTTAATTAATGGCTATGGAAAAAGCTTTCAGGGTGACCTTACAATACAAATAATACCTAACACTGGAGAATGTTTACCAGGCCAGGCACTGTTCTGTGTGTTTTACACAAAGCAATTCATTCAATCTTCGCAGCAACTCAGTGAAGTAGGTACTATTTTCATCCCCACTTCATATATTAACAAACAGACACAGAAAGATTAAATAATTTCTCCAAGGGGGAAAAAAAGCTAGTAATTGGCAGCACCAAGTTCAAAGGCAAGCTTGATGCCATTGAAAACCATGATTAGAGAAGAGAGAGAGGAAACAGACATGCAGAAAGAAGCAGACATCCTCAGGACCAGACCGAAATTGTCCTTGGATTGTTTGAGACACTCAGATATGATAAATCTCTCTGCCCCGCCTTCTTTTTTTAAACTTGTAGGAAGTCTGACCTATGTTCTTATTACTGGCAGCTAAAAGTCCAAGCTAATACACAAGTCATAGAAAAAACATGAAATGCTTTTATGAGTGTAATTTTTTTTCTAATAATCAATTCCAGAATAAGCTCTTTGATATTTGTTATAAAACACTACATATAAACACAGAGTAATTATTGTTTGCTTTTTATACTGAAATATTGTAACTCAATCTTGGTCTTTAAGAGGAGGTTGGGAATTTTAGTCAGCCCTGCTTTTCCTGACTTTCTCCCTGAAAACTGTAAAGGTAACATACAGTGGTATATAAATACTAGCATAACAGCACAGTCTAAAGCCTTTAGAATTAAGCCAATTATATATGTTTAGTAATTATGGAAACTTCCGCTAGAGAAAAATGATGTAGTGGAAATGGAACCTTGTTCATTGTAAAGAAAACTGTTCATGTAAAAAAATACTGTGCTTGGCATCAAATATTTCTCTTTGATGTTTGATGTTGATCTTTCTCCTTAAAAGTAAAAGCTGACTTTAACATGCAGATTTTTTCTACTATCTAGATCATTCACCTGGTTCCCTATACTTTTGAAGCAGCACCCAAAGTAGCCTTTCTATTGAAATAAGCTGGATGGGCATGAATAAATATTCTATTTATCAGCATATTTTGGGAAAGGAGATGAAGCAAAGATTGACTCTGAGCCGTCTGAATAGGCTTAACGAAAAAGCAGTTTCCTCATATTTCTAGTTCTGGTTTGAAATTGATTAATCTCAAATAGGTGCTCCTGATGAAAGCTAGTAAGACTGTGAAAGTCATGAAGAAAACTACTTTTTGGCCTTAGAATCTAAAGGGGTGAATATCTTCATGGCCAGTCCATCAAACAGCAAACCTCCATTCAACACCGTATCCATACTACCTAGCAGAGTAGCTGAAACATTACAGATGCTTAATAAATATTAGTTGTATGAGAAATTCAAGTATTTACAACATGTCTGCCCTTTATTTTATGTACTATTACAATGAGGTCCTCTTCAGCATGGTGTGTCTTGGGCGGCTTCAATACCTGTTTTGAATTTGCATAGACACTTAGTCTACAAAGCATTCAGGGAACAACCTATGTTTTATTTTTATCCATATACCAACATCAGGGTAAACACTCAGAATATTTGAGATGATATTTTTAGTGCAGCAGGTACTAAAAAATTCTCCAATTTTGAGTACAATCTTAGTTCCATTGTTAAGTGAGATTGTGAAAAATTTGTTCATTATCACCAGGCATCAATTAAGGAGAAATCAGCAAGAAAAAGAACTGGATATTTTAACTTTTTATTTTGGAAAAATGTTATATTTATAGCAAAATTGTAAAGATAGTACACAGAGTTCCCATATGCCCTTCATCCAGCTTCCCCTAATGTGGTTACATTTTACATAACCACACTGTGTTTGTTGAAAGTAAGAATTTACCATTAATACAATATTATTGACTAAACTGCAGACTTTACTCAGATTTCACCATTTTTCCACTGAAGTCCACTGTTTATCTAGGATTTAACCCAAATCCAAGGTAGCACATTGCATCTAGTCTTTGTATCTTCTTGAGCTCCTACAATATGTGACAGTTTCTCAGTCTTTCCTTTATTTTTTTATGATCTTGATTTTTGATGAGTAATGATCAGGTGTTTTGTATAATTTCCCTCAATCTGTTTGATCAATTTCATGACTAAACTGGAATTGTGGGGTTTAGGGTAGAATAACACAGAGGTGAGGTGCTTTTCTCATTGCATCATATCAAGGGATGTATGATATCGACATGACTTAACACTAGTGAGGTTAACCTTGACCACTTAATTAAAGCGGTGTCTTCCATGTTTCTCCACCCTCAAGTTACTATTTTTTCCATTTTTATCTTTTGGGAACAAGTCACTAAGTCCAGTCCACATTCAAGAGGATTGGAATTAGGCTCCACTTTCTACAGGCAGGGAATATATGCTATTTGGGATTCCTCTGTAAGGATCATTTATTCTTTCTCTTCCATATATTTTTACATTAATGTGGACTCATCGATATTTGTTTCATTCTTTGGGTAATAGTAATTCAATACCGTGGTTATTTATTTTGTTGCTCAAATTGTTCCACCTCTGCCCATTGGAAACTTGGGTGGATTCCTGTGTCTTTTGAATCCACCTTTTAATTTTTTTTCCACGTCCTTAATTCTTGGAGTTGTAAGCTGCTCCAGGAACATCTTGTACTTTCCCTACCTTAGTTCTAGGATCAGTCATTTCCCAAGGAGCACTGGTTCCTTTTACTGGAGACTAGTATTTAGAAACCAAGATCTGGGTATAGATGTGCTCCTGGGATATCACTGCTTCTAAATTCTATTGGTGAACAGAACTAAAAAATATAAGTGTGTGTGTATATATATATATATATATATATATATGTGTGTGTGTGTGTTTATATATATATATACATACACATATATATATATAGTAACCCATGTACACACACACACACATATATATATATATTTGTTTTTATATCTATCTATTTGTATGCATGTTTAAATAAACATAAGTTCCTACAGGTATCTCTGACTCTAATTCATTCCAGGTTCCCCCCTTGTTTATTTGTAACTTTTTTGACTGTCTGTAAGAAACATGGCTCCCCTTAAAAGCAATTTATTTAGTTATTCAATGCTAGTATGCATATAAAGTTGTTTCAGAATTACTAATTTGTACCCTGTGAGAAGGAAATTTACCAACCAGAGCACAATGTTTATGTATAGTTCTTTTTGTCTTTATCCTTTCAGTATTCAGTCAAAACACCATTTTTCCAAGTTGCTTGTATCAGGGGACTCTGGATAATTTAAGGCAAAATTAATTGAAAAGATAGGTAGAATATGAAATGACATAGATTCAGGTAAAGAACTGAAGAAATGCCAAACTCTCAGGGGTATAAATGAGAGTTGAAGTAAACCGCCAGTCTGACCAGGCTAATATATATGTATTGGTCTTTCGGTGACATCTCTCTCTCCTTCCTTTCTTCAACAGGCTTATAATAGGTGACATCATAAGATTACTTTCCATTTTGTAGTTCTCTTGCTATTTGAAGATCTCATTTGAGAAGAAAAGACAGAGAGATGAAGAGAAAGGTAAGATTTTTATAGGGCCTGATAATACAGTACTCCTAAAAATTGTTATTTGCTCTTTTTTTAATTCTTTTAAAATTGCATACTATCATTGTAAATATATTTGAATAAGTTTCAGCAACATCTAGCTATTACCATTTCTTAGGCCATAGGGGGTTCCCTGTACCTACTTAGGTTCTTGCTCTGGTCCTTCTTATTACAGCAAGAAAATGGCCAGATTTAGTATAGTTTAAAAGATCAAAAGAGGGAAGACAGCAGAAGCAATAAGAACTACAATTCTGCAGCCTGTGGAAGGAAAACCACATTCACAGAAAGATAAACAAAATGAAAAGGCATAGACCTATGTATCAGATGAATGAACAAGATAAAACCCCAGAAAAACAACTAAATGAAGTGGAGATAGGCAACCTTCCAGGAAAAGAATTCAGAATAATGATAGTGAAGATGATCCAGGACCTCGGAAAAAGAATGGAGGCAAAGATCGAGAAGACGCAACAAATGTTTAACAAAGACCTAGAAGAATTAAAGAACAAGCAAACAGAGATGAAGAATACAATAACTGAAATGAAAAATACACTAGAAGGAATCAATAGCAGAATAACTGAGGCAGAAGAATGGATAAGTGACTTGGAAGACAGAATGGTGGAATTCACTACCATGGAACAGAATAAAGAAAAAAGAATGAAGACAGCCTAAGAGGCTTCTGGGACAACATTAAACGCAACAACAGTTGCATTATAGGGGTCCCAGAAGGAGAAGAGAGAGAGAAAGGACCTGAGAAAATATTTGAAGAGATTATAGTTGAAAATTTCCCTAATGTGGGAAAGGAAATAGCTACCCAAATTCAGGAAACACAGAGAGTCCCAGGCAGGATAAACCCAAGGAGAAACACACTGAGACACATAGTAATCAAATGGACAAAAATTAAAGACAAAGAAAAATTATTAAAAGCAACCAGGGAAAAATGACAAATAACAAAGTTTCTGATTTCTCAGCAGAAACTCTACAAGCCAGAAGAGAGTGGCATGATATTTTTAAAGTGATGAAAGGAAGGAACCTACAACCAAGATTGCTCTACCTGGCAAGGATCACATTCAGATTTGACAGAGGAATCAAAAGCTTTACAGACAAGCAAAAGCTAAGAGAATTCAGTACCACCAAACCAGCTCTACCACAAATGCTAAAGGAACTTCTCTAAGTGGGAAACACAAGAGAAGAAAAGGACCTACAAAAACAAATCCAAAACAATTAAGAAAATGGTAATAGGAACATACATGTCAATAATTACCTTAAATGTGATTGGATTAAATGCTTCAACCAAAAGACACAAGCTTGCTGAATGGATACAAAAACAAGACCCATATATCTGCTGTCTACAAGAGACCCACTTCACACCTAGGGACACATACAAACTGAAACTGAGGAGATAGAAAAAGATGTTCCAAATGGAAATCAAAAGAAAGCTGGAGTAGCAATACTCATATCAGATCAAATAGACTTTAAAATAAAGAATGCTACAAGAGACAAGGAAGGACACTACATAATAATCAAGGGATCAATCCAAGAAGAACATATAACAATTATAAACATATATGCACCCAACATAGGAGCACCTCAATACATAAGGCAAATGCTAACAGCTCTAAAAGTGGAAATGGACAGTAACACAATAATAGTGGGGACTTTAACACCTCACACCAATGGACAGAACATCCAGACAGAAAATTAATAAGGAAACACAAGCTTTAAATGACACAATAGACCAGATAGATTTCATTGATATTTATAGGACATTCCATGCGAAAACAGCAGACTACACTTTCTTCTCAAGTGCACACGGAACATTCTCCAGCATAGATCACATCTTGGGTCACAAATCAAGCCTCAGTAAATTTAAGAAAACTGAAACCATGTGAAGCATCTTATCTGACCACAACGCTATGAAATCACAAATCAGTTACAGGGAAAAAACCGTAAAAAACACAAACATATGGAGGCGAAACAATACGTTACTAATTAACCAAGACATCACTGAAGAAATCAAAGAGGAAATCAAAAAATATCGAGAGACAAATGACAATGAAAACACGATGATCCAAAACCTATGGGATGCAGCAAAAGCAGTCCTAAGAGGGAAATTTATAGAAATACAATCCTACCTCAAGAAATAAGAAAAAGCTCAAATAAATAATCTAACCTTACACCTAAAGGAACTAGAGAAAGAAAAACAAACAAAACCTAAAGTTAGTAGAAGGAAAGAAATCATAATGTTCAGAGCAGTAATAAATGAAATAGAAACAAAGGAAACAATAGCAAAGACCAATAAAATTAAAAGCTGGTTGTTTGAGAAGGTAAATAAAATTGATAAACCTTTAGCCAGACTCATCAAGAAAAAGAGGGAGAGGACTCAAATCAATAAAATTAGAAATGAAAAAGGAGTGACAACGGACACCGCAGAAATACAAAGCATCATAAGAGACTACTACAAGCAACTCTATGCCAATAAAATGGACAACCTGGAAGAAATGGACACATTCTTAGAAATGTATAACCTTCCAAGACTGAACCAGGAAGAAATAGAAAATATGAACAGACCAATCACAAGTAATGCAATTGAAACTGTGATTAAAAATCTTCCAACAAAAAAAAGTCCTGGACCAGACAGCTTCACAGGTGAATTTTATCAAACATTTAGAGAAGAGCTAACATCCATCCTTCTCAAACTTTTCCAAAAAGTTGCAGAGGAAGGAACACTCCCAAACTCATTCTATGAGGCCACATCACCCTGATACCAAAACCAGACAGAGATACTACAGAAAAAGAAAATTACAGACCAATATTACTGATGAATATAGATGCAAAAATCCTCAACAAAATACTAGCAAACAGAATCCAACAACACATTAAAAGGATCATACACCATGATCAAGTGGCATTTATTTCAGGGATGCAAGGATTCTTCAATATACGGAAATCAATCAGTGTGATATACCATACTAATAAATTGAAGAATAAAAACCATATGATCATCTCAATAGATGAAAAAACAGCTTTTTAAAATTTAACACTCATTTATGATAAAAACTCTCCAGAAAGTGGACAGAGAGGGAACTTACCTCAATATCATAAAGGCCATATATGACAAAACCACATCTTTCTCAATGGTGAAAAACTGAAAGCATTTCCTCTAAGGTCAGGAACAAGTCAAGGATGTCCACTCTTGCCACTGTTATTCAACATAGTATTGGTAGTCCTAGCCATGACATTCAGAGGAGAAAAAGAAATAAAAGGAATACAAATTGGAAAAGAAGTAAAACTCACTGTTAGCAGATGACATGATACTATACATAGATAATCCTGAAGATGCCCCCAGAAAACTACTAGAGCTAATCAATGAATTTGGTAAAGTTGCAGGATACAAAATTAATGCACAGAAATCTCTGGCATTTCTATACACTAACAATGAAAGATCAGATAGAGAAATTAAGGAAACAATCCTATTTACCATTACAACAAAAAGAATAAAATACCTATGAATAAACATACCTAAGTAGGTAAAATACCTACCTGTACTCAGAAAACTATAATACCCTGATGAAAGAAATCAAAGATGACAGAAACAAATGGAGAGATATACCATGTTCTAGGATTGTAAGAATCAATATTGTGAAAATGACTATACTACCCAAAGCAATCTACAGATCCAATGAAATCCCTATCAAATTACCGATGGCATTTTTTACAGAACTAGAACAAAAAATCTTAAAATTTGTATGGAGACACAAAAGAACCCGAATAGCCAAAGCAATCTTGAGGGAAAAAAACAGAGCTGGAGGAATCAGGCTCCCTGACTTCACACTATACTAGAAAGCTACAGTGATCAAGACAATATGGTACTGGCACAGAGACAGAAATACAGATCAGTGGAACAGAATAGAAAGCCCAGAGATAAACCCACGCACCTATGGTCAACTAATCTGTGACAAAGGAGGCAAGGATATACAATGGAGAAAAGACAGTCTCTTCAATAAGCGGTGCTGAGATAATTGGACAGCTACACATAAAAGAATGAAATTAGAACACTCCCTAACACCATACACAAAAATACACTCCAAATGGATTAAAGACCTAAATGTAAGACCAGACACTATAAAACTCTTAGAGGAAAACATAGGAAGAACACTCTTTGACATAAATCACAGCAAGATCTTTTTTGACCCACCTCCTAGATTAATGGAATAAAAACAAAAATAAACAAATGGGACCTAATGAAATTTAAAACTTTTTCACAGCAAAGTAAACTATAAACAAGACAAAAAGACAATCCTCAGAATGGGAGGAAATGTTTGCCAATGAATCAACGACAAAGGATTAAGCTCCAAAATATATAAACAGCCCATGCAGCTCAATATTAAGAAGCAAACAACCCAATCAAAACATGGGCAGGGACTTCCCTGGTGGCGCAGTGGTTGAGAATCCGCCTGCCGATGCAGGGGACACGGGTTCGTGCCCCGGTCCGGGAAGATCCCACATGCCGCGGAGCGGCTGCGCCCGTGAGCCATGGCCGCTGAGCCTGCGCGTCCGGAGCCTGTGCTCCGCGACGGGAGAGGCCACAACAGTGAGAGGCCTGCATACCGCAAAAAAAAAAAAAAAAAAAGGCAGAAGACCGAAATAGACATTTCTCCAAAGAAGACATACAGATGGCCAAGAAGCACATGAAAAGCTGCTCAACATCATTAATCATTAGAGAAATGCAAATCAAAACTACAGTGAGCTATCACCTCACACAGGTTAGAATGGGCATCATCAGAACATCTACAAACAACAAATGCTGGAGAGCGTGTGGAGAAAAGGGAACCCTCTTGCACTGTTGGTGGGAATGTAAATTGATACAGCCACTATGGAGAACAGTATAGAGGTTCCTTAAAAAACTAAAAATAGAATTACTATATGACCCAGCAATCCCACTACTGGGCATATACCCAGAGAAAACCATAATTCAAAAAGACACATGCACCCCAATGTTCATTGCAGCTCTATTTACCATAGCCAGGTCATGGAAGCAACCTAAATGCTCAACAACAGATGAATGGATAAAGAAGATGTGGTACATATATACAATGGGATATTAGCCATAAAAAGGAATGAAATGGGATCATTTGTAGAGACGTGGATGGACCTAGAGACTGTCATACAGAGTGAAGTTAAGTCAGAAAGAGAAAAACAAATATCGTATATTAACGCATATATATGGAATCTAGAAAAGTGGTACAGATGAACCGGTTTGCAAGGCAGAAATAGAGACACAGATGTAGAGAACAAAAGTATGGACACCAAGGTGTAAAAGCGGGCAGGGGGTTGGTTGCGGTGGGATGAATTGGGAGTTGGAATTGACATATATACACTAATATGTATAAAATGGATAACTAATAAGAACCTGCTGTATAAAAAATAAATAAATTAAATTAAATTAAAAATTTTAAGAAGATCATATATAGCACCTTCTACATGAAGGGTCAGTAAAGACACTGATTATATTTAGTAATAACTTCAATATCATTTTCCCCAGAGACCAATTTAATAGTGTACTTCTCTCTTGTGATTTTATGACTTAATAGTTGGAAGAATTGTTTCAGTTTAGATGTGTCACTAAAGTATAGATTGTTGACTAGCTATGAAAATTTTTTTTAAAAAACTCGTGATGTGATTTAAGATGTTTAAAATTATACTCAATTTGAAAGCAGCAATTATATTTGCATTTTTATTTCAAAATATTGATAATTTAGAAAAATCAAGTCCTGTATCAAGTGTCATGAATCCAGTATTATTGTGATTGCTGTTTGGAGTGGAGCAATCTTGTGGCCCTGAAAGAGCCTATAAGAAACATCAGCTAAATTTTAGAATAGATTTTAGAGCCATTTTAAACCATGCTTGGAAATTCCTATAGGAATATCCCCTTTCTCATCAAAAATGTCTATCAAACTCATTTTTTGTGTGTGTCTCTAGGTTAAAGTAATGTAGTCCAATAGATACAAGCCAGGGGAAATGTTATAGCATTTCTTGTTGATGTACATGAAACTATCCTAGTTCAATTTTAATGCTCTACTAGCAGATATTGTTTTTGTAGAACAAGGAAGATAACTGATTAATACTTAACAGACTTCATTTTTATTAACTAAGGTCAAGTTTGGATATATCCAAATCCATATTCAAAGCAATTGATCGAAGATATCTGACAAAACTTCAACAGATTAAGACAACCACAACAGCACTGATAATTTATGTTGTCTGTAATTAAATACAATCCCTTGAATCTCTCGGAGGCATGCAATGGAATGGCATGTGCTTGGATTTCAAGTTCTAAACAGTAAACAGAGATGAGGGACTAGCCAGGATAAATTCATCAGAATTAGATTTGGCTGGCCATGGTCAAATGTGTTCAATATATCAACTCTTACTGTAACATCAGCAGATAACTCTATAGCCACAGAAAACGCTGCATTTGCAAGGATGGAGGAGGAAAAAACAATTGATGTCGACCTGCCAATTTTCTCACTCTACAAACATATACATAGGAGAACAGATGATTCGACCGATTGAGGAATACATGCCTCTCATATCATTCAACCAAATGCAGTAACTTTTCTAGATTCTTTGAAAAGAATCTGGGTGAGTCTGGCCTTACTTTCTCAACCAGATTTTGGTTTAACCACTGATAGAAGTGAGGGATATGAAAAGGAAGGGAAAGGAAATTGTTTAGCCATGTGTCAGGTACTAGGCTAGGTCCTTTATAGATTATTAAAACAATAACTCCTCCCACCTACACTGTAATGCAGGTATTTAAACTCCCATCGGAGAGATGAAAAACAGACTGAAGTTGAAAATGGAAACATACAACCCATAAATGCTGGGATGGGTGCCCTAATACAATATCAGACTATCTCCAAAGTCTTTGCTCTATAGACACTATCATGTTTTTGGGAAAATATATTTTGTTTACATTAATTGAGGAAAGAACTCTTCTGGGCTTCCCTGGTGGCGCAGTGGTTGGGAGTCCGCCTGCCGATGCAGGGGACACGGGTTCGTGCCCAGGTCCGGGAAGATCCCACATGCTGTGGAGCTGCTGGGCCCCTGAGCCATGGCTGCTGAGCCTGCGTGTCCGGAGCCTGCGCATCCGGAGCCTGTGCTCCGCAGCGGGAGAGGCCACAGCAGTGAGAGGTCCGCGTACCGCAAAAAACAAAAAAAAACAAAAAAAAAAAAAAAAAAAGGAAGGATCTCTTCCACCAAAAGATATTAAATGATTTATGTTAAAGTCCAAGAGGAATGATTCTTTCCAAGTACTCTCTGGTTTGGATTTTACCAGTAAGTATTAAATGCAGCCTCCAATTCATGGTTTTTATAACAAACGACATAATTAGATTATCTCTTCATGGACAATCTATGTAAATATCCTTTTTCAGTTCTTTATTGATCGCATCAAAAAGACCAGCATGGTTTGAATTTTGGAAAACAGTCAGCAAGTGGGCTTGCCACTTATGACACACAAAATTAATTTGATGAGGTGCAGAAGTTATGGTTTTATGTCTACCAATTACACACCTGCCTGAAAATGTAAAAACCAAGTAACAAACAAGATCACATCACATAAACATACTGATTTTATTTATAACAATGTCTAAAATAAAATTCACTTAATCAATAAATATTTATTGAGTGGCTAATACTGCATTATTCTATACCCTGAAAACCAAATACATTCCTTGATCTTACAGAACAGTTACTCTATTTTAGGGAGACAGCAACTAAACATATAAGTAATGTAATATCAGACAGTGGTTTGAAAGAAATAAAGCAAAATAGAAGATAGAATGACTATAGGGTGTTCTTATAAGGCCATTGGTCAGTCTCCCTCTTCAAGAAGTTGATTTTTGGCAAATACTCTAAAAAAGTGATGGGGTAATCATGTCCATATCTGGAGGAAGAGAATACCAGGCAGAGAGAATGACAGGTGCAAATGCCCCAGGGGAGTCTGCTTTGTTTGTGTCAAAGGCACAGCAAATGCAACTGGAACAGAGTGAGTAAGAAGGAATGTTGTAGGAGATGAATTTGTCGTGGGATGGGAAACTATGGCAAGGTTCTGAGTGGGAAAATCACTTAATCTGAGATATATTTTTAAAAATTACACTCCGACTAGTCGAAAACAGTCAGGAGGAGGACACGTGGGGAAACCAGCCAGGAAACTGTTGGAATCGTCAAAGGTTTTACAAAAACTTCCACCTGCCCCCACTGAAACACTCATCATGTGGAAACTAGTATTTTAAATCATCCAAATCCTTTCTTAACAGTATGTAAAATTTTGAAATTCCTTAGGTTTTTTTTGTTTTATTTTTAAATCTCTGTAGATTTTACTCAGAACAGGGAAGAATTTATTAAAGAGCTTAAAGTGAGGTTTCACAATGAATTTTCAAAGTACTTGCTCACCAAGTGCTCTGAGGACAGTGGCATTTATTTATACATGTTAAAGAATGAAGTGAGAGAGTGGCATGGACATACGTGCACTACCAAATGTAAAATAGATAGCTAGTGGGAAGCAGCCGCATAGCACAGGGAGATCAGCTGGGTGCTTTGTGACCACCTAGAGGGGTGGGATAGGGAGGGTGGGAGGGAGACACAAGAGGGAGGAGATATGGGGATGTATGTATATGTATAGCTGATTCACTTTGTTATACAGCAGAAACTAACACACCATTGTAAAGCAATGATACTCCAATAAAGATTTGAATAATAAAAAAAAAAGAACCTTGTCAAGAAATAACACTACAAAGGGAGATGTAGCATTTTTGAGAGCTTGGGAGCGTGGCCTTTGCCTCTAGGAAGCCAAGGAGCTCTCATTCTCTTCTTGGTAAACTTCAGTTTGTACATCCCTCCCAGGGCTGTTGCTGGCAAGGGTTTCTCCTAGGTCCCTAATGTCCAGATGTAAAGTGATGTGACTCCCGCCCTCCTGGGGCGTTCACTGAGTCGTCAGGTTTGAGAGGGTAGCTGCTGAACTACAGGTGCTTGTATACATCCTAGTGAATTCAAGGGGCTGCTGGCTCTGAATGCCACTTCTCATTATGCCTCTAACACTCTCAAGGCAGATGAGGGCATGTGTTCTTTCGAGAAAACAGAAGGATCCCTGCCCAGAAAGAGTTGGCTTTGAGTGCAGAAATCACCAGAGTGACCCAGGAGGACTCTAGATTGGACACCCCTCCCTCTTCAGTATTGTTGAGATAAGGATAAACATCTGGTTGGTAGAGAGAGTGAGGTGATGAGAAGGGAGATGTTGTTGAACCATCACCAAGTCCAGATTTGCCCGTTTGGGTTGAAATTCTGTGACCCTGAGCTAGCAGGTCAATAAAAATCAAACCAACACATGATAGATGAATAACAACAAATAAATACAAAATACAACTTGTGGCATGGTATATCTATGTAGGAAACAGAATTTCAGTGTCCCATGCATGCCACAAGGGAATTGAAGAGAGCCTAGGAAGGTTAGTTCAGATATTACAACTACCTACCTAACCATATCTCTGAGTGTGCTTTAATATTCTTCCTCCTGCCTGAACTCTAGCTGGTGAAGAGGCAGCACATGAGGCCATCTCCTGCTGGTGTCACACATTCACAACAGACCAATGTCCTCCTTCCCACTCTCCCCCACCCCTGCTGTGCTCCTCTAAACATAGCTACTGGAGGCATAATTAGGTGATCCAGTCAGAAATGTCTCATCCCTGACTCTCTTTTCCCCTTTACCTTCTTCTCCCATAATCTCCCTAATCCAGAGGGATGGAATTTTCTCTTACTTCTCTTGTCACCTCCATGGTAGTTCTACCCTCTTGACTAGAGAGTCATTGTTATGCTTTCATGACAGTGAGGAAAGAGCTTTGCTTATCAATAAGCAGACCTATCAGTACTGTACCTGTAATCAACCTCTCTCATTTCTTCCAGTTTCCATAGGTTAGTGACTATAAAGTGATGATTCTGCCTCACACTCCCAATTTTGGTTGTGGTCTATTTGATCTAATATTTGTGTTAATAGACTCTGGGTACTAATTCTGGAGTAGGACGTTGTTTCAATAGAATAGGAAACAGAAAAGAAACAGCACACAAAAGAATAAAGATTAACTTGCTTGCATGTGTGTCTTGCTATTTCAGTAGAAAACTACAACTGGTAGAACGCCAGAGCTCAGAAGGTCACCTAAATGTATGCTAGCTAGGCCAATGCTGTGAAGTAAATATTTAGTAAGTGTGTCAATCAATAGTAATCTTTTGTACCATATTTTTCTTTCATGAGATACCATGGCTGGCTAGAGTTCGACTGATTTTATGCCTGAAAAAGAGTAATTGGGATATTTATGAATCTTGGCGGCGGAAAGGGCAGCGGATGAGAATTTGGTACTGAATTGTAACATAATCTCACTTTGAAAGACTGCATTTTTATTTGGGTATTCCCCAAATGCAAATGAAGCTAGTTTTCAGACCCCTAGTTCTCAACTCCTGAAGAGGGATGGGGTGAGGTAGGGTTGAAGGTCAGGGAGAAACGCACGAGGGAAAAAATATTGAATTTGAGGAAGCTCAATAAATTCCACTGCTTTCGGCCCACACAGCTTTTCCACCAATTGATACATGAGGCCAAAAATTAACTTCCTCCTGATAAAGGTGACATGAGAGAATGTGACTTAGCTCCTGATAGCATTAGGTTCTTACCATCCACCCTGCCCCTGATGACGCATGGTGTCCAGCTGGCAGACCACACATCTCGGAGGATCCCAGCTCTCTATTGGCAGGCTGGCTTCCAGGAAAAAGCACAGAAAGCCTCCAAGTGCTGTTTCTTCGTCTAAAGGTACAGCTTCGGTTAAGTTCCTTCTCCTCTACTGGAATTCCCTTCACATGAAAGGAAATATTAGAAGACTGGAAAATTGCTCCCCACCCCCAATAACTACACTGTTGTTAGTGATTTTGCCCTTGTTGTAGAAACGTCTACCTTAACACCAAAGTTCACCCAGGGACCTAACCCCATGAAGATCACATCATATCAGAAAAGGAAAAAAAAAAAAAAGGCCAGCGGGTAACAGGTGAAAAGACAGAGAAAGAAGGTGGCTAAGACAAAGACAGATAAAGTGCTACAGTTGGATTCAGAGACATCTGTTTTTCTTTTGTATTTCTAATGATTAGCATGACCTCTGGTCATTATGAACTCATGATTCTAAGGAAGAAAATGAACGTTGAAAAGAAAAATGAAGAAGAAAATAAATTTTTTTGACACCTTGATTATATTTCTTGAAATGTATTCCTCTGGAGAAGCTGGGATGCTATTCTGGCAATACTTGCTTTCTTTGAGGACATTGCAAGAATAAATCCTATTAAATGTAATCAAAATGTGAGGAGATTTCTTCTTGCCAAAATGATTGAGGTGTGACGTGTTCTGATAACCAGCTGTTGGGAACAGACTCAGTTTTCCTAAAACGGTGGTCCACAAACACCAGGAATTCTTTTCAGCATTCTTCAAGTATTTAAAAGTCTACCAATATACACATTCCAATATTTTATTTAGAAAATGGATTGATGTAGCGGTCATTCATTATACAAACTCTCATAGTCATAGCCTTGATCTTTTTTTTTTTAATTAATTAATTTTATTTTTGGCTGCGTTGGGTCTTCGTTGCTGCACGCAGGCTTTCTCTAGTTGCCATGAACGGGGGCCACTCTTCGCTGCGGTGCGCAGGCTTCTCATTGCGGTAGTTTCTCTTATTGCGGAGCACAGGATTTAGGTGCATGGGCTTCAGTAGATGTGGCTTATGGGTTCTACAGCACAGGCTCAGTAGTTGTGGCTCACGGGCCCAGTTGCTCCACGGCATGCGGGATCTTCCCGGACCAGTGCTCGAACCCGTGTCCCCTGCATTGGCAGGCGGATTCTTAACCACTGCGCCACCAGGGAAGCCTAGCCTTGATCTTCATGCAGTTCAATACAAGAAAACTACAGACTTTTTGGTTGTTCCTATATTTTTAATAAAAGGGAAGTTAAAAAATGGACTTATGCCATTATCTTGAACACATTTTAGAAAGTCTGGAGAGTACAGTGTTAATATTGAAACCATAAATAGAACCAATGAAGCATAATAGCCCATATGCTTTGGTTTCTTAATTGGAGATGGATTAACTTACCACTTAAAATGACATTTCCTAGTTTTAGGTTTTTGTTTAAAGTTAGATTTACATGGAAATATATTATTCAACACAAATTGTGAATAAGAAGAATTCTAGTAATTATAAAAAAAATCAATAACAAATTCCATTGGAAATCAAACTAATAATTTCTAGAGGATGAGTAACAGATTGAAATTGGAGTTTGGTTTAGGGGATATGTTGAAGAGGAATAAAACAGAACTGACGTGTAAAGGTGATTTTATGGCTCATCTTTATGGCGTGACCCTTGGTTCACTGCTATTGATCAGGTGAAATTAAACTCAGAGCAAGGGATTTGCTCCTCTACAGTAACAGACACAATAAGAACGGACACAATGCATCTATTTTCATTAATGAAAATAGATGAAATTACTTAATACTATTTCTTTCATCTTATTTTACTGGGAGCAAGCTCTACATGAGACAGCCAAATGATGGCTTTACAAAGTTTCAGAAAACTGCTATTGCTTACAGCCTGGAAATTCCTAGCAAACCTAATACTATCAAAGGATGTAACTCTGAACACATAATTGCACAGCTCTCTTTTCAAGACTTTGTAATGCATTTCCTAAATGGATATCATTTGGCAATAGCTCTACATTTTTGACAAACCAAAAGGGGTTACAATTATAGGTTTGTTCCTAAGAATTCCACACAAAAACTGAAAATTCAGAATCCAACTTAAGGCAGTAGAATAATTTCAACCATCATTTTTTCCCCATTTTTCAAACCAAATACATTGTGTGGCTCAAAACTGTATAATAGTGGTGTTTTAAAGCTTACTCAAATCGCCACAAAAACCTTTGAATAGATACATAGTTCCAAATAGCCTTTATAAACTATGACAGAAATGGAGTTCATTTTTTTTATTGGTAATGAATACTTGGTACGGAGTTGGTTAAAAAAGTTGTAGAGACCACCCTACTTAAATAAGTCATCCATCCTGCTTTTTTCTATCTGTTCCTTTCCATTATTACATTTATCACACATTGTAATTATACGTATATTTGTTTGCATATATGCTGATTTTCTGTCTTCACCACTAGATTGTAACTTATGTGCTCCATGAGACCAGATACCAAGACTATTTAATCACCAGTATGTGCTCAACACCTATGCCTGTCACTGTGTTAGGTGCTGAATAAGTATTTGTTAAGTAGATTAACTACAAGCATTCATAAGTATTTAATTGTGATAGACTTAAATTGGATTATATAAACTTGCTCTCTAGATATGACAGATATAGCTAATTGAATATATATATACCATATAAATTATATATATATAATATGTAAAATAATATATATTATTGTAATTATATATAATACGTAATTGTATAATATATGTAATTATATGTAATATATGTAATGTATATATATTATTTATATATTATATATAAATACCTATATATAATATATAATATTATATATAAAATAATATATAATAATAATAATATATTAATATATATAACATATATAATATGTAATTTCTACTTGTCCTTATACATAGCATAGACATTCTATGATTCATATATATATGAACATGTACAGATGATTTGATAAATAATACCTTGGTCTATTTATTTTTTAGTAATAAATAGGTCTTGAAAATATTTTTAAAATCTAGAAATTTGCCAATAACATTACTTTACATAATATATTCCTCCAAAGGAACAAGCCTATTACATTTGAGGGTGACATGGTACTTGGAAGAAGAGTTTAAATACGGGACAAATAATCTGTGTTCATTCTGTGAAATGAATTATTCAAGAAAAAAAGATAAGATTTTATCAGAAAATGCATTTGGTTCTGCATTAAACATTAAAAAATAGAAACAAGTATCAAATCTGGGAGGTTTGGCTAAATACCAGCATGGAGGTGGCATGTAGTGAAGAAGAGACTTAAAAGTTTTAGCTGATTCTAAGTTCTATGTGAATATATTATTGTAATAATTGCAAAAATAAATAAGTAAATAATGAAATTTTAAGTTGTACTATAAAAACATAGCGTCCAGAACAAATTATATGATAAACTAGCTGTCCAGCCACACCTAGGGTATCCTGTTCAGTTCAGAGGACTGCATTCGAAGAGACATGGGTAAACATGCATTTCTCCACAGGCAAATGCAGTGAAGATCCAGGGAACTTGAAAATGTCCCCGGGGAAGGAATGATTGCTGTATTCAAGGATGTGGTCATGAGCATTGTCTTCATTATATAAAGGGCTTATCCTACAGGTCTAGAATTGGGATTGATAATGGGGCACCCGAGAGCAGATCCAGAACCCTCTGTGGAAATTAGAAAGTGGAAGAATTTGGTTCAACCGAAGGAAGAACTTTCTGGCAAAATAATTAAAGTATTGGAATGTGGTACTTTTTAATATGAGCTTCATGAATCCTGAGATCTTCAAAGAGAGGGGTAGAAGTCAGTGAAGAAATTCATTTAATTACCTAGGAGACTCTTTCAACTATAATGTTCTAAAATTGACTAAACAGGTAACATAATGAATCCTTTAAGCCGTAAGTGGTTTCTATTAAAAACCATGGGCTTTCTCCCTTAACCTCTGCTCAATTCATCTTATTATTTTAGTAATTTTCTCCCCACCCACTAGAGTGCGTTAGTTTATCTTTCCTTTTATTGAGTTTAGTGAAAGCATGAGTGATAATCTCAATGATAGGTAATTAAACAAGAGGAGAATCATGACTTTTAATGAAAAGGGTAACATGTTGACCCAAGGGATGCTGTGGACTCTCTCTGTTACTTACCAGGACTTCCCAGCCTCCAACCTCTGCCTCTCTTTACAGGAGTCATACAAGCTGCAAGCTGATGGCCTGAGTGAAGTGGGATGATGGAATGAACACCTGGTGATGAAGCTTGTCAGACACCTATGATCTATTCTTCCAGTGACTATGGGGGGCTGTGGAGATCACTTATCTTAACTACGCAAGGGAATGGCTTTCACTCCCAGTGGCCCCTGGCCACGGAGTCAAGTAAAAGTGCACCTTTAGTAGCTAGCAGCAAGATGGTGTGTCAGGGCTTAGTGAATACTGCTGGAGACATCTGTGGGCCAGACTTCAGGCAGTAGGAGAGTGTGAAATTTGATGCTGCTTGTGCGTGCAACCTTGGTTAGCTTCATAAAGAGACATGAGAGGAAACAGAGAATGAAGATTTTTTGTTTACCTTTTTCAGTGTCTCTCAAAATGTAATTCATGGAAGAATCACCCAAAGAAATTGACTTATCAAAAACTGCAGATTCCTTAGCACCACCGCCAGCAATTTCAATTCGGTGAAATTGAAGGCTCTGGCTTAGGGAATCTACCTTTTTATAAGCACCCCAGGCGAAGCCAAGGCACATAGTCCACAGACCTCACATTGCAAACTACTGGTTTAGGCAAAAGTGACAACCTTGTTCTTTATATGTTTCAGGTGTATCTCTTGGAACTGAGAAGCAGTCAGTAGGGCAAGGGGCTACAGCAAATGTCAATGTGTATGAGTTTGTGCGTGTGTGTGTGTGTGTGCGCGCATGTGCACACATTGCAGGGGACATGAACATTTAAGCATTTGAAATACGCTTTGTGGACTACTACGGGTAAAAGAAATTATTAGACACTGAGAAATCGTCAGGGGAAAACAGAAAAAGAAGGTAGCATAGTGTTGAATTCTGAACTTCAGTAAAAAATAACAGTAGGATATAGTTACAGAGTTTGCTTAGGGGTTGAGTGTCAAACTTCTATGCAATAACTCACAGCAGGACGGACTGAATGATTTGCTTAGTTGTTAATAGCATCTATAAGCTGGAATGGCAGACCATTATCCTTGCCATTGCACTGCCAGCCTTACCACGACAAGGGGATGCATTGCTATTCAAGCCACTTACCGCTCTAAACGCTACGAGCGAGCTTAGCAAGTAGAAGATATTGAGAAGGAAGTGATCACATAACATTTGACAAAGCCTTTCTGCACTGATTGCATCTACAGATTTTGATGAGGTGTTTACTCACCTCCTCTCAACCTTTCCTGGAATAGCTACATTTAATAGTGCAAGATCACAAAAGTGAGTTGCCTCCTTTCTTTTTTTTTTTTTTCATTTGCATGTAAGTGAGAAGGCTGTCGATGGAATCATGGTCAGTAACCACTATTTGCTTCATGTTGCTATGCTTCTGGCTTTCAAGTCTGAGAAGAAAATCACACGAGAACTTCAGCCTGAATCATGTCACTCCAGGTAATCTGGATACTAAGAACCAAACAAAATGGACTGAATAAAAGCAGCCTGAAGTCCATCGGGTTTATTTTGCCTCTGCCTGCTCTCAGAGAGACGTGAATTTGCAGTGATCGACTGCAGTTTCATATTAACGGAACAGATTGGAGACAGAAATCATCCCCAGGCCTTAATCCCAGGGAAATCAGAAAAACAACTTCTTCTAAAGCTATTTACAGGGTAGCAGATGTGAAGGTATGTCTTGGATTGGACACAGCATAACAAACAACTTTTTGAAATAAGGTATTTCATTAAACAACTCAACATGAGCATGGGAAGTTTTGTGAACTCTTTCTAAAGTGAGATACTGAGAATAACGAGCATGTTCACCATTGCCTCATTCATTCATTTCTTCTTTTCCCTTATTGCATAGGATTCCTATAGTATCAACTGCACTGGAGGAGTTCTCAGGCTGCTTAGAGGAGAGCCATGCACAGTGCCCTGCAGTGGGCATGCTGGTAGCTGTAGTCACAGGGAGACTCCTCGCCAGCTGCAGTCCCTACTTTTCCATAAGAGCGCACACTGCCCACTCCTTGGGAAAGACCTGCTGAAATACTCCTAACTATGTACTGTTTCAGATATGGGAATCATTTTGCAAATTATTTGAATCTTAACTTTCTTTATTTTGCTTATCCGATTATTCCTTGGTTTCTTTCCTTCTGTCTGTAATATTCCTTCCTTTGGAATATATAATTGCTATTTATCTCTTTGTTTCCACTCCATATGTCATCGTTTCTCATCTTTTATGAGAAAATAGTTAGCTTCTTTGAAAAAGCTCCTCTATTTTGTCCTAAAATAATAATGTTATAAAACATGAAAGACATGTTACTATCACTACTAGAGCTTTGATTGGTTTTGTAAAAGAGATAGAAATGAGACCACTGGGAGGATCGAAAGAACCTTAACAGGTGAGGAGGTACTTGAGCTTTGAAAAAGGAGGTGGCATCCCAAAAGTCAGAGATGGACCCCGAATGGCTTTGCAAGGCAACCTCTTAGCAATAATGAAACAACAAATGAAGAAACTGGTTTAACAAAGGCCAGGCAAACAAGTGTTTTCATTTACAAATTCCTAGGATTAGACCCATCCAATGGAGAATTAAATGTTGATCTGGTAGCTTATCATTTACACTGTTCTTACTTTATTCCCCAATTTCTCTAAAAAAGAGAAAAAATAATTTTATTGTCCATCCCTTCTCTTCTATTTCCATTCTACCTTAAAACTTGTCTCCCATTTTGTGAGAATGTGTGAGAACTAGATAGAGGTAGTACAAAATTATTAATATATTATGACCAAGTACAAAGTGTACAAGACCTCAGACAAATGAACTTGGTGATTTTATTGAGCTAAAGGAAGCAGCAGTCATGCCATTTTGTCCCAGTGAAACAGCAGCATAGGAAGGTATTTATCACCCCTTGCTCCTGTAAAGGAATTGGTCCCACTGATATCCTTGGCTTGATGGTCATGTTTCTTCCCCAAGGAAATGCTGATTTCCATTCACCTCTTCTCTGCTTCCACTTTTTCTAGCTCAATTTAGAATGAACAGAATTTGCATTATGGACTAAAAAGTATTCTTTGTCAATAAAGACTTTGGATTCTTGTCAGGACTTTCCCAGGATTAGAATGACATTTGTCTACATTCAAAGATGCCTTAGAAGAAACTCAGCAGGCAACCACCTTTGATAGGTAATACAAACATTGCTTTTTCTGTGTCTAAGATAACTTTTAGATATTTTCTCTGGTCAATTGTCTAAAATTATTCGAGATTGAAGAGAACTTACAGAATAATTTTTTCAAGATATTCAAGCTTAAAAAATATGAATACTTAAGTCACATGAAATTTTCCATGGAATTTTAATATATAAAACAAAAAGAGCAATATTATTAGTATCACTTTTTTTTACTAGTTCAATTTTTGTGAAGTCAGTAAAAACAAAGAGCCAGTTTTGATAAAATGAATATTTGAAATCAAACAATTCATTTTCACATGGCTCATAAAAGTATTTGTTGGAACATATATTTAAAGCCAAATTCCAAAAATCTCAGGATATTCTCCCATTAAATAGAAATGCCAGGATGTGTTTTCTTTGGGGGTCAATATATATAAAACAAGGTAGTGTAACAGCACTAATCAATGGGTTGATGGGCTCCAGCATATTATAATTAGAAAGAAATACATACTTAGGCATCCATGTTGCTTTATTATTCTTTTCAACCATTATATATGCAGGGGTGTGTGTGTGTGTTTTTGCATGAAGCGCCTACATGAAATCCTAGAGTTATGTAGAATTTCATTGGAAAAGCATCATTCTTGTCCTCCAGATCCAAAAAAAAAGAAAGTAAAAAGAAAAATAAGCTAAGGTTATTTCTAGGTTATGTCACAATCTACCGACAAAGAAGTAATTAGAATGTACATTGCCTGACTCCCATTGTTTTGTTCTCCCAACTATTCCCCAATGCCTCTCATCTTACTATTGTTGTTATTATTGATATTGTTGCTATTATTGATATTGTTGCTGTTAATATTGTTATTATGATAAAGATGAAACGTCCAAGAGATAATATGATCATTAAACACTAGCACAGCAAGAAGCTTTGGAGATAAATGCTAACATCATCATTTCCTGAGGTTGTAAGGTGAAGTGAGTGACCTGCCTGAAATCACATCAGTTGTTAGTAGAGGGACCTGAGATTTCTGACTCTTTCCAGTGTTTCTCTTTGTCTTGCTGCTTCTCAGTTCAACAAGAGTGTTTTTGGGAAATAGATAAAAGAGGAAAACTTGTACCACTGGAAGCAATTGCAGTATTTTTTGGTGGTCAGTATTCTTTCATTCCATTGAGATACAATATAGTCTGTGGATCTGGTTAAGCTTTAAATGCAACGATGAGAAGTTTTGATTTAAAATCTTTCAAAAAATCCTTATTACTTTATTTTGAGAATTAGAAAAGAATGCGACCGTTGCAAAACATGTATTCTCCAAATTGGACCTAATTCTTATCATAACTTTATAGCCCAATTTACTATACACCTGTTGCTTAGAGGACTAGACATTATGTTAAATGTTGGACAAACAAGAGTTCCCTGATTGCCTAGTGGTAAGGATTCCAGGCTTTCACTGCCATGGCCCAGGTTCAACCCCTGGTCAGGGAACTGAGATCCCTCAAGCTGCACAGTGTGGCCAAAAAAAAATGTTGGATGGATGAATTATTGCTTTATAGACACAGATGAATCAACATTATATCTATTTATTTTCTGTGTTCCTTAAGATATCGTTCCTCTTAATAGGAAAAATGCACACCATATGTAAAGCATTTTCCATTGTACTTGAAGATGTTTGTTTTGTGACTCACCCAAGACTTTAACTTTCTTTGAATTTACCCCGAAAACACCACAGCACCTATTAAGTATCCTTCAGCACTACTGAATTTGCAGTCAAAGTGGAAATACGATGCCTTCTCTGGGTTTGAATACCAAAAGGAAAATTCATAAAGTAAAAATAACATGGCAATTTGGCTTCTTTAATGAATGTAAGCGATGTATACTGAGTTTATAATTAAAATACTTTCTGTCATTTTGGGGACCCTAAATACTGAATGATGTCTGTGCTATATTTATATTCACTCTCCTCCCCATTAATAATAGTGTTTCCAGTTGGGAATGAGTGTGGCCATAACTTTTGCTTGGTTTCATTTGGGATTCCAGGATCTAAGGCTTTTCTCCCTGGCTCTCTGTGTGTCCCATATTACAATTGCATTACTGTTCTGTCTGCTTTGGGAAAATATTTTTACCAACAGTCTTATTCATATATATGTATATTTAATTTTTAGAAAAAGATGTGAACTATGAAAAAGTATCAGAAAGAAAGATTGTAATGTTTTGGAGGCATTTACAAATTTTAAAGAATACATGTAGGGTTTTTTTGTGTGACAAAAAGTTATAAATGAAAGGACTCCATTGTTTTCAGCTACTACATTGATTTGTCACTTTTAAACTAAGCCTCCTCTGGGCCCAGCATTCCATGAAACATCTCTAGTAGACTTTGAAAGACATAACCAACAGAATTTTTTCTACTCTGTTCACTTCTAAGTCTGTTATCTCTATAGGTTAGTGTTCTGATGAATGAGAAATAACCCCCCAAATTTCCCTGACCACATAGCATTTAGCCTTCTGTACAAATAAAACATGAGCCTGAACACAATGTCCTAGGGAAGGTCTGAAGTCTCAAAAGGAAGTGAAATGGCCTCCTTTTCTTAATGTCTTTTCCTGTAAGTCAAGGATGAGACTGCATATCCCATGCAGAAAAAATGAAAGTCCAAAACTGTATTTAGGAAAAGATATATATATAAAATAAAAAATGTATATACACATATATATTAGAACTTTCCTCTTCTCTTCTTTTATAACTCTTACTGGTGAATTCTTACTTAAAACTGGTGTATCAGTTATGCTGCATTCCATTTCACCCAATGGATTGTGTTTTTTGTTTCTTTATTAAATAGTTCAGTTAAGCTCATTGGGATCTTTATTCAAAATCAGGTTTTTTTTCTCTACTGGGATTAAATAAAAATTTAAGATATCTTTGATTATATTTTTTCATAGAGAAGAGAATAAAAAAAATTGGCATCTGCCATCAGATGATGGATTTTGTGACCACTCCCTATTTGCGTTACTTATTTCTATAGTCTTTATACCTACTGTTCTGAGGGTTGTCATCAGGTAAAGGATGGTGCCTTGCTTATAAATGTGTTGAAAAAAGAATGAATGGATAAAGATGTTTATTTCTTCCCCACATGTGGTTACACAAAAATTTAGAGAAAAAATCTTTTTTTTCCCACTTTTTTCTATAAAATATGTAACTCTTTATCCAAAAAAAAAGCATTGATTGATTGCATTCCTTGCCTCACTGTAGGTAGAACATAGGCAAAGAGAGGTTACTAGAAGCAAGGATAACACCTAAGTACAATGGTCATTACTTCCATTTTAAACTTCAAGTGATATCAATCTTTGTTAATTAATCTTTAACACTCACCTGTGTTGTTTCCAGGAGCTGCTGTAATTCACTTGACCATTGAGAACCTGGAAATCCTGCAATCCACAGCCAAACTTCTTGAGCACAACTTCTTGTTTCAGAGGCAAGAAAATGGTTTCATGCCTACCATAGCCTCACTGGATGCACAAACTGGGGATCCTTGGTGACACACTTTTATAATTTTCCTAATTGTATTTGAAGCAGTTTCAATAGTGACATATAATCACAACTTTCCTACTTGTTGGGACATCATAGGCAAGTTTTTCTTTACACCGTAAAACATAGAGTAAAATAGCTAAAGCATTATTTCTGGACAAAGAAGGGATTCAGGAACTTGGTGTACATTGCATGATTCTACCTTTGTTGCAATCTGTATAATTATATTTTCTGTGAAGGGACATGCCTTGCTTAAGAATAATGGTCATAGATTATTAATCCCATATGTTTCCTGTGGAAAGAAAGGAATGTCCCATGTCAAAGCTCAATAGTCTCTGCTCCAATAAGGGCCCTCTTAAGATATCCCATAATAGCAGGAACATCCTTGCCTTGGGGACTTAATGCCCACTAGTCTTGATGTTCCTGAATAAGACCTCATCAAAGTCTGCACTGACACTTTATTTCATTGCCTAATGCTTCCTGTTAAGAAGAAGGCCTTATTAGTCTGACATCTGTTGAGAAAAGTTAGTATTCGCATTAAGGTTCAGGACAAAAAGCAGAGCTTGGAAGTTAGCCAGGTTCATATCCTAGTTCTGCCACCGACTAGACACATACCTGGGTGAGTCACTAAACCCTTCCAAGCCTTCATTTCCTAGTCTTGCAAATGAGGATAGTGCCTGTCTGTGGTACAGTAAAGGTGAATTATGACCCAGTGTTTTGCAAGTGTCAATTTGCATAAGAATCACTTGGTAGATTTTAACAAGCTCACAGTTGATCCCTAACATAGCTGGTTTGTGGATCACACTCTGAGTGGTAGAAGATTGTAAGTGGTGCCTGAATATACAAATAGATAATAGCCAACCATATATAAAAATAGAACTTAGACCCATAACTTCCAGCAACCTCCCCAGGAAGCCAACCCCTTATCTTTAATAAGTAGCCCAGGAAGCCAGCCAACAATAAGTCAGACCTGCAGGAAGTCAGACTGCTATCTGTTGTAATAATTCAGGAAGCCAAGCAATAACTTCTGTAGCAATCAGACCAAAATCGGGACTTGACTGGTAACCGACAGCTTCCCTAATTTTTGTCTAGCCTTCCAAGTTAGGACCTACTAGACAAAGCCAAATATGCATCCCTAACCAATCATACAGGGCGTTCCGTTTCTAGTTAGCCTGCCTCCTGCATCCCCATGCAAAGAGCCTCCAATCAGGGCACACCCGAAGCCTTCCCTGTTTTCCACTAAAAACTATTCCACTCCTCTGCCTGCGTTTGAGTCTCTGCCAAAATGCAAGTGATGGTGGCTGACTCCCTTGCTATAGCAAACTCTGCGTAGAAAGCCCTTGCTTGTTATTCTTTGGTTGGCCTTTGTTTGTTACTACATAAGTGGCTTATGAAAAGTGCCTATTATTTAGTGAGGGCTTAGTGAATGGCAGCCTCAGACCTCCAGAAGACAGAAGAGCTAGACGCTTCTCTCCTCACCTTGGAGGAGGTCTTCATCTTCCAGCTTTCTACCTCCAGTCCCCCAGAGAGGTGGTTTACTGCCCTCATTAAAGTTCACACACACGCTGCTTAGTTCATCTTTCCTTGGTAACATCTTCTCTTAAATTAGAAGGAGCTTGTCTGTCTTTTTTCTTTTTCTTTTTTTTTTTTTCTTTATCCTCTCATTTAGTCACAAAGAAGCCCAGACAATCACCAATTAACTTCTTTCCCCTTCCTCTAAGGACTGTGGTTATTGGTGGATGACATCTTCCATCCAGGGAAAGGCCAGGTCATTTCTCATTTGTAAGCCCATCACTCTCATCCCTTATACTGTTCTGTCCCATACGTCCTCAAAAAAACTCGTGACGTTTTGCTTTAATCTACTACCACTTTCCCTGTATGTATGTCTCCCTTGGGGAACTCACTTGGAGGAGAGGTTGCTGGGCCAAGGGAGGATTTGGACCCTCTTGGCTTTCCCAGCCTAGAGTCCCCCCAACAGCCTTCCAATCTCACTCCCTTTTCCCCACCGATCATTACTGTGTATAAACATGATTACCCTAGAGGTATCTTCACGGAAGGAATAGAGAGAGCATCCTCCAAGGAGGAAGAGAAGGAAAAGAGTGACTCAGATTTCTAACAGTCCAAGTCCAAATGCAAATTCCATGACCCGAATTGACATTTGAAAATCTATTTGACGCAGCAAAAAGAACAATATACAAATGGCTGTGCGACAGGAGTGTTTCAAACATAGATATAACTGGAAATCATTGCCAAGTATTGGAATTATTAGAAGTGTGTTTACTTTTAAACCCTTTCACAAAAAAGGAGAAAATATATTTTAGAATGTGTGTCTTTATCAAGCATTTTCCCCACATCTTTGAATAATTTAAGGCTTCTGTCTCGATAGCAGCTTTTTAGTATATTTTGATATAGTCAAAAATACATGATAGCTCAGTGCATTTGTTTTGTGAATGCTTTGCAAGTCACCCCACTTTCTTGCAGGTTGCCCTATGAGATAGAAAAGGACCTGAGATATTCCCAAGGAGTATCTCCCCGTTTTCTTAATAGTACAATGAAATTAAAAGGTTCTACTAAAAGCTGTGGTTGAGAAGAGGATTGGCATTGCTGTAGAACTTTTTCAAAATACTGTTCCTCAGGCTTCTCTGCAGCAGATCCTGATTCAGTAGCTCTGGAGCGGGTCCTTTAAATCCATATTTCTAAACGTTCTCTAAGTGATTTTGGTGCCTGTCAGGTTTGGCTTAGGAGCTGCAATTAGACGGAAGCCAGTTGGTGTGATTAAAATACTTCTGGGTTGGAAAATCTTGCGGTCTTTTGTAAAGCAAAGCAATTTAATTCAATTGCACAATACTTATTGGATACCCACTCTGTGTCAGACACTTCGGTGTTTGCTGCAGATACCAAGGTGAACACACCTTGTTCTTGTCCTCAATTGGCACAGAGACTAGGGAGAGAAGAATTGGGAGTGAGAGAGAGAAACAGAGAGAGGGAGTGAGAGGGAGGGAAGGAGAGCGAGAGAAAAAGAGGAAGGAAGAGGGAGGGGAAAAAGGAAGAGAGAAAAAGAATGAATCCAACACCCTGCAGAGTGTGGCAAGAAAGATGCCGATACATCCTACTGGATTTAACAGAGGAACAAGGAGGAAAGAAAAACCTACAGAAGAGAAAATAATTTTGGATCTGCCTTGCGAGGGTCACAAGAAATATGGTAGCGTGATTCCCAGCCACTGTGTTGAGCAATGTGGGGACCATGGAGTGCTCCCATGTAAAGTGTCCACAGCGCTCCTGTAAGAAATCCTGTATGAGTTGATGAAATGGAAGGGGAGTTAAGATCTTTGGCAATCACAGGGTCAAGGGAACGTGAGACAAGAATGTTGGCTTGGATCCCTACTGTGGTACCCTTTTTAACAAGAACAATTAATGGAAAATACAAGTTGTATGGAGGGTTTTAGATGACAAATTTTTACTGGTCTGATAATTGAATACATATCACTGTTTCAATTTGGGAGTTTAAAATGGATACTAGTGGCAGTGAAAACACTAAAATTTAATCAGTTTGTATTTATTAGGGAGCAGTGTAGAATGATACCTTGCCTTTAGGTCCTCAAAAACTAAGCATTAACCAATTGCTTTATTGCTCTAGCATTTACTATTTCATGAACAAGAATAAGTCCTCTTGGGAATGTCCTTAAAACTTATTGATTTTTCATTTTTTTCCCAAATCAATGGCGTTTCTGAAATATGCTTTCTCTGCCCAGCTATGTATGATACTATTGTTCGTCTTTTGATGGTCAACCCTATTTCCAGTATCCTTGAGCAAAGCAGTTAACTGGTAGTTTTCCTACTAAACTGGAAATCACAATGGTAGGGTCAGAACCTTTGCAGCCATCTACATGGTGAGTATGTATATTCCATTAGAAACAAACCTCAGAGAACACGGGAAAGCATTACCTAAATATTTACTAAGAATAAATTCATAGAACAGAGAGCAAGTCCTTTGAAAACTGTACCTGGCCAGGTTCTTGACTATCACTTCTTACGTTCCTCTTGAAAAGATTACTTTAATTTCTGTTCCTCTATATTCAAGAAATCCTGTCACTTATGGTTGCCTTGATATGCTCACATGAATGAAACTCTGAAAGTCTTATTTTTATTTAAAGTTTCAAATAAACTGTCCTAAATAGAACTAAATAAGTGATATTAAATATTTTGCAGCTACTGCCATTTTCCTATATTACATTACTATTATGCCTACTGCAGAAGGAAAATTTCCCTGTGATACTACATGAACGGCAAGCCCATTTTCTACTAAAGAAACTGTAAGAACATTTCCAAGACATTCAGTTACAGTCAAAGGTCGCAGATGGAATTAGGAGCTCTGGTCTCCTGATTTTGAGCTAGCGACCCACACTTCCAAGAAACGGGCCTTTTCCTCAACATTCCACTTAGATTCTCTACCAGGATGCAGTCTAATACCAAATATTTGTGTTTCACAAACAGCCCCAGCTACATATTACTTTGAGTCTTGCCTAAGTCTGTTAGGATGTCTTGAGCACTGGTTTTGATGGTGGGCATGACCCTTGACCCTTTGGTCTCAGTTGATACGAGGCTATGTATGGGGACTAACTAAAATGATATTATGAATAAAATAAATTTGTTTGGAAATATTCACCATCTAAATCCTGACCCAGGATCCAACTTTTAAAACCAAACCTCTTTTAATTATTTCACACCTATGATAAACTTTGGGATATACCATTGTCTTCCTTTACCGTGCCAACCACTTAATGTATAGAAATTCTTTATTCATTCCAAGGGTGAGGCAAAGGACATGCATTGAATCCTCATCTGGCCAATTAGATTTGTACAAATAGAAACATCAGTGGCTGGGAGGGGACGTTAGAGACCAGCTATCCATCCTTCACGTCATAGCTGAGGAAAGAAAGATCCAGAGAGGCCAGCTGGTCTGATTCGTCCAAATTTGAATCGAGGTCATGTGATGGAAACAGGTGTAGAACTTGGAGACTCTGACGTCTCATTGTTCTTTCCCCTAAGTTACAAGTAATTCTGCTCCAATGTGACAGACACCACCTCCAAATCTGACCTTTGGATGGCTAGTGGCTAGCAGGACGTAAGTTGAGACCGTGCATGGTCACGGAGAGGTCTTTTCATTCATGTGACATGACATGACATGACATAACATGACATAACTGTTGGAAGAGCAGAAGTATGACCATCCTGCATCAGCATCCTTTTCTTTTTTTGGCACATTTTGGGGTGGGGATCAGATATTAAGATTTAAACTCTGAACTAATATATACACTTACAGCCAATATAATGACTCTGTCAATTATAGATATGTGATGTTGGGACAAAGCATTTATTTTTTTCTAGTTCTCACTTTTCTTGACTATAAAGTAGGGTCAGTTATATATTACTATGTGGGATTTGCAGAGTACATGAAATAAATGGTCCACCTTAAATGTTATATAAGTAAATTGTCCTATTAATAATGAAGTTTTTCTCTATGAAGTTTCTTATGGCTATTAGTAATGAGAATAGGAAACAGACTAAGAATCTTAGACATAATGTAGTTTAATATGTAATATTTCTTTCTAGATATACACACTAAGAGAGATGCATAAATTGTATACATAAGAATTAACTATCCTTACATATAATTTCCTTCTTTTGACAGGCAACTAATATCATTTAACTATTTGTATTATAATTATGTTTGCATTATTTAATGATACACTTGGTATCAAAGCAATGAATCAATATATAAATGGGAAGAAAAGCACACTTTATATTCTATTAATTTATAATGTAACGTCATACAGAATTCATGAAATCCTTTCACTAATTCTCATCAGTCAAAAAAGATTTTCAGAATTCATTTGTGTTATGGGTCTTTTCACAATGAACAAGAAATAGCAAAATCTTTTTCTTAGCTCAAAGAGTAGGGAACTGCTAGGAACTGCTTTCATTTATAAAACAGATTTTCATGGAGTTTCTTTTAATATGACTTTATAAAGCACAGTCAGTTCTTTAATTTGTATGGATTATTTAATTATATAATGATTATTAAATGAACTAAACAGAATTATATTTTATCCTAATGAAAAGCTATATATAAGTACTTTTTCCATTCACCTTACACAGGAGCTACACAACATCATTAGAACCCTAACAAAGTATTAACTCAAATATTGGACACATATGCCTCTCCTTGTCCCAGGCCCATGGTTGAATGGTTTCTCACCACCACATCTCTCTCTTTTACATATGATGTCTTTCATGATTACATCCAAATGAAAGGTTTTCTAATTTGAGCATAGCAGTTAAACATTTGTCAGAATGAAGTGAAAGTAAGCTTTTTAAAATCATGCCAATGGAAAGTGGAAACCCAAAAAGGATTCTATCAAGAAGACAATTCAGAGCCTTTTTCTCTCTCCTCACACTGTGGATTTTAGTCTCGGGAACAAGTATGGTATGTAGCATAGAATTTAACACTGGCTGCTGGGCTAGGAGACAGAATGTATTATCCAATGCATAAATAATATGTGATGTAATTGGAACAGTTTTCTTTGAAGAGTTAAAGCATATTGCAAGTGGCCAAATTGGGCTGGCTTAATTTCATTTCACTTAAGATATTGCAATTCAAAAAATATTTATTGAATGCCTATTTTCTGCCAAGTATTGAGGTCTTACACATATTTCAAGTTGCTTATGAGATAGTTAAATCTAAGAGATCCATATAGAATTTAGTAGGTCCAGAATCAACCTGACTCTTTCCCACCCTCATACTTCTTTTTCTCTGCTTATTATATTAATAAATGTCCAGCCACAAAACTAGAGGCCCAAGAGAGTCCCTAGGTATCGTTGAAGTTCCTTCCTCTCCCTTACTTTCCTACATAGAATTTATCGCCAAATCCAATTGATTTAGTCTCTGATATGCTTCTGGAAATCATCCCCTACTTCTCAATACAACTACTCCTGGTCTAATGCAATCCTTTCTTTCTGTCCTGGACTCTTCCGATAATCTACTATCCAGTTTTCCTTCCTCTTTGTGTCACCAAATTTCTTTTCTCCCTAAGCACTGCCATTAAGCAGCTTTCTCTAGTACAGACCTAAGCACATTATAACCACACTTAATATCTTTCACTGGATCTCCATTGCCTATAAAACTAGAACCAGGTCCAAATTCCATGGAATTATTGCCCTTGCCTCAAGCTCTCATCCCCCTTTCTATACCTATGCCCTGGGCTCCAGTCACCTTTGCCATCCTCTAATCTACCATGTTCTTTCAGGTCTCTGTGCCTTGGATGCTCTCCCTGCCTGGAATTCCTCTTTATCCTGTATGACTGAAAAACATCTACTGATTTCTCAAGATCCAGTTTAAGGACTACTTTCTCAATTAAGCCATTTTTTAAAGAGTTATTCAATTCAATTTATTTATTTGTTTATTGTTCATTTATTTTAAAAAATTTATTTTATATTGGAGTATAGTTGATTTACAACGTTGTGTTAGTTTCAGGTGTACAGCAAAGTGATTCATTTTTACATATACATGCATCTATTATTTTTCAGATTCTTTTTCCCATGTAGGTTATTACAGAATATTGAGTAGAGTTCCCTGGACTATACAGCAGGTCCTTGTTGATTATCTTTTTTTTTTGCTGTACGCGGGCCCCTCACTGCTGTGGCCTCTCCCGTTGCGGAGCACAGGCTCCGGACGCGCAGGCTCAGCAGCCATGGCTCACGGGCCCAGCCGCTCCGCGGAATGTGGGATCTCCCCGGACCCGGGCACGAACCCGTGTCCCCTGCATCGGCAGGCTGACTCTCAACCATGCGCCACCAGGGAAGCCCTGATTATCTATTTTATTTATTTTATTTTATTATTATTTTTTACATCTTTATTGGAGTATAATTGCTTTACAATGGTGTGTTCGTTTCTGCTTTATAACAAAGTGAATCAGTTATACATATACATATGTTCCCATATCTCTTCCCTCTTGCGTCTCCCTCCCTCCCACCCTCCCTATCCCACCCCTCCAGACGGTCACAAAGCACCGAGCTAATCTCCCTGCACCACGCGGCCGCCTCCCACTAGTCATCTACCTTACATTTGGTAGTGTATGTATGTCCATGCCTCTCTCTCGCTTTGTCACAGCTTACCCTTCCCCCTCTGCATATCCTCAAGTCCATTCTCTAGTAGGTCTGTGTCTTCATTCCTGTCTTACCCCTGGGTTCCTCATGACATTTTTTTTCTTAAATTCCATATATATGTGTTAGCATACGGTATTTGTCTTTCTCCTTCTGACTTACTTCACTCTGTATGACACACTCTAGGTCTATCCACCTCACTACAAATAGCTCAATTTCATTTCTTTTTATGGCTGAGTAATATTCCATTGTATATATGTGCCACATCTTCTTTATCCATTCATCCAATGATGGACACTTAGGTTGTTTCCATCTCCGAGCTACTGTAAATAGAGCTGCAATGAACATTTTGGTACATGACTCTTTTTGAATTATGGTTTTCTCAGGGTATATGCCCAGTAGTGGGATTGCTGGGTCATATGGTAGTTCTATTTGTAGTTTTTTAAGGAACCTCCATACTGTTCTCCACAGTGGCTGTATCAATTTACATTCCCACCAACAGTGTAAAAGGGTTCCCTTTTCTCCACACCCTCTCCAGCGTTTATTGTTTCTAGATTTTTTGATGATGGCCATTTTGACTGGTGTGAGATGATATCTCATTGTAGTTTTGATTTGCATTTCTCTAATGATTACTGAAGTTGAGCATTCTTTCATGTGTTTGTTGGCAGTCTGTATATCTTCTTTGGAGAAATGTCTATTTAGGTCTTCTACCCCCCATTTTTGGATTGGGTTGTTTGATTTTTGTTATTGAGCTGCATGAGCTGCTTATAAATTTTTGAGATTAATCCTTTGTCAGTTGCTTCATTTGCAAATATTTTCTTCTATTATGAGGGTTATCTTTTAGTCTTGTTTATGGTTTCCTTTGCTGTGCAAAAGCTTTGAAGTTTCATTAGGTCCCATTTGTTTGTTTTTATTTCCGTTTCTCTAGGAGGTTGGTCAAAAAGGATCTTGCTGTGATTTATGTCATAGATTGTTCTGCCTATGTTTTCCTCTAAGAGTTTGATAGTTTCTGGCCTTACATTTAGGTCTTTAATCCATTTTGAGCTTATTTTTGTGTATGGTGTTAGGGAGTGATCTAATCTCATACTTTTACATGTACCTGTCCAGTTTTCCCAGCACCACTCATTGAAGAGGCTGTCCTTTCTCCACTGTATATTCCTGCCTCCTTTATCAAAGATAAGGTGACCATATATGCATGTCCTATAAATATCAGTTAAGTTCATCTTGTTTAATGTATCATTTAAAGCTTGTGTTTCCGTATTTATTTTCATTTTGGATGATCTGTCCATTGGTGAAAGTGGGGTGTTAAAGTCCCCTACTATGAATGTGTTACTGTCAATTTCACCTTTTATGGCTGTTAGTATTTGCCTTCTGTATTGAGGTGCTCCTACGTTGGGTGCATAAATATTTACAATTGTTATATCTTCTTCTTGGATCGATCCCTTCATTATGTAGTGTCCTTCTTTGTCTCTTGTAATAGTCTTTAAAGTATATTTTGTCTGATGTGAGAACTGCTACTCCAGCTTTCTTCTGATTTCCATTTGCATGGAATATCTTTTTCCATCCCCTCACTTTCAGTCTGTATGTGTCCCTAGGTCTAAAGTCGGTCTCTTGTAGACAGCATATATATGGGTCTTGTTTTTGTATCAATTCAGCCAATCTCTGTCTTTTGGTGGGAGCATTTAGTCCATTTACATTTAAGGTAATTATCGATATGTATGTTCCTATTACCATTTTCTTAATTGTTTTGGGTTCGTTATTGTAGGTCTTTTCCTTCTCTTGTGTTTCTTGCCTAGAGAAGTACCTTTAGCATTTGTTGTAAAGCTGGTTTGGCGGTGCTGAACTCTCTCAGCTTTTGCTTGTCTGTAAAGGTTTTAATTTCTCCATCAAATCTGAATGAGATCCTTGCTGGGTACAGTAATCTTGGTTGCAGGTTTTTCTCCTTCATCACTTTAAATATGTCCTGCCAGTGCCTTCTGGCTTGCAGAGTTTCTGCTGCAAGTTCAGCTGTTAACCTTATGGGGATTCCCTTGTGTGTTATTTGTTGTTTTTCTCTTGCTGCTTTTAATATGTTTTCTTTGTATTTAATTTTTGATAGTTTGATTACTATGTGTCTTGGCATATTTCTCCTTGGATTTATCCTGTATGGGACTCTCTGTGCTTCCAGGACTTGATTAACTATTTCCTTTCCCATATTAGGGAAGTTTTCAACTATAATCTCTTCAAAAATTTTCTCAGTCCCTTTCTTTTCCTCTTCTTCTTCTGGAACCCCTATAATTCGAATGTTGGTGCATTTAATGTTGTCCCAGAGGTCTCTGAGACTGTCCTCAGTTATTTTCATTCTTTTTTCTTTATTCTGGTCTGCAGTAGTTATTTCCACTATTTTATCTTCCAGGTCGCTTATCCATTCTTCTGCCTCAGTTATTCTGCTATTGATCCCATCTAGAGTATTTTTCATTTCATTTATTGTTTTGTTCATCGTTGTTTGTTTCCTCTTTAGTTCTTCTAGGTCCTTGTTAAATGTTTCTTGCATTTTGTCCATTCTATTTCCAAGATTTTGGATCATCTTTACTATCATTATTCTGAATTCTTTTTCAGGTAGACTGCCTATCTTCATTTGTTAGGTCTGGTGGGTTTTTATCTTGCTCCTTCATCTGCTGTGTGTTTTTCTGTCTTCTAATTTTGCTTATCTTACTGTGTTTGGGGTCTCCTTTTTGCAGGCTGCAGGTTCGTAGTTCCCGTTGTGTTTGGTGTCTGTCCCCAGTGGCTAAGGTTGGTTCAGTGGGTTGTGTAGGCTTCCTGGTGGAGGGGACTATTGCCTGTGTTCTGGTGGATGAGGCTGGATCTTGTCTTTCTGGTGGGCAGGTCCATGTCTGGTGGTGTGTTTTGGGGTGTCTGTGGACTTATTATGATTTTAGGCAGCCTCTCTCCTAATGGGTGGGGTTGTGTTCCTGTCTTGCTAGTTGTTTGGCATAGGGTGTCCAGCACTGTAGCTTGCTGGTCGTTGAGTGAAGTTGGGTGCTGGTGTTGAGATGGAGATCTCTGGGAGATTTTCACTGTTTGATATTATGTGGAGCTGGGAGGTCTCTTGTGGATCAGTGTCCTGAAGTTGGCTCTCCCACCTCAGAGGCACAGCAGTGACTCCTGGCTGCAGCACCAAGAGCCTCTCATCCACACGGCTCAGAATAAAAGGAAGAAAAAGTAGAAAGAAAGAATTAGTAGAAGTAGAAAGAAAGAAAAAAAGAAAGAAAGAAAGAAGGGAGGGAGGGAGAGAGGGAGGAAGGAAGGAAGGAAGGAGAGAAGGAAAAAAGAAAGAAAGAAAGATAAAGTAAAATAAAATAAGAAAATATAATAAAGTTATTAAAATAAAAAAATTATTATTAAGAAAAAAAATTTTTTTTAATGGACGGATAGAACCCTAGGACAAATGGTGGAAGGAAAGCTATACAGACAAAATCTCACACAGAAGCATACACACTCACAAAAAGAGGAAAAGGGGGAAAAAATCATAAATCTTGCTCTCAAGGTCCACCTCCTCAATTTGGGATGATTCGTTGTCTATTCATGTATTCCACACATGCAGGTACATCAAGTTGATTGTGGAGCTTTAATCCGCTGCTCCTGAGGCTGCTGGGAGAGATTTCCCTTTCTCTTCCTTGTTCTCACAGCTCCCAGGGGTTCAGCTTTGGATTTGGCCCCGCCTCTGCGCGTAGGTCGCCGGAGGGCGTCGGTTCTTCGCTCAGACAGGACGGGGTTAAAGGAGCAGCTGATTCGAGGGCTCTGGCTCACTCAGGCCGGGGGCGGGGGGGGGGGGGGGGGGGGGGGGGCACGGCGTGCGGGGCGGGCGTGCAGCGGCAGACGCCAGCATGACGTTGCAGCAGCCTGAGGCACGCCGTGCGTTCTCCCAGGTAAGTTGTCCCTGGATCCCGGGACCCTGGCAGTGGTGGGCTGCACAGGCTCCCGGGAGGGGAGGTGTGGACAGTGACCTGTGCTCACACACAGGCTTCTTGGTGGCGGCAGCAGCAGCCTTAGCGTCTCATGCCCGTCTCTGGCGTCCGCGCTGTTAGCCGCGGCTCGCGCACGTCTCTGGAGCTCCTTTAAGCAGCGCTCTTAATCCCCTCTCCTCGCGCACCAGGAAACAGGGAAGAAAACGTCTCTTGCCTCTTCGGCAGCTCCAGACCTTTTCCCGGACTCCCTCCCGGCTAGCCGTGGTGCACTAACCCCCTTCAGGCTGTGTTCACGCCGCCAACCCCAGTCCTGTCCCTGCGCTCCGACCGAAGCCCGAGCCTCAGCTCCCAGCCCCGCCCGCCCCGGCGGGTGAGCAGACAAGCCTCTCGGGCTGGTGAGTGCCGGTCGGCATGGATCCTCTGTTTGGGAATCTCTCCGCTTTGCCTTTCGCACCCCTGTTGCTGTGCTCTCTTCTGCGGCTCCGAAGCTTTCCCCTCTGCCACCCGCCAGTCTCCGCCCGCAAAGGGGCTTCCCAGTGTGTGGAAACTTTTCCTGCTTCACAGCTCCCTCCCACTGATGCAGGTCCCGTCCCTATTCTTTTGTCTCTGTTTTTTCTTTTGCCCTACCCAGGTACGTGGGGGGTTTCTTGCCTTTTGGGAGGCCTGAGGTTTTCTGCCAGCGTTCAGTAGGCGTTCTTTAAGAGTTGTTCCACCTTTAGATGTATCTCTGGTGTATCTGTGGAGAGGAAGGTGATCTCCGCGTCTTACTCTTATGCCATCTTCCTGGAAGCCATCCCTTGGTTATCTGTTTTATACACAGTAGTGTGTATCTGCTAATCCCAATCTCCAAATTTATCCCTCCCCCCAACCTTTCCCCTTTGGTAACCATACGTTTGTTTTCTATGTCTGTGAGTCTGTTCCTATTTTGTAAATAAGTTGATTTGTAGCTTTTTTTTTTTTTTTTAAGATTCTGCATATAAGTGACCACATCTTCTTTATCCATTCCTCTGTCTATGGACATTTAAGTTGCTTCCGTGCCTTGGCTGTTGTAAATAGTATCAATGAAGCCCTTCTTTGCAGGCCGGTCACTGTTGTGGCCTCTCCCGTTGCGGAGCACAGGCTCTGGACGCGCAGGCCCAGCGGCCATGGCTCACGGGCCCAGCCGCTCCGCGGTATGTGGGATCTTCACGGACCAGGCCACGAACCCGTATCCCCTGCATCGGCAGGCGGACTCTTAACCACTGCGCCACCAGGGAAACCCCAGTGAAACCATTCTTGATGCTTCTGTTTAACTTAACGTTTTTCCTCTTCCCCCAACCCCTTTGCATTCTGTACACACTGTTGTCAGAGCTTTTTCCATAATGGCAAATACTTATTTGAGTTCTCTACTAGACAGTACCTGTGGCAAGAATCTTCTCATTGGTGTCTCTCTCCAACTGCTCCTCGTTCTAATGTTTCTTACACATTGTTTCCAGATTACCTAAAAACATTCAACATACCTTGCTTGCTTATATTATAAAGTCCAGCTGCTCAGCATGGTACCCAAGGTTCTTCACTCTCCATTCCCAGCCCAATTTCCTTACCCACGCCATGCTTCCTGCACTGTCATACACAGCAAGCACCTAAATGCACTGCGATGGTTCATACTTCTGTTTATTTCCCCTTTTTGAGGAATGTTTTTTTCCTCCTTTCCAGATGGTCTATTCTTACTCTTTATTTGAAGGCTCACAGGACACACAAAATCTATATGAAGGTGCCCCTGCACTCTTTGGTAGAGCCATACACCCCTTTCTTTACACTTCCAGAATGCTTCTGCAGAGGGCATATCACCCCTGGAATCTTACTATAGCCTCCCTGGACTCCTTCTTCCATGTTTGCTCTCTTCACTCAATCCTCAGCACAGTGACCATGCGTGGAATGTCAGATCTTGTCAATCCTCTCCTCAAGGCCCTTCCCAGGCTCCCCAGCTCATTCAGTCCTGACAAAGCCTTGCCTCATATGGCCTCTCTCTTCTCACACTCATCTTCCTCTCCCTCTGCTCCAGCCTCACCGACTGGCCTCCTCGATCTTCATTGGACTCCTCAGACAAGTTCCCAGCTCTGGGCATTTGCAGTTATCTTTTTCTCTACCTGAAACTCTTCTCCAAATACAGTAAGTCCCCCACATGAGAACCTTCAAGTTGCGAACTTTCAAAGATGTGAATGTGCATTCGCGTGCCCAATCATGTAAGTTAGTTCACATGTCTGGTGTACATTGTCGTGTGTGTGCATCCTCTACAAGTAGTTGTGATTTTGTGTACTTTACTGTATAGAGTACAGTATCACAGTATCTTTATTTCAAGCCCAGGATGTTCGGAAGCAAGTGTAAAACCAGCGGTGATGTAGCTGGTACCACTGTACTTTTCAAGGTACTGTACTGTAAGATTAAAATGTTTTGGTTTTTTGTTTGTATTTTATGTATTATTTGTGTGAAAAGTATTATAAACCTGTTACACTACAGTACTATATAGCCGATTGTGTTAGCTGGGTACCTAGGCTAACTTTGTTGGACTTACGAACAAATTGGACTTACAAACGCACTCTGAACAGAACTCTCTCGTATGTATGGCACTTACTGTAATCACATGGCTTACACTTTCTCCCCTCCAGGTGTTTAGTTAATGTCACATTCTCACTGAGACCATTCTCAACGATCCATCCCATTTGACCTTGTACGTAACTCTTTTCCTATACTTATTCTCTATTCTCCTTCACTGCTTTCATTTTCTTCACAACTAATATTTTCTATTTTGTTTCTTATTGCTCCCCCTGGAAACTAAGCTCCACAGAGTAGGATTTTTTTTTTTTCTACGTAGTTTTCCGAGGTTTCCTAGAGCTTAGAACAGTTTTGGGTATATAACAAGACTTAATTATATATGTTGAATAAACACACCAATTCACACTATAAATTACTTGAATGGAGAGATTATGTTTGACTCAATTCCATGATTCCATCTGGGAATGATTCCTGGCACATAATCATTAAACCCACAAAAGTTTTTGATGAATAAATGAATATATTTGCCAACCCTTGGATGCAGTGTAGGAGAAGCTACTTAAACATGCAGCAGCTTATTTGCTGGATTTCTTCCATCTAAATATAATTCTTTAAATGGCTTCTCAATCTAAGGGGAAAAAATGGTCAACTGTTATTATTGGCTAGTAATGGAAAAGTTCCTCATTTATCTGAAAGACTATTGGAACTCAATCCACTGTACAAGTCAGAGGGATTTTTGTTGTTGTTCCTCTGTATTTTACCCTTTAACAACTTTGTTCCCTTACATTGTTTTTTTTTTTTAAATTTTTATTGGAGTATAGTTGATTTACAATGTTGTATTAGTTTCAGATGTACAGCAAAGTGAATCAGTTATACATGTACATATATCTGCTCTTTTTTAGATTCTTCTCCCATACAGAGTATTGAGAGTATTGAGTAGGCCATTACAGAGTATTGAGTAGAGTTCCCTGTGCTAAACAGTAGGTCCTTATTAGTTATCTATTTCATATATAATAGTATGTATATGTCAATCCCAATCTCCCAATTTATCCCTCCCCCCTTACCTCCTGGTAACCGTGTTTGTTTTCTACATCTGTGACTACTTCTGTTTTGTAAATAAGTTCACTTGTACCTTTTTTTCAGATTCCACATATGAGTTATATCATATGACATTTGGCTTTCTCTGTCTGACTTACTTTATTCAGTATGCCAATCTCTAGGTCCATCCACGTTGCTGCTGTTCTCTTACATTGTTGAAAGACAATGTGACTTTTCAGCTCTGGCTTTAAGGTAGAAAACTGGGGCATTATAGGAAATTCTGATGCCTGGTATACAGAACCAGAAATTATTATTCAATTAGTTGGGATGCAGCCTGATCATTGGTCATTTTTATAAAAGTCTCAGAGAAATGGAAATTAGAAACCAAGATCAGGAACCACAGTTTAAAAATGGTTGTAACTCTTCATTGCAGCACTGTTTACAATAGCCAGGACATGGAAACAACCTAAATGTCCATCAGCAAAGGAATGGGTAAAGATGTGGTACATATATACAATGGAATATTATTCAGCCATAAAAAGGAACGAAATTGGGTCATTTGTAGAGACATGGATGGACCTAGAGACTGTCATACAGAGCAAAGTAAGTCAGAAAGAGAAAAACAAATACCATATATTAACGTGTATATGTGGAATCTGAAAAAATTGGTATAGACAATCTTATTTTCAAGGCAGAAGTGGAGATACAGACATAGAGGAGAAGTGTTGTGGATGCTGGGGCGGGGTGGTGGGGTGAATTGGGAGATTGGGATTGACATACATACACTATTGATACTATGTATAAAATAGAAATGAGAATCTACTGTATAGCACAGGGAACTCTACTCAGTGCTCTGTGATGACCTAAATAGGAAGGAAATCCAAAAAAGAGGGGAGATATGTGTATATATAGCTGATTCACTTTGCTGTACAGTAGAAACTAACACAATATTGTAAAGCAACTATACTCCAACAAAAATTTTTTTAAGAAGCAGCTTAGACACATCTGGAATCTCAAAAAAAATAATAAATAATAAAAATGGTTGTATCTTAGACTAAGTGGTCAGGTCTCCATGGCTATCACACAACACCTCACTCTCACCATGACTGAAACAATTGGGACAGTATTTTACGCAAACGTAATAGAAATCAGGAAAGGCATATATTTAGTTATTTTTGATAATGCAAAATGTCTAGATTTTTTTCTGAGGTAAGTGATAGATTACTTTTTCTGAGGTAAGTGATAGAAACAACTTTTCAAAGTTGTTTTCATGAGCTTACTGCCATATCATGTTTAAGCCATCTCTTTTTTCCCTTAGCTATTAAATATAAGTGTGAATAAAGGAGAAAAATGGACATCTAAATTGACAAATTTATCATTTTCATTTTTCTTTATAAAACTAAATCTTATGGAAGGTTTGTGTCTCTCTGTGAATTGAAGTCCTATGTATTAATTTATTATCTAAAACTAGTCAAGTTAAGAGAGGAGCTACAGTGAGGTTTTAAGGCTGGATATTAAATGCTATTAGAAAGGATTTTTCATCTACCACTTATTCCTTTCCAAAAGATCAGTGAAGAATCTATGGTCATGGTTTCCTAACTAACATAAAATAACCCCACTTGTATGTATAGTGATTTACATTTGCCTCTAGGAAATTAAGCAGTTAGTTACAATTTACTACGCATATAGAGCAAATATAGGATATAGAATTAATTTTACACGAATACTTCAATTTCTGTATCCTTTACACAGAATGAGTTGTATACCAGACACACACATACAAATTATATATATAAAACATTTCTGTAAAAGAAAGTATAACCAGTAATTTGTACCTAACTTAGAGGATAGTATGTTTCATCTACAGTTTATAGTAGCTGTGGCTCAAAGAATGGCACTTTTTTTTTTCTTTTTGGTATTGAGTAATTGAAGAGACTTATAGGAACAATTAGATTTATGTCCACAGTTACAATGTCTGCATTTTCAGTAACACCTGGGCCTTTGCTTTCCTGTTGAAAATGAAATGTTCCCAATGCCAGACTGTGTGTAATGAGTTGGAAAAAAAGTGATTCTTCTTACTCATCACTCAGTGAATAATGACACCAGTAATGTGAATATTAGTGGCACATGAAAGAATAATGATCCCTCCTCATGCCTCCCTCACTGCCCAGGGAAACTATGTGCCCACAGCTTCTGGTGAGCTTCCAGTTTCATAGCACAACCTGAAACTAGGGAACATCCAGATTGTAGAAAGGACTGATATCCTACACTGATGCTTGCCATTACAGCAAAAAATAAGTCTGGGATGCTTAAGAATTTCTATAATTGGTGTTTAATTCACTCCTCTCTGTTCATTGTTTTTAGGTCTTTTTGGTTCTGACTTTTAGGAGATGCGTTTTTGATTCCTTCAGGTAGACAAAACTAGAAGATTTTTCTTGTTCTTCTCATGTCCAGCTCTGTCCATAACTCTAATAAGATAAACAAATCCATATGTCAATCATGAGTTTGCCTAATTGTTAATGAATGAAACTATTTATTTTCTCTGTCAAGCTCTTAATTTTATTAGGACCCATCTCTATATATGCCAAGATAGAGAAATAAGAGCTAATTTAATAGAGAAACATAAATATATATTCACCAAAATTTATTTAGGGCACTTATCCATAGCTCAAAACAGAATAAAGCTCAATTTATTTTTACCTCAGTGCCATGAATTAGATAGCTAAGATAGTTTAAATTCCATCCATATACTCTACCGTCTTTGCTTAGATGTGCATCTTTAACCTTGCCTTACCTTTCTTTACTAAAAAGAAAAGATTTTTTTTAAAAAATAGAGGCTCACAGAAAATGGGTGAACAAATCCCTCACTTCTGTAACTTTCTTGTATCTTTGTTGTTTTATTTAAATTTTCAAAAGTGTTTCTTCCTTCCACTGCCTTTTACTTTTTTTTAAACACTGAAGTGTTTGATTTAAATTGTTTAAAGTTAACCATTTTCAAGGAGAAACATTTGAAGCCTTGGAAGAAAATAATTTTTTTCTCTCCTGATGCTTATGAGTCATCTTAACCCCTTCTCCTAACTCTCAGATGAAACTGAGGTGTCTTTAATTGTTTAAATAAAAGGTAACTTCCTAAGGGACAGAAATGACTTAGGTGGAAGTCTTGAGTTGTCTTGAAAGAAAGCTCAGGGCTTTAGAGTCAGACCTGGTTGAGTGACCTGGGGAAGGAGCTGGGTATTTCTGTACCTCATTTCTCTTGTTCTGAAAAGGTGAATGATCCTCTCACAAGGCTATCATGAGATTAAATCTAACTGGAGAACATACAGAGTATGTATATTGTAAGTCCTCCTCAAAAATAGGAATTTCAGATTTCATTTATTTACCCCTTTCCAATGAAAATGCTAAAATCATTTTCATTTAATATTTTGTCAATGCCTATACTTCTAAGTGACTGCGGTTATGTTAATGAATAACATATGTTCAAGGAATACAACTTGACTCCTTGGTGTCCTCAGTCAGTGACCGCTTCAGTGGAGTAGATATTCAGTGATCTGAAATTGTTACTACAGCCAAAGCACCAAAAGAACCCCATGCAAGCAAAATTTTGGATCAAGGGCTTAATTTCTTTTCAAGCAAAACCCAGATTGTTGGCTCTGAACATCTTCAGAAGAAGCCACTCTATATCCAGTTAAATTACCAGTAATAGTTCTTCTAAATTGGCTTATAGAAATTAACTGAAGGCATTCATTTGTTATTGGTAGGCATGAGTGATGCTGAAAGCAAAGAGGGGCCCAAAGAGGAAACCTGTGTTAGATTTAGTGTCTGGGTGAAGTAGGTAGGTGTCTCCTAGACCTACTTTGAGGGGAACCAATCCAGATATATTATCTGTTTAAAAACAGTGTCTCACCACTCTCAGTGTCTGGAGATGCTCAAAAAACATGGAAGATTCGTCATAAACTCTGAAATAGAAGTGTAGTCTCTGGCTGCAGAATGTACCCTGGCATGAAATGACCATTTCAGCATCTGGTTAGTAAATTACCTCAGCAGAAAACACTCTCCTTTGTTGACAAATGGTCTAGCTACTTTCTTAGTGAGACTGGAGGATGAGAAACTTCTGGAAACAGTTTGTATGCACTCCCTAAATATGGAAATATGGTGAAAAGTCCTGTAATCCAGGTGGAATCATGTACCAAGTGTTATTATAAACAAAGTCAATGTTTCTCTTCATGTCTTTTCTTTAAAAGCATAACTAAAGTTGAGAACTTAAATTTTAAAAATGGTTTTGTTGCAGTTCATTAACATCAAAACCAATAAGAAACAAATGTTGTATTGCATTCTTATTAAAATAAATTTAAATAATTAGATTTCTAAGTTGAACCATTGAGTATTTCAAGACATATTTACCCATGATACTATCTTACCTTGGGCAATTCTTTCCTAAGGTAATTATGCCAGTACCTCTTATTTGGACTATTTCAATATCAAAATGTAAATAAATGAAATAAAGTTGGAACAGCAAAAAGGCACTTAACTAAAAAATGTTAGAATTTGAAGAGAACTTTGATATCCTCGATTCTAGCCTTTTCATAGTATGGACAAGGATATAACAATATTAGGTCTAAGCAGGTTTAGAAACTTGTCAAGGTTATATAAATTCCCCAACTTTGTTTTCCTACTCTAAGTCTGGTGTTTCTTCACCCATCAAGGTTCATCCTCATGTTTAGCGAATAGTAAATAGATTGACAGGACCAGAATATAAGGGGCTTGTGGAAGTTGAAAAGGCTAGAAAGGCAGGCAGTATAAAAATATGTAGATCCTTTAATGATAGGCTGACTAGTTGAGACGTTGTTCATTAGGTAACAGGGATCCACTGAACACAGCATGGAAGCTTGATCAGAGGGTTATCAAGAAGCTCACAGGACAATCTTAAATGTATATGTTTATGCGCTGCCCATGAAGCTCGAGAAACAATTTGCCACCCATTTCACACCTTAACTGGAGTAAATTTGTCTTTTTGCATAGTGACTGGGTACCATGACTATAAGAAGACTGTAAGAGATATAGAGGGAGATTACATTCTCCAGAAATAAACAGCATGATATATTTGGAGAAGGGAAAAGAATATGTAAACCAGTTTCTTTGTCCATCTAGTTCTCTTATTAAGACTGAGGTTCCAGAAAGTAATAAGGTCAAATACCTATAATTTCTGACAGTGCAGTGAGAAAAGCAGTAGAATAAATACTGATTTGGAGGGAAAGATTTGGAACTTTCTTCTTTAAAAATCTTAAATTGGACAGGTCATCTTATTCTCTGAAATAAGAGAGGTAGGTAATGATGTAGGTATCGATTTGAAGGTCAACCATGGGTCAAAGAAATAGTAAATTTGAAATTTCACTTCACCTAATCTAATAGTCTATCATCATTCATCTTTTAAACTAAAAAAAAAAAAATCAACTTGCTATCTAAGAAAATGATTATACAAGGAAGCATTTCACATGTAAGAGAATTCTTTTCTTGAATAGCAATTATTTCACATCTCAGAATCTTAAATGTGTTACTAAGGGGATATAAAAAGATTCATGGGATATAAAAAGATTCATGGGACCTTTACTTCTGGTTATGATATAGAAAGTCACAGGAAATCCTTGTTTTCATCCTAACAACCAAAAGAATCTGGATAACCTTCAAAAACACATAGTTCTTTTCTTAATCCTTCAGAAAGCTGAGGATGTGATGAAACCTTAATAAACTGATTTCCAGAAAAATGACAAGCTCTTCACAAGAAAGAAGAGTTCCATAGCTGTTCTCTTTTCAAGCGAAGTAGCGGAGGAGGTACAAGCCATAGAAGGGGTTAAGGAGAAACCAGCTAAACTTTTAATAAATTTTTAATGGCTGTCTGTAGGCTGGCGCGAGAGATTAGATTTCCAAGGGGCCTAAACCACAGAGCAAATCTGCACCCACCCACCAAATATTTCCCACAAATCTTCACCTAGCGCTTAAGAGTACTATGCCAGAAAGCTGGGGACACGTCAGGAGAGCTGAGAGAGATACCCCCTGAGGTACACAGAGCCTCCTCTAAGTAGACAGCACCCACTAGAGGGGAAGAGGACGATTGGTAGGAAAGCTGAGACACACAGCTCTCTCAGCCACATAGGCTGCGGCAGGCCAGGAAGGAAAGGTTTGAGACCCGTCTTTCATGGAATGTAAAATTGCTGACCTAATAAGGCTGAAGAATGGGAGTCAGGGTGGAAAGATATCTCCAGAGTTGGAATCCAGGGATGATGCCAGAGAGAAAAGACTTCTTCCCAGTGAATCCAAAAAGTTGGCAGCTGAGCTGTGAAACAGAGAGTTATCATTCTTGGTACAGAGAGATGGCGGCTCAGTTCTAAGGCACAAAGAAAACTCCCTAATCTCACCAGTGCTCAGACCCTAAGCTATCCTGAGAAGAAAGTCTAGATCTTTCCTCAAAACACATGAAGCCAGTGCTCAGAGTCAGCCTAGCTCAACTGCATATCATACTGATGCGGTCTTCCACTCTTGCACCCAAGCAAAAAAGGGGAAATAACTTTTTTTGGAACTTAATATTATTTTAGGCCTCCACTATTCTTTTATACAAAATGTCTTTCATATAATAAAACATCGGGAGACATTAAAAAACAAGATAATGGGGTCCATGCTCAATAAAGGAAAAAGTCAATAGAAGTAGACACAAAGATGGTCCAGATCTTGGATTTATCAGAGACTTTAAAATAGGATAAAATTGCTCAAAGATATGTTGAAAAAGATATCATGAAAGGCAATCTCGTATGCTCAACAATGGTAAATATTATAATAGACATATAATAATTAACATATGGGAAAGAACCACTGAATTGGTAGAGAAACATAGGGAAGATTTGATTCAAGAGGTATAATTTCAGTTATGCCTTGTGCTATGTTTAGAAACAGAAGAAACATAGAAAGGCATTCTAAGAAGGTGTAATAGAGAGTAAAGAGATAAGTAGTTAGGAAAGGGTATTGTATATCTGCAAAGCAGTGAGAATTTCTAAATAGTAGAAATGGATAATTCTAGGGTTGGGCACAGGGAAATTTCATTGACATGTGACCTGCATACTAACACATAGCCCTATGCTCCAAAGAGCCCCATGCTTGGTTTAATGCTTTGCTGTGGCCAAGTTGAAATTCTTAACCTTTGATCAAGGGTCATCATATTTTTATCTTGCCTTGAGACCTCCAACTTACATAGTCTGTCTTGAGTGGCGGTGGCCATCAGGAGATGTTAGGAGCAGATCGTGAAAGGCTTTGAATACACCATTAGACAAATTAAGGTGATCATATGTCACAGATTCTCCAGGACAGGCCCAGTTTATACTGTTGTCTCATCCAATTTTTACTGGAGTCTCCTGTCACTTTATAGCGTCCTAATTTGAGCATACCACACTCTGCCGCTCCAGGAGCCAAAGGATATTTTTAAGCAGGGGTGTGTTCTGAGTATACATCGTTTTCAAGCAAACTTTATAAATTTCAGTGTGAAGAGTAGACTTAGGTATGGCGGAAGCTGCTCACACGAGCAGTTAGGAGGCTTTTGTAAGACACAAATAGTGGTGACCTAAACCAAAGCAAGGACTGAGCGGAAAGAAAGATGTAGCACACGGTATTTGTTTTTCTCTTTCTGAGTTACTTCACTCTGTATGACAGACTCTAGGTCCATCCACCTCACTACAAATAACTCAATTTTGTTTCCTTTTATGGCTGAGTAATATTCCATTGTATACATGTGCCACATCTTCTTTATCCATTCATCTGTTGATGGACACTTAGGTTGCTTCCATGTCCTGGCTATTGTAAATAGTGCTGCAGTGAACATTGGGGTACATGAATCTTTTTGAATTATGGTTTTCTCAGGGTCTATGCCCAGTAGTGGGGTTGCTGGGTCGTATGGTAGTTCTATTTTTAGTTTTGTAAGGAACCTCCATACTGTTCTCCATAGTGGCTGTATCAATTTACATTTCACATATATATGGAATCTAAAAAAAAAAAAAAGAAGAAGGTTCTGAAGAACCTAGGGGCAGGACAGGAATAAAGACGCAGACATAGAGAATGCACTTGAGGACACGGGGAGGGGGAAGGGGAAGCTGGGATGAAGTGAGAGAGTGGCATGGACATATATACACTACCAAATGTAAAACAGATAGCTAGTGGGAAGCAGCCGCATAGCACAGGGAGATCAGCTTGGTGCTTTGTGACCACCTAGAGGGATGGGATAGGGAGGGTGGGAGGGAGACGCAAGAGGGAGGAGATATGGGGACATATGTATACGTATAGCTGATTCACTTTGTTATATAGCAGAAACTAACACAACATTGTAAAGCAATTATACTCCAATAAAGATGTTAAAAAGAAAAAAAAAAGAAAGATGTAGAAGATATCAGATTTGGTAAATTTTTGGATGTGAGCAAATGGAAAGAGAAGGATCAAGAATGACATCCAGGTTTCAAACTTGAAAGATCAATAGAAGATGATGCTCTCGTACAACGTTTGAAGGAAAAGCAAGAGAAGGTTTGTTTGGACTGCAGTGACATATACACACTGCTATATTTGAAATAGATAACCAACAAGGACCTACTGTATAGCACATGAGACTCTGCTTAATATTCTGTAATAACCTAAATGGGAAAAGAATTTGAAAAGAATAGATATATGTATACATTAAAAAAAAAAAGAAAGAAAAAAAGAAGAAAGAAAAGAAACAGCATTTAGAACAAGATAATTCTCCCAAAAGGTCCCAGTTATTTTCTTCCTGGAATTTAAAAAAAGACCAAGAATTTATATAAAATTATTTATTGTTTTCATGTCAAAAACATTATATAACTAGATGCCTAGTTAAAAAAAGAGTTGATTGGCCTAATGAGTATATAGGTCTGGAATTCAGAATAGAGGTCAAGACCAGAGATGTGAATTGGGGAGACATATGAGGCCTGTCTATTCTCTTCTTGATGTATTTGTGGCTATGGATCCTAGCCTTGTCAATAGGAATCTGTCTATGACAGGAAATTCCTCCCCCCCCCGAGCTAGGTCCATGAGGGTGGAAAAAAGAGGAAGTGTCTTAAAACCTGTCCCAAGCTCTCTTAAGTTGGTGCCAAATGTAAGCGATTTCCAAATGTAACATCACATCTATATTACATTTTTTTCTGTATCTCTATTACCTTTTGTCCCCCTTTCCATATTCCTATTTATTTTATTACATAGGCAGCTTATGTTGTCAATAACTATCTTGGGGTTGTTTTAAACTTTCATTTGCCCTGAAGCATGCTCCTTGCTGTTATTTTCTTATTTCTACTTTGATTTATAACCTACTGCTTTAATCTTAGGCTTACTGCTTCTCTTCGTCTTTACTTATTTTCACTTACCTTAAACTTTTTCTTCTATTCCTTTTAAAGAAAAAGAAAAATGCTTTCAGTATTCCTTTAAATTTCAACTTCAGGCTTTTTTATTTTCTAATTGAAATTTTTATTGAAATAATTGTACATTAACGTGCAGTTGTTAAAACCAATACAGGGTCAGATGATTTCACTGGAGAATTTTATCACACATTTAAAGAAGAATTAATAGAGGGGAATTATGTCAGCATGATTAAGAGGATTTACAAAAAAACACAGCTAATATGATATTTACATTAATAATCATAAAAGAATGAACGTTTTCTCCTAATATCAAGAACTAAGCAAGGTTATCTGTTATTATAGTTTTTATTCAACATAGTACTGGAAACTCTAGCCACTGCAATATGACAAATAAAATAAAGGAAACACATACAGATTGTCTATGTGGAAAATCCCAAGAAATCTACCAAAGAAACCAAAAACAAAACCAAAAAAACCCTCCTGGAACTAATATACAAAATCAGCAAGGTTGAATGTTTGTTCTAGGTTTCTTTTTTTGGAGCTTTAACATTACAAATCCAACTACTTTACTGATTATAGGACTATTCAGATGGCCTATTTCACCTTGGTTAAGTTTTGGTAGTTTGTGGTCTTTAAGGAAATAGTCAATTTATTCTAAGTTGTTGAATTTATGAGCATAAAGTTGGTCAAGGTATTCCTTTATTATCTTTTTACTGGCTGATGAATCTATAATGGTATACTGTGTTTAACTCCTTGTATTGATGATTTATGTCTTCTCTATTTTTGTCAGTCTTGCTAGAAGTTTATCAATTTTATTGATTTTTCTCAAAGAACAAGCCTTTTGTTTTATTGAATGAACTTCTCTATCATTTCCTATTTCAATTTTATTGATTCTTTTATCTTTATTATTCCCTTCTTCCAATTGCTTTGGGTTTACTTTGCTCTTCTTTTTCTAGTTTCTTAAAATAGGAATTTAGATTATCTATTAAAAATCTTTCCATTTCTAGTGTAAGCACTTGGTGCTATACATTTCCCTCTCAGCACAGCTTTAGGGATATACCATATATTTTGATACCTTGTGTTTTCATTTTCATTTGACGTATCTTTAACTTCTTTGACTCAGGGATTGTTAGGGGTATGCTATTAAGTTTCCACATGTTTGGAGATTTTTTCCTGTGTTTCTGTTATTGATTTCTAATTTGATTCCATTATGATCAGGGAACATACTCTGTATTATTTAAATCATTTTAAATTTGTTGAGCTTTGCTTTGTGGCTCAGGTTATGGTCTGTCTTGAATGATTCATGGGCACTGAGTGTATTCTGCTGTTGTTAGGTGGAGTGTTCTATATATGTCAATTAGACCTTATTAGTTGAGTGTTTTGTTCAGATTTTTTACATCTTTGTTGTTTTCTGTCTATTAGCTCTATTAGTTGCTGAGAGGAGATTTTGAAGTCCTCAACTAAAATTGAAGATTTATCTATTTATTCTTTCAGCTCCATCAGTTTTCCTTCATGTATTTTGAGGGTCTGCTGTTTTCTGCGTACACATTTAGGATCATTATCTTTCTGGTGGATTGATGACCCTTTTATCATTATGTAATATGGCTCATTGTCTCTACAATTTCCTTGGCTCTGAAGACTACTTTATCGATATTAATATAGAGCCACTCATGCTTTCCTTTAATTATATTTATAAGGCGTATTCTTTTTGTCCTCTTAATTTGAACATACCTATGTCATTGAATTTCAACAGCATATACATGGATCATATTATTTATCCATTCTGCTAATCTCAGTCTTTGGATTGGTATATTAAAAATATTTATGTTTAATGTAATTATTCTTATGTTGGGGTTAAGTCTTCTATTTTATTATTTGTCTTGCATTTGTTCCTTTAGGTTATCATTCTTTTGTTTCTCCTTTCTTGTCTTTCTGCAGATTACTTGAATCCAAACAATCTGTCTTGATTTATATATAGTGTTTGGGGTGCATCTGTTTGTCTATTTTTTGTAATGCTTGCTCTGGGTATGACAATATACACATAGTTACTGGTATCAGCACTTAACCACTTCAAGTGAAGTGTGGGCATCTTGGCAATTTTACCTGCTCATGTTACAGCATTTCTTGATGGAAGGGGGCAGTCTCAGGAATGGCAAGGGGAGAAAGCACTGCTACTAGCTGCTTATTACTAGCAGGACTCCCAATCCATCCCCCTTGCTGGTGGTGTCAGGCCCATCCAGTGTTGTCAGACAGACCTTAGGGTGACCTGGAAGAAAAATGAGCCTACCTAGGCTGCCTTCCTTTGGTAGGTTGAGAGTTGGGAAATGAAGGGTTGACCTTCTTTTATCAGATAGGGGTTCACTGTGCTGTTCCTGTAGTCCTGGGATCCCAGTCTTTCTTTGGGGATTCAAGGGATTTGGGGTCTGATCATGGAAAAGGATGATATGAGGGGCAGTAATATACAACAAATTTTATTGAGTGATGCTTGGATAGGTTTGCATGAGAAGGGAAGTCTCTCACAGCGTGAGACAATCCAGAGGCTATGGTGAGAAGGCTACCATCTAGAAGGGGAGGGGGCCAAGGGAAATCCTGGGGGAGAGGGAGATCCAAGAGGGAGCTTATATGTGTGGGTGATGTCACTCAGCAGCACAGTGGGGATCTCTGGATCAGAGCTCCAAAGGGCAGCAGTGACTTGGAACCTTACAACTGCAAGGTCCTATCTTATTAATAGGGAGCTGCTGTTGGGTGAGGTTTTGTTGGACATGAAAAGCAGGCAGGCTCTAAATGTCTAAAAATGTGTTTGAGCTATTTTTAAAATAATTAGATGTGCAGAAGTTTGAGTTTAGCATTGGTCAACTTTTGAGCTAACAAGTCTCAGCCTGCAGTGAGGAAACAGACAATCTAGGGACTAAAACACAGAGACCATCTTTGGCTCATTTAGATAACATCCTCTTAATACCCTGCAGGGTCCTCCTTTGCTTTTCTCTTAGCTTTAGATATAACTCACATATCATACCATACAATTCGTCCTTTTAAAATGTGTAATTCAATGTCTTTTAGTACATTCACAGAGTGGTGCCTCCATCACAACAATCAATTTCAGGAAATTTTCATTACTCCAAAAAGAAACTTTAAATGCCTTTGCCATCACTTACCAAAATCTCCCATTCCTCCCAGCCCTAGGCAACCACTAATCTGCTTCTGTCTTTACTTTTTGTGCCTATTCTGGAAATTTCATATAAATAGAATCATGTAATATGTGGTCCTTAGCTTCTTTCACTTAGCATAATGTTTTGGGGGTTCGTTTATGTTGTAGCATGTGTCAGTGCTTTATTTCTTTTTTATTGCCAACTAATATTCCATTGCATTGATATATCATATTTTATTTATCCATTCATCAGTTGATGGACATTGGGGTTTCTACTTTTTAACTATTATGAAAGATGAAAGCATTTATGTACAAGTTTTTGTGTGGACATATGCTTTTATTTCTTTGGATGTATATCTAGAAGTGGCTTGCTGGATCACATGTTTACCTATTTATGTTTAGATAAACATGCAACTCTATGTTTAATCATTTGTGGAAATACCAAATTATTTTGCAAAAGAGCCGTACCACTTTACATTCCCACCAGTACTGTATTGAGGGTTCTGATTTCTCCACATCCTCTCCTTACCTGTTTTTTTAATTATAGCCATCTTAGTGCATGTGAAGTGCTCATTCTGGTTTTGATTTTCATTTCCCTAGAAATTCGTGATGTTAAGCATCTTTTCAGGCACTTATTGACCATTTCTATATCTTTGGTGAAGAAATGTCTATTCAGATCTTTTGCCCATTTTAAATTGTATTTTTATTTTGAGAATTCTTTATGTATTCTGGATTGAAGTTTCTTATCAGGATTTTTTATATATTAAACCATATCATCTGCATGTATAGAAGGTTTACTTCTTCCTTTCCAATCTGGATGCCTTTATTTCTTTTCCTTGACTAATTGCTCTGGCTAGAACCTCCAGTATAATTCTAACTTCTTTATCCAAGTCTACTTATCATTGGAAACCAAGTCCATGGTGTTTCACTATATGTCTTCTTTCCTGTGCATCTTGTTTAACTGCTTAATTAATTTTACACCTTGAAATGCGCTATTTGGCATGGATGACATAAAATATAATTTATTAAATAAAAGCTATGTAGAGGTCTATCAGTATTTCAGTTCTGAATGAATGCTTCGCAAACATTTTTAAATTGTGCAGTTTGTGCATTTTCTATTAAATCTACCTCATGTGAGAGTCTCCATGCACATGAATACTGATTTTTAACAAATTGAAGAGGTTATAATAGGCTAATAGCATCATCTTGTAGAATTATTTGAGTTTCCCTGAAGATGTTCTCTGTAGAATGAGAATGCAATATACTTGAATGGTCATGGTCATATTCTGAAAAGGTAATGTAGGGATATTGGTTATATAATTGATGGACACCATTGAGTTCTTGATTTTAATACAAGAAAGGGAGAAAATAATTTTGGCATGGTCCCTTATATCTCTCTGTGAGTTATATCTCATATATGACCATATATATTGATAGGTAATGTTTATTATATACCTGCTGTAACACTGTATACACTGAAGTGAGGCATAGAAAGAATTCTCATACTTTTACTATAAAAAATGAGGAATACTTCCACATTAAAAGACATAAAAGAACATGAAAAAAACACAATATGTGATCCTGGACTGGATCCAGAATCACAAAAACAGTTGCTATAAGAATCATTACTGGGACAATTGGTGACATTTGAAAAAAATACATACATTATCATTGAACCAATTTTAGATTCCCTGACTTTGGAAATTTTACTGTGTTTGTAACAGTGAATGTCTTTTATCTTAGGAACTATGCACCAAAGTAGTCAGGGGTAAAGGGGCAAGAAATCTGCAAATTTCAATTAGCTCAAAAAATAATAATAGTTCTTTCTCTATTTATATAATCATCTCTGTCTATATATAAAATAATTATCTCTGCCAATATATATGTTATTTATATGTATATGCACACTCATAAAAATAAATATATATGAGAGCGAGAAGACAAAAATGAATGAAATAGCAAATGAGACAAAATGTTAACATTCCATGTAGGTGAAGGGTACACTGGAGTTCCTTGTACTATTCTTGCAACTTTTCTGTAAATTTACAATTATTTCCCAATTATAAAATTAAAACAATCTTCTTTTTTCTGTCTTCAGAGAGTTTATAATCAGGTTGGGGTTATAGGACCTCCTATAAACTTGAATAGCATATGTATTCAACTAGTAACAAAGCAATAGGAGATCATTTCACCAAATGAGTGACATTCAGTCTGTAAGTGTTAGTCACTGTGCATGGCCTCAGGCTATGAGGATGAAAAAACAGATCTTCTCAAATATCTCACAGCCTGGTAGGAGAGAGAAGCTCCTAAACAAATATTTCTACCTGGGAGGAGAAATGTACTACCAGAAATATCTACAGTGCTTCAAAGGAAGAAGTAGTTCTATCCAGAGGTGTTGAGAAGCTTCAGGAAAATTGAATTATGCATTGGCTTTGAAGGGGTAGTGGTTATGAGAATGCACAGCACAGAGAGGCAATTGACCTTCACCAGCCCCAGCTGCTGTGCTTTGAAATTCATCACCCAATCAGGCTCCTATGGTGTCCATGACCCGACCAGCTACAGCAGGTAAACTAAGGGCGTCTTTGGCTCAGTGACTGTCAGAAGGCTATTCTGAGCCTTTCTTAGATTGCCAGGCATCTGTGTACTTCCCCCAAAGCTCGTCTTTCTCTCTCCTTCCCTTGGAGTAGCACTGGGATCTGATGAGCTTCTAGCCTTACCTGACCCCCTTCCTTATTTCCTTACACTCAGGCATTTTCTCTAATGTAAATGTAATACCATCCTGGCCTCTGATTCTGGGAGGACTCACAGGAAGATTATCTGGCTGTTCTACGCGCAGCAGAAAAAAGCCGGTTGGGATCCTCCTCCTCCCAGGAGCTGATCTGAACAGGACGGTATTCTCCACCCCTTGTAAAGCCCAGATTACCCACATTTCCTTCCCATGTGGGAGCCCTTATCTTTGGAAGGCCAGTTTTCTCACCATTCTGAATCTAGGCTTTGACAAAAAAAAAAAAAAAAAAAAGGCAGATTTCCAGAACATGAAGGTTGGTTTTTCCAGGGGGGGTATAAAAAGATGATAATTACATTTTCATTTTCCGTGGTCTCCTACAATAACAAGTACACAGTAAAATATACCTCATTAAGTTCCTCTGCCATAGAGGTTTGAGGAAACTCATCCACCTCTGAAACTTCAGACCATCACTCTCATGGCCTGAGGTATAGAATGAACCTTCTCTATGAATTCCCTAGGCTGAACAGACTGGGTTTGTTTCACATCTATTTCTTGAATGGGATATGAATCTTCACAGCTAGTCTTCAATATTTGTTGGACAAACCTCAAGTAATTTGGAAGCAATTTCTCAGGCTACTTATCCTCCATCCTAGATCTGAAAAAAAAAAAAGGTTAGATTTATAATATAATTGACTTGGGAATGATTTCTCCCAGTCAGGTTCTTCTTTGGCTTGCAGATGTCGGTCACTTTTTGTTCTATACTGTCGTGGACCAAGAGAAAGTAGAATTTTTTAGCTCCCAAAGACAATGACAACAAAAAATAAGTCTACCCAAGATCTATGCTTTTAAAAGTTATTTTTGTGTGAGAAGAAAGCATAGGCACTATTTCTAGAAGCACCGAAATCATCTGATGTTGGGAAAGCTTCAGGAAGAAGTGAATTGTTAAAAGAGTTGGCAAGAACAATCTTTTGTTGTTGTTGTTTTTGTTCAAAACAAAAGGCAATTCCATTGCTCTGCATTTCTGCAGCAAAACTATTTTGCTTTTAAAATTTTATTTTAGGATTTAATGAATCAATGCTTTATTGAAATACAGGTAAATATTTTATTATAAAATATCTTTTATTGCAACAATATGGATGAATTTCAGAAATATAATATTGTAAAAGAAGTCAAACATAAAAAGTAGATATTTTAAGATTTCACCTCTAACAAAGTACAAATTTGAAGTTAATCTATGCTCTTAGTAGTCATAATGGTTGTTATCCTTGAAAGGGAATGGCACAGAAATAGGAGCAGAACTAGTAATGCTTTGTTCATTGATTTTGGTGCGGATTACATAGACATGTCTCATCTGTGAAAAATTTATCAACCTATAAACTTATGCACACATATTTAAGAATGCTGTATTTCAAAAAATGTTCAAGTAAGAATATATTCACCTAGGGCTTCCCTGGTGGTACAGTGGTTGAGAGTCCGCCTTCCGATGCAGGGGACGCAGGTTCGTGCCCTGGTCCGGGAGGATCCCACATGCCGCGGAGCGGCTGGGCCCGTGAGCCATGGCCGCTGGGCCTGCGCATCCGGAGCCTGTGCTCCACAACGGGAGAGGCCACAACAGTGAGAGGCCCGCGTACCAAAAAAAAAAAGAATATATTCATCTAAAATACAGAAACCACAATGAAAAAAACTAAAAAAAAAATTAATTTCATGACCCAAAAACTGTCACTTCATTTTTTTTAATTTTAAGACTTTACAATTTTTGTAGTTATAAAATTAATGTAAGGGTGTTGTAAAAATTCAAATGAAGAAGTATATTTAGTAAAGAGCAACCATTTACACTTAACTGCCTCCTTTCCCAGTATAATGAATCCCTCATTCTCCCCCATATCCCCAGATTGAACCCATGCTATCAAGAGGGTGTTTATAGTTCCACATATTTATTTTTCTTTGCATAAGAGAGCATACTATATGTTTAAACATATAACATATCATTTAAAAACATAAATAGGAAAATTTGTTCTGAGTTTCTTTTTATCTTGTAGGTCTTGTCTTATCAGTACATAAGACAATACTTCATTCTGTTGAACATCTGCAGAATATTCCAGTTTATGAATGAATTTATTAAAATGTGTAAAATTATGAATACTTAATTTGTATTTGTTTCCAGTTTTTCATTATTAAAAGCAATTCAGAAAAATCCTTGTAGACAGATGTGTTAATCCACTCAGGTTGCCATAACAGAATACCACAGGCTAGGTAGCTTAAACAACAGAAATTTATTTTTTCACAATCCTGGAGGCTTGAAGTCCAAGATCAAGGTGCTGGCAGGGTTGGTTTCTGGTAAGAGCTCTCTTCCTGGCTTGCAGACAGCTGCCTTCTCCTTGTGCCCTCACATGGCCTTCCTCTTGGAACACGTTGAGAGGGATCGCTGGTTTCCCTTGCTCTTCATATGAAGACATCAGCCCTATTGGATTAAGGCCCCAACCAGATGATCTCATTTAAACTTAATTACATCCTTAAAGGCCCCATCTCCAAATGCAGTCAGTCACATTGGGGTTTGGCAGGTTAGGGTTTCAACATGTCAGTTTGGGGAGGGGACACAGTTTGTGTCATAACAACAAATATTTGTGCAAGTGTGTATTTTGTAAGTTGTAAGTTTGATACATATATATGTGTATATGCATATATAAGTAAATATACGTGTATGTATGTGTATATATATAGTATGTATATCTATCTATATAGTATGTATACAATTTAAAAATACTATTGAAAAGCTTATCACGTAAGCCATTTTATATCCTTCGTTTCTTAACATTCTGTCATGAGCATTTTCTAATATTATGCAATATTCTGTGAAAAAATTATTTTAATTGTTGTATAGTATTTTATAGGGTTTGTAAACATTCTGGTTTGGGGGATATAAGATTTTTTCCTAGTTTCTTTTAACATAAAAGTGGGCTGTCATTGAATGTAAATTTCTACCCACATCTCTATTTCTTTTATATAGATACATCCTTAGAAATTAATTACTTAATCACAGGACAGGATAATTTTTAAGACTTTTTGTATATATTGCCATATTTTTTTACTCTTAGAGTTATATAAACTTACATATCTACCAAGTGTATATTATCAATGAGATTAAATATTTTTATATACATTGGACATTTACATTTTTTCTTTTGTATTTCTCTAATCAGGCTTCTTTTAGGATATATTTTTCCTATTGATTATGTTTTCATTTTATATAGTATGCATTTTTTCTAAGTTTTTTCTCTTTTACTTTTAATCAGGTTTATTGACATCCAGGTTTTTGATAAATTACTCTGTTATAATTTTTAATTATTTTGTTCATAATGTTCTAACCCAAGCTCTGATAAATACACATACACACACACCCTTTCTATTTTTAATGACTTTGTATTATACATTTCACTTCATATAAATATTTTTATATAAATTATAAAGTAAGGCTCTGTTTTCCTCCCTAATGCTAATACTTTTCTCAGTACCACTTAATAATTCTTTTTCCCCACAAAGTTATGATCTCACCTTTATTATACATTGAAGTTTTGCCTACAATAGGTTATCTTCTGCTATATTTATTCTGTCCATTTTAATCTGGCCACCAGTTCTTCTACAAAAATTATTTTGTTTTGATTATCATGTGTTATATTACACTTTGATATCTAGTAGGAGCAGGACACAGTAATTACTTTTCTTTTCAAAAAATTTGTTACAAGGAGACTACCTGAGACCTTCCTTTAGGGAGCTGGATGATTGCTGATTTGGGACCAACACTCCTTTTTTTGTCCAAAGAGACTATTTGAAACTTCAGGGCACTTTGCTCTCGTCACAACTGTTGCCCTTTGTTACTAAACACAAAATCAAACTGTTTTCTTTAATCATGTTATTACTAGACTTCTACTTCATTTGTTGGACAACTAATTGAGAAGGAGAGAGTGACCATAGTTTTATAGGTTGAGAAACAGAAAACAAATTTACTTAATTGTTTATGAGAAACTGAAATGCCACAAGAGTTTCTGAGAAGCCTAATTTCTACAACGGCATTCTACTGTATCCAACTTCAGAAGACTTCTCAAACTCCAGGGAACGATAGAAAGTCTTCTCAATCTTTTATAGTTATACAACACTGTATTTATTTTTCGTCTTTCTTATGCATTATGACCACAAGCATTACAGAAGGCTATGAAGTCTGGGCTTTACTGGTGCCCCAAAGTGATGAATCATCACTCTTTGTTGCCAAGGTAGGGGCCTTTTTTCTGCACTTTCATGAATCTTTTAAAATTTCAGAGGCACACTTGAAACAGTGTACCAGTGTTAATGTTGTTTTGCTGAGAAACTTAGACACTTTTTGTGTGTTTGTTTGTTTGTTTTCCAGTTATCATTTCATTTCCCTCAGGTTTCTTGGGATGTAGGGAATCAAGCAACAGAGGTTTTATAAATTATAAAATTGTACTTCTCCAAAACCACTCCCATGGTATGATTCTCAACCCTTTCAGGGCTCCGAAGAGCTCAGGATTCTCCCTCCTCCCCGCCCAATTATCACACACTTCACCAAAATCAAGAAGGGCAGTTCACCTCATAATTCTAAAATTGTTCTGCACTCACTGAGTCCTGTCGTATACTGAAAAAGTACTGGTACCGATATGTAAACTCTCAGTTCTCTCTTGGTGAGAATTTTCCACACGTAACTGGAAAATCCATACCTTTTAAATCTACTACGAGACTGCTGAGGAAAAAGGTCTATAGGTTTTGATTTATTCACAATGACAAGTACACTCATTCAACATTTAATGAATGCCTCTCCTGTTTAGGCTCTATGTCCTGGAGAATAAAAAAAAATGAATAACACAAAGACTTTACCTAATACATAGGTCATCGTGTGCTCTTGTAGGCTGAGAAAAGTAACTGACAGAAGTGGCCCTATGTACAGAAGCTTGACGTCTTCCAGAGTCAAAACACAGGCTTCCAGGCCATGCATTCAGGAACAAGTGAAACAGAGCTGCCATAAAAGACCATAAGGACGATGGAACTGTTCCAGAGACCTGTTTAGAAAAGTTGCTGCCTGGGCAGTTTTTGTACAGTAGCTGCAGGCATGGCTAATGACCCATGAAACCATGGACCTTGACAAAGTAAACAGTTTCTCAACAGTATCCCTGAAAGACTAGACTGACTCGTTCAACTCCTGTAGCTAAAAGCAGAATTTGAGGTGGTATAACGTTATCTGAATAAACGTGAATTAAGACCTTCTTGAAATGTAGCTCCAATTTCTCAGTAATCTTTTGTAGAACACCCCGGGAGAAGGGCATATTCATATCCGAGCCTGTTTCACCTACAAAGTAAGAGAATTCGTTGGCATGATACAATCATATAAAGAATTCCCTTCTGGAAGAGAGGAAACAAGATGAAAGAGACATCAAACTGCTGGCGTGACCCTGAAACTACCCCTTTGCCGCTGCTGCTTCCCACCCCCAGCCTGGACAGCTCAGCACAATGACTCAAGTGTGCAGCCCCTTCCTCATGAAATGGCCAAGCAACCAACATGCTGTTACTATGTGAGGATCATTTAATCACAGCTTTCCTTGGAGGAAAGAACTAAGTGATTGTGCATATATTTCTTACTGCTTCTCTCTCTCTCTCTTTTTCATTCCTTTCATCCTTCCCTTCCTTTTTCTCTCCTTTCATTCTTCAAGCACTCATGCCTCTTTGGTATGGTGTGGCTGATATGGTCAGAGATGGTGAGGTGGGGATTTGGGACATGTGGTGGGTTGCAGAGAAAGGGAGGAAAGATTTATTTTTAATGATATGAGATAATAAAAAGATGACCAAGTTTTGGTTTTATTCATTCCATAGCACAGCATTCAACCAAGGAGACAGATATAAAGCAAAACAAACAAGCAAACAAAAACAAACAAAAAAACCTATAAATGGACAAAGTAATAGTATCCTGTGAGTGCGTAGAATGTGCCAGGATAGCTAGTCGGGTAAGCGATTTGACCACCAATTTTTTTAAACCCTCGCCTGGATTGTATGAAAGTGAGAAAATCTGATTCCCCATTTGCTAAGATCCCGGTGTAGCCATCACCGGTGTAATCTTTTTATTCATTTATTTAATAAGTTTTATTACAACACTTATGGACAAGGTCACTGCTACAAGCTATGGGAATACTGAGCTCTTAAGGACAGAGCCTGAGGAATTAAAAGTAGGCTAGGGACAAACAGACAAGTAACCACCACCAAGACAAGGAAGCGTAGGATGCCTCTCATAGGGGTGGTAAACTGCATCATTCTGGAGTTTAGGAATGTAGAGCTCGATATAGGAGAAAATCTGCAGTGGCATCCCCTGGACCATTCTTTTCCTGCCCCCTTCACTCGCCCATGTCCCTCTCAGCTTTCTCTAGACACTCACTGTCCCCAGGGCTCTTCTGCAAAGTGCATCTTGCTCCTTCTTGTATTTTTTTGCTCCTGAATCCCAATAAACAGATTCTTGCTAGTGTGCTGAGTGATAATGGATTAATCTGTAAGAGCTGCGAGGTAGTCCATTTCAACATACATTTTGGAGATAATGTCCCAAAGGAATGGTGAGACATTTTCCGGTAACACCACAGGCTGGTGGTAGAAATATTTTTGGATAAGTCGGTAGATGTCTTTCAAATCTTACCACATAAGCAAACCACTTTCTCTGCCATCATGTAGGACTGTTCCTCCAAGTATATTTACCTTTTACAAAAAATAAGAAGTTTGACTTTAGAAGACTGTTATTTAATGCAAACTTAGTTGTGATACCACCCACAAATTGCCCCACACAATTTCCTGTAGGCATCCACAGTCTAGCCCTGTCTATTTTATGTCTTTTAGAAAAGCCAAGAGTGACCTGTAATTACAAGCAAACATTGCCAGTTTGTGTTTGTGTTAAGTGTTCCTCTTACACTTTGAAAAGAATGATTGTATCATGAAAGCAATTCCCTTGGGTGCTAAGGACTTGGAGACAGTTAAGGAATCTCATTCTTGCTTAATTGTAAGCCTCACACTGATTTCTTCTCAATTATTGCATATATTCTTATTCAGGGTCCCTCATCTACATATACAGCTCTCAAGGGAAAAGGACGTGTGAATGGTAAAGGGCCAGGTCATGCTTTCTTACCTAGGCATTAACTGGCTGGAGAGAAGATCAGTGTAATATTTTTATTTGGAAATGGGAAACCCTTATTTGGAAATCTGTATGTGTCAGGTTTTAAGCTCTTAGTTTTTTTTTAAGTCCCGTATCCTCCACACACAGACAGTTGAGCTTGTTTAACTGTAAAGATTTCCACCTGCCAGTCCATCTGCTGAGTAAAGAATTGGCTGGATGGGGTGATCGGGCTCAGAAAGGAGAGCCGTTGTTCTGGACTGATGGAAACAGACACATTCGTGACCGGTGACCTGTTATTCCCTTCTGCATCAGAGAAAGTCTCAGGCTGGTTTCACAGCTGTTTGTTCACATGACTGAAAAATGGAAGGAAAACCTGGGGAGCTGTGAAAAAAAGGCTAAAAATTTCCTGGCTGAGAACATTTTCGCATCCAATCATTCGTCTAAAAAATCTTCCTGAGTGCGCTCTGAGTTTCTGGTTCTTCTCCACCAGTCACTGGAATGTTCTTTAAAAAGAATAACCGCCTCGGTCATTAAAGAGAATCAAGGAGGCATTGGTCTGTGGCCTTTTTGGCAGGATAGGCTGTCCTCACACATTACCTTTGCAGTGACAGAATTTTGCTTTTTCCCCCCTTTTCCTGCCATGGAACGACGCCAGAGGAAAACTGAGAGACATCCCAGCTGGATGAGTCCTGAATGAAGTATTTCAACTGGACAGGGCTCACTTCTTCTTTGCTTTGTTCCTCAATTTTTAATTTTATTTTGTTATACTATAATGAATGTCATTATAGTAATTATAATGGTAATTACTTGGAATTCATCCATTTTTGCCAATTAACATCTTTGATCAATACAATGGAAATTTAAACATTCATCAGTATGATCAGATAAGCTTAGAACTACAACTATTGGACTGAAAGTTTCATCACTAAATATTTGTGCAGTATATCCACAGAGGCACACACACAGATACATATATGCAAACAGCATGAGCTGTAGAGCAAGAATGTGTAACCGAATTTTTTAAGTGGAAAAAAAATAGGTTTGCAATTTTCAAAACCAGATTAAGCTTTAAGATTAAGGAAATTGAGATTGGGAGTCATTTAAAATTAATAATTTAAAACTTTTCAAATTTATGTATTATATATAGTTTTTCCTATTAAAAAGATTTAAACTATACACACGCACAAGTACATCTGTGACGATATAGGATCAAAAATAAGTAAAAGACAAACTTTGGTCTGGGTCTGCATTTAACATTACAACTTCATGAGAATATTTTATGAGTGGAGCAAGAGTAAAAAAACTATAAAAGGAAAATACTTTGGTATTGAAACTTTTTACAGCATGCTTTTTTTTTTTTTTTTTCCTTTTTTGCGGTACGCGGGCCTCTCAGTGTTGGGGCCTCTCCTGTTGCGGAGCACAGGCTCCGGACGCGCAGGCTCAGCGGCCATGGCTCACGGGCCCAGCCGCTCCGCGGCATGTGGGATCTTCCCGGACCGGGACACGAACCCGTGTCCCCTGCATCGGCAGGCGGACTCCCAACCACTGCGCCACCAGGGAAGCCCACAACATGCATTTTTTTAACTAAAAAGGGAGGAGGAGGAGAGGAAGAATAAAACGAGTGGAAGGATGACCAGAGGCAGAGGGGAAGGAGAGAGAACAAGAGGAAAGGAAGAGAAAGAAGGGGGTGAGGGGGCAGGGAAGCAGGAAGAGAGAATGAAGGGCTTTTCCAATCACGGGCTGTGATGACCTTTCGAAATTTGTCATTCATAGCATGTCATCCTTAGTTAAACTTGGCATCCCAGGTTAGAGAGAGAGAATTAAAAACAAAACAAAAACATTTTAGTGATTTGATAAATGTTAAAATTCCTGGGCTACCGTTTCTTCATCTACGAAAATGATTCTATGTGTCTTAGACATCACCAAACCATTCATCAGTTTGTGGATTTAATAAATAAGATAAAATTCAAACACTCTAAATGCCATAGAAAACATATTTTTACCTTAAGTTTCAATCTATGTGGAAATGTCCCTATGTATCATTATTTACAGTGGTTGTATTTTTTAGGTTGTTAGGACATTATTAAAATTAGATTTGGAATTTTTAAGCCACACAACTCTGTCTCTTGGTCCCAGGGGAAAAAAGCACTATTTTTTCCCATCTCATTTAAGATATAGGAAAATCAGACAGCAGAAGCTAAGTTAAATCAAAATGCATTATGTAGCAGTCACCTTTTGCATTGTGAAAAAGCTCCATGTTTTTTTTTTTCAGCTTTCAGCAACTGTTAAAAATCACTTGTCAAGTCAGAGATGTAGATTTGAATATCTGCATTTGAAATAATTATCTTTCAGAGCCTTTGGTCACTTTAGCAAAGATTAAATGGGCAGTGTCAATCCAGTAAAATGTTTCATAACTAAAATTTAATAAGAACTTGAAAAAGATGAGGTGCCAGTGGCTATTCAAAAGTACACTTTGAAAACAGTGGTATTATGTTACAGCCTGACTCTCCTATAGTCAATTATTTTAATTAAATGGGTTTTCCGGTTAGTGACAAACCCTCAGGTACAAAGGCATACTAAAATCCCATTATCTTTTCTTTGTACCCATTCGTTAAATTTGTATCTTAAAAGTTTCCACTGTGTTATGATTTAGAAAATAAATTTTGACATTATCACAAAATCTTAACTGTAGACAAAAATTTATTCAAACTGATTATTTCACTTAAGTTTTTCTCTAATAATAATATATTTGCATGAGATGCTGTTATTATTGATTAAAAGGTACTGAGTTAAGAAAAAATATTTAGTTTGCTTAATTAAGCTGAAGTAACATTGAATAAAAATTCAGGTACAGAATAAAACAGAGATGTGATGTGAATAGAGGTTCATTAATAGCATCTTCAAATTGGAAGGGACCTCAGTGGTCATTTAATCCAACCTCTTTCTTAAGTCAGAGAGCTCCACAAAAATAGGCTGACATTTATTCATCCTATGCTTGCTTACTTTCAAGGATGGGGAGCTCATTCCTTCACAAGACAATGCATTTATGTTATTGAAATTGTGTTATCTTTCTTCCTGCATATCCTACCCATTGGTTTTATATTTTCCCTTTGAAACGTTAGAGAAAATAAGTCTATTCCTTCCTGCACATGAATGATGCACCTCCCCCCACCTCCTAATATTTAAAAATGATTTTATGTTCCCAATTACATCTTAACTTCTCTAGTTTTTCAACCATTTTTTGAGGACATGATACTCAGACCAGATTCCACACTATCCCCATTAAATTATTCTGAATTCCCTCTACTTGGTGTCATACAATCACATCTAGAAATAGATTCATTCTCCTAGATGTGGCCTGACTAGTGCTGAATACAATGCTGGAGGAAAGCTTAGTTGATTTGAACGGTGTTTTTCTCTTAATGCAACATAGAAACATGTAATTAGCATGCTGGATAAGGGGATGGTGGTGGTGGCTGTTGTTTGATGACATCATCTTTGGGTTTTCTTGCTGTGGTCAACTAAAGCACTCCGATCTCTTTTTCGTCAACTGCTGTCAAGACAGTCTTTGTCATTGTTTTGTTTGTCTGCATTTTTGTTGTTGTTATCGCTTTTGATCTCCAAGAAGGAATTGAGTGTTGAATTGAGTGTTAAAGAGGCGAACTTCTGGTGCTACTAAGGCCATTTTGAATCTTAATTTTATTCTCTTGTGTGTTCTCTATCATCCTCATGCTTGGAGTTCTGCAAGTTTGATAAATAAGGCTTTCTTGTCACAAAGTTCACAGGTGAAAAGTTAAACATGACAGAATCAGAAAAACCTGTGGAATCCTACGGGTGTTTAGAAGTCTTGTAGCCTGCTATAAAGCAGTGGTCCCCAACCTCTTTGGCACCAGGGACCAGTTTTGTGGAAGACAATTTTTCCACTGATCCAGGGGAGGGGATGGTTCAGGAAGTAATGTGAGCAATGGTTCAGGCGGTAATACAAGTGATGGGAGCGATGGGGAGCGATGGGGAGCAATGGGGAGCGGCAGATGAAGCTTCATCGCTCGCCTGCCACTCGCCTCCTGTTGTGTGGCCCGGTTCTTAACAGGCCTCGGACCGGTACCGGTCCATGGCCCAGGGGTTGGGAACCCCTGCTATTAAGGATCCTTCTCCAGTCACTAATTTATATATACACTTTGAGTATGACCAGTCAAGTCTAAGTTATTACCTTATGAGGAACCTCCTCAAATCATTTAAAAATCAGGCTTTAAAGTGAAAGGTGATGGAGGTAAGGTTAGCAGACACAGGCCCCAGAGTGCCAGGGTTCAAACCTCTGCCAATGACCAGCTGCATGAGCTGGGCTTTCTTATCTTCTCTTGATTCACTTACCTCACCTCTAAAGTAGAGATGATAATGATGATCTGATGATAACGATGATGAAAGAATCTGTACATAGGACTGTTGTGAGGATTAAATGAATTAATATACTTAAAGTACTAAGGAAAATACCTGACATATAATAAACACAACATAGTGACCAAAATTAAGCCTACATTTTTAGCATTCTTCTGACATATCAGCTTTTGTGAATCAATGTCTTACCAATCATCAATTTAATTGTTTCAGTGGTAATAAACCATGGGATTAATAATTTATTCTAAAAGTATACCTAGAATAAAAATTAAGCCTGCAGTTAATCATTTTAACATCCAACTTTTTCCATTTTTTTAAGTTTCAAATGGTTATAAAGTACATAAATATGACATAAAAAGGTATCATATATTCTTTTGAAGCCTTCGAAGAAGGATAAAAATTTAAAATGACATCAGTTTTTTATATATATTTAAAACTATATTAGGAAAATATATTATTCTAAATTAAAGAAAATAATGTATCCTTAATCTTAATTATATTTAAAAGAAAACTGCTTTTGAACACAATGTTTGGTATAAAAAATGATGTACATATATACAATATGTAAAGGATTTTGATATCTCTCAGTGGTCTAAGTAGAAAAGAAATACTTAGAGATGTTTGCTTTTAGAGGGAAAAATAAAATTTTTATTATCAAAACTTATAGGAAGTATTGAAACGGAAATATAAATCCTTTTCTGGACTTTATTAAATTATCTATTCATAGTAAACTCCTTTTCCATATTTACTAAGATGATAGGGGTGGGTGTCTTTTTGTTTGCTTTGGATAATTCTGTGCATCTGTGTTTTTATATTATGGTTGAAATCCCCAAGATTGGAAGCCTCACTTAAATGAAGTTCAAGTATTTCTGAAAATACTTAATATAAGAGTCAAGGTGTATTCTAAGTGTAAAATATACACCAAATTTTGATAACTGTGCATGAAAATGTAAAATATCTCTATAGTTTAAATATTTTGTCCATATTGAAATAGTATTTTGTATACACTCAGTAAAATAAAATATATTAGTTTTACTTGTTCCTAATGTGGTTACTAAAACATTTATGTCGTTCCCATTATGTTGCTGTTGTACAACCCTGATCTAGAAGCATCTCATTTCCATCTACCACCCTCCAGCCCCACAGCCACCATAATCTGGAACACCATAATATTTTCCTAAAATATGGTTTCCAATACTTCTATCTCCAATCTAACCTCCACCTATTAGTGAAGACGATATTCCTAATGCAAAATCCACATTGAATGGATTCTTCACTATTTCCCCCAATTAAATCTAATGACGGTAAGCAATCTTAATGGCTCACCTCTCCAAACTTATCCCTAACCCATCCTCTTCAAAAGATGTGTCCCAACCATGCTTTTGCACTCTCTCTCCCTGATGGGACTTAGTCACACCACTTCCTTTGTGGCTTCTTCCCTTGTGGCTAAGGTTTACTCACCCTCCAGGATTAGCTCAGATAGCATCTTCTCTGTAAACTCCTGTTTGATATCCCAAGCTTTATTTAGATCCCCTCCCTGTCTCCCAAATAGCTTAAAGGCATCTGAGCTATTTTTCACACTACACTGCAATTATCTTTTCGCTTGTGTCTCCTTTATTATACCGTGAGATCCTGAGTGCAGAAAATGTGGAAGGGAGACCCATGGGAAGGTCATTATATATGGTTTTAAGTTCTCTTAAGGAATCTCCTTAATTCATGTTACTTCACTATAATAGTATCAACTGCAAAGTATCTTTTGTTTAAAACTACTACTGGAATGAGACTTATGTTGAAAATGGGCATTCAAAACCTTCTATTAAAGGATCTGTGAAAACTCCCAGTGCTTCTGGGTAATTTTGTGAACAAGAAGAATGCACTGTTCTTGTTGATAAGTGCCTTGATTAACTGTAACTGACATATTTCCTGGAGTCAAAATCAACCATTTTTCATGTTGTGTGAATTCCGCCTACCAGGACAGAGGTCCACAGAGGTGAGGCTCAGTTGGGCGGGTGCTGCTTCTTCCTCAGGGCATCACAAGGAGGCGCCCATCTTGTGCCCTTTGCCTCTCTTCCACTGGCTTTTGGACCCAGAAGAAAACACCAGAACAGTGTTTGCCTCCCTTTCTCCTCTCCTCCCCCAATCCAAGTACTCCAAAAGTCCGAGATGTTAATCCTCAAATCCCCAAATCTAAAATGATAGTATATATAATCATACTCTCATAGTATGTCTAATCATCGTAATTTTGTTGTTTACTCATTTCTTGTGAGGAATTAATAGGGGTGTGTTGATATATGCTCCTCTGCTTGCCTCTTTGATTGTTAAATGATTTACCTTAAATGGTTACGACTGTGATAGCTTCATCTCAAATGTTGATGCTGTGGAGGAAGAGTTAAAGTCAAATATCATCTTCTTAAACATCGTTAACCAAGAGGGGCTACAGAGAACATTCATTTGTCAGATCAGCAGAGACTCACTCTCACTTCCACCAATCATAAGCGTACCATCTGAAAGATTGTTTTGTGAGTCAAGGTTGTATGTTGAATAGTTCTAGAGATAAACCTTATATACAAATATTTATTGGGCAGGAAGTAATGAGTTCTGTAAGAAAATGTGCACAATGTGTGGACAAAGAATGTCATCTGCCGTATCAGTAAACGAGGGGTGTTGCAGCCATCAAGTCATAAGCCTCTGCAGCCACCCCTAATGGTGCACCCTGAGGGGATTCCGGGTGGAGAAAAACAGGATACCGGCCCTAGATAGTTTAAGGTGCAGATCAAAGGAGTAATTTCACTAAGCCCAGACTCTTGCATATTTCCAAATGTAGAAAAGTACTAAATTTATTAACTTGAGGTGTCTATTTTTCTTTAATTAGCAGTAATCTTTTGATATTGACCATCTTATTTGTTTGTTTGTTTATTTATTTGCAAAAACTCCTGCATAACTCCTATATATCCTCCCTTACTTCTTCAGAACAGCCCCTCAGAGCTATCTTAAGTCTTCAGTATGTCCACTGAATAAACCATAATTCTCACCTTTTAGGTTATGCAATTTTTTTCAGTCAACAAATGTTACAGATTTTTCATAAAATTGAGACATTCTTTCCATTTAGAAGCATAAAACAAAGATTCAAAGAGTTGGGATAATTTGATCTGGGCCCTAAGTAATTTTGGAAAAAATTTCGATGGACTTTATATAAGCCAGGATCTTTAGCTTCAGAATCTTAGACTTTAGTGAATTTGAGCAGAAGAGGAACTTATTGCAAGGACATTAAGTTGCTCAGAGGATCTCTAGGAGGGCTCGAGAATCCTGCTCCAATGTGATACAACCAGGCATATGACCTCAAATCATGCTCTGAGAATGAGTTTCTGTTCATGTATACTGCTGTCACTGAAATCTTGGAGACTTCTTCTTTCTTTTAATTAATTTTATTGGAGTATAGTTGCTTTACAATGTTGTGTTAGTTTCTACTGCACAGCAAAGTGAATCATCTATACGTATACATATATCCCCTCTTTCTTTTCTTTTCTTTCGCATTTCGCATTTAGGTCACCACAGAGCATTGAGTAGAGTTCCTTGAGCTATACAGTAGGTTCTCATGCGCTATCTATTTTATTCATAGTATCAATAGTGTATATATGTCAATCCCAATCTCCCAATTCATCCCACACCCACCTTTCTCCCTTGGTATCCATATGTTTGTTTTCTGTATCTGTATCTCCACCTCTGCCCTGCAGATAAGATTGTCTATACCAATTATTCAGATTCCACATATATGCGTTAGTATACGGTATTTGTTTTTCTCTTTCTGACTTACTTTGCTCTGTATGACAGTCTCCACGTCCATCCACATCTCTACAAATGACCCAATTTCGTTCCTTTTTATGGCTGAATAATATTCCATTGTATATGTGTACCACATCTTCTTTATCCAGTCCTCTGTTGATGGACATTTAGGTTGCCTCTATGTCCTGGATATTGTAAATAGTGCTGCAGTGAACATTGGGGTGCATGTATCTTTTTGAATTATGGTTTTCTCTGGGTATATGCCCAGGAGCGGGATTGCTGGGTCATATGGTGTTTCTATTTTTAGTTTTTTAAGGAACCTCTATACTGTTCTCCATAGTGGCTGTATCAGTTTACATTCCCAGCAACAGTGCAAGAGTGTTCTCATTTCTTCACACCCTCTCCAGCATTTATTGTTTGTAGATTTTTTGATGATGGTCATTCTGACCAGTGTGAGGTGATGACTCGTAGTTTTGATTTGCCTTTCTCTAATAATTAGTGATGTTGAGCAACTTTCCATGTGTTTGTTGGCCATCTGTATGTCTTCTTTGGTAAATGTCTATTTAGGTCTTCCACCCATTTTTTTGATTGGATTGTTTGTTTTTTTGATATTGAGCTGCATGAGCTATTTGTATATTTTGGAGATTAATCCTTTGTCAGTTGCTTTGTTCGTAAATATTTTCTCCCATTCTGAGGGTTGTTTATGGTTTCCTTTGCTGTGTAAAAGCTTTTGAGTTTAATTAGGCCCCACTTGTTTATTTTTGTTTTTATTTTCATTACTCTAGGAGGTGGGTCAAAAAAGATCTTGCTGCAATTTATGTCAAAAAGTTTTCTGCCTATGTTTTCCTCTAAGAGTTTTAGAGTGTCTGGCCTTAAATTCAGGTCTTTAATCCATTTTGAGTTTATCTTGGAGACTTTTTCTTGCTGCAGCCAGAGAAAAACCTCTGCAACCTCTACCACCAGAGAAAATTCTTCCTAGTTCCCTTTTTTGCATCAATACCTACAGACTAAAAAGGCAGAGACCATCACAAGTGACCATATTCATGCTGCAAAGGAAAAGAAGAACAAGTATCTGATGTCCTTCTCTTCTGCAATGAGAGGAAGACTGAACATCTTGAAAAGATTACTAGGGAGTTCAGATGCCCGATGATCCAAAGAGTGGCCGATGTTCAGCATAGGTGGAGGGAGTGTGAGTGAGCATTCCCTGAAAGATGAAAGGCATTAAGAGAAAACATCCAGATAATGATACATGCAGTGTGACCAGAGAAATGAGCAGTGTGTACTGTTTCTAGAACGTAAGAGTCCATGGAAAGGCCGGTAGGAATGCGGGAGAGCAGAAAAGAAGACTAGAATTCAGACTAGGTCAGATGATAGACCTTTTTATATATCGACCAAAGAGATCAGGTGGTTTTTGCCTGTTTTTGTTTTTTAATATTGGTAATGGGGAGTCACAGAGGCTTATAGCAGGGAAGTGATTTGTCTTGAGGCACACAAGCCCTATTGCTCTGTCTTTGAAAAAGAGATACTGTTATTTGACACTTGACTCTTTCTGATGCTAATTTCTACTGTTAGAATTTGCCTTGTGAAATGCTTTACTCTCGGAATTTCTAACAAGATGACCTGGAGATTTCATCTTCTTCCAATACGATTTTGATTTTGAATAATACATGGGAAAGCATGATATAAATCAAACTTTTTCATATCATATGTCTCAAGTGATGTTAAAATAAAGTCCTCATAGTACGTGACATTTCAGAGAATTTGACTGGTCTTAATATTAGCAGATGCCTCAGAAAAGAAGTAGGACCTGAAAGGGCAGTTCATCAACCACTATAAATTCCAGTTTTCATGTTTTTACTCTTGGAAAGTAGATTGGCCTTTTTGTTTTCCGTGTTTTCTTCTCTTCCCTTTTTTTTTTTCTACCAATAAATTAAATTTGAATGTGACCATTTTACACTTTTACTAAATTCTTGTCTATTTTCTGTTAAAAAAATCTATTCTTGTTTAGTTTATTTGTATAATTTTATTTCCAAAAACAGATTTAGGAGTGAGATCTTCAATGAAAGGCGTATCTTAGGTCAATAATAAAGAAATGGAAGGAGGTCAATCAGAATGGGGAAAAGAAGGAAAATAGGTTAAGCCTCAGTGTAAGGTGGTTTCTGTGATTGAGCTTCAGATGGACTCAGCTTCCTTGAATTTAAGGCAAAAAGAGTAAGAGAGATTATCGCCAAAATTAAGAGCTTTATAATTTTCAAGAAACAGTTTTCAGGTACTAAATTCTAATAAGAATTTCAATTGTGTGACTTCGTATGGGGCATATTGAGTGATATAAATGGCAATCAAATCAACATTAAAAAATACAGAAGCAAATTTGACAAGGCTAAATTGTTAAAAATGAGTTTATAAACAACTTCTAGATACTAAGAAAAAAGATGAGTTGTAAATGTATACATACATGGATGATGATGTAATTTATAAATATTTGTATGGAGGAAGCAAGAATAAGTGAGTTAACATATGCTGTGGAAGGTCCACTGTAGGCAAGATTTGAGCTTTTTCCTTCTTTCCTTTTTCACTTTTGAGTCTTATTCATTCCTTTCTTATGTTAGTAGTTATAAAGGTATATTATTTATCATAAAGGGCTATTCTGATTAATAAGAAAACCATAGTGACATTAATATATATGATAGATTTTATTCCTGTTGATCATGGTAGAAGGAAAATGCTTTTAATCATGGACAGTTATACTTTTTAGAGACTGGCTCAGGATCTTTATTTTTAGTTATTTCCTATTCTTTCAACTAGATTATGATTACTTTTATTCCTGAATATATCACAACACATATGATAGGTATTTGTTACATATTTTCTAAATAAATGACTACTTTTATTGCTTTTTCAAGAGAAAGGCCATTTTCAAGGCTCAGATAAATAGCACACCCTACCAATCAAATGTCTATACTTAACATTTAATTTCAAATGAAAGTTCATAACATTAAATCCAGACATTAGACCTATAATAAACACCAAATATAATTATGTTGGCCTTGAGTTAGTCTTCTGCTCCTTTGGATGTATTATCTAAGTGACTTATTTCATGAACTTCAGCCCAGAGCAGTTTCTTATTTATAAAGCACTTAATTAATGGAACAGAAATGGCTGCTAATGTTTAGGGATTTATTGGTTTAAGATGATGACCGAATAAATTAAACTTTAGTGGCATTGTAAAGGGAATTAATAATATCAGCAGAAGTTCTTGATTTGCACATTTTAATTAAAGCAAGCCACACTGGTAAATTTAAACAATTTTAAATGAGTACAAATAAGTATAATGACACATTCCATATTGTAAAGGATATATATGTATATCACTACATTGAAATTGAAAACTGGTCATGAAGTGAAGCTTAATGTGCTCTGTTTACTAGCTCAGAAAGTACTAGCGACCATCCTATACATAATGGTCTCTCAGTGACTGCTTATTTACTAGAGCCTGAGGCCCTTCTGTGACACATGACTTATATACACAATTAATTCAGACCAGTCAGTAAAATAGAATCATCGTGATCATTAACCTCTGCACGTTCAATGTATTCACATGGACATGGCACCTAAGAGATGTTACCAATAAAATGGCCTTCATGTTTGCTCTCTAAATATCCTTGTTTTTATGCTGAAAATTTGTCTCTTTAGAGTTGTTTATATATATATATATTTTTTATACTTATATATTTTAGAGTTGTATATATATGTGTATATATATATAATATATATATATATTTTATATTTCCATTATATATATTTAGAATCCTAAAAGTAGGACAGAATAGAATTGGAGATTCTAACATATGACAGTCAAGATCTTCTATAGTCTCAGCAGGTATATCCCAGGGGCTGCCACCATTCAAAGAGTTAATCTTAGAATGAGCTGGATGCTTTGGCAGCCAAGATTCAGGAGAGGGGAACTGAGGGCTTTCCTAGCAGGATTTCTGTTATGGGTCCAAGAAACCCGGCTGGCCATTTAATAGTGGGAAGGAGACCAGAGCAGATGGATGAAGAACTAAACCAGGATGATTTCAGTGTCAGGCTGGGTTCAAAGGGAATATCGTCAAAGAAGGTGACCTCCAAACTCAGAACTAAGGTTCCTACAGGGGCTGATAGACCAGATGGACAGATTAGAACTCTGAAGAAGAGGTTCTCAGAACTTATCTTTCTTGTTTTCAAAGTGGCCCAACCCCAGGGGCCCTGGTCAAGAGATCCAGGCCAGACACCTGGGAAGCTGACAGTTTATGAGTGAAGAATGTAATTTTAAAACAATCTGTTCTTTGAATGCCCTCGTGGGAGATGGTTTATGGTTGCTTCATTGACAGTGGGGATCAAGTTGTTTTTAGCATCAAGACTTCCTCAACTTTTAATTGACTGTCAGCTCAATAGTGCCTCTATGGTGAAGATGGCAGGCACCATCTTTCTAAAATAGAAACTAAATGAGTTTCAACCGTGTTTCAGCTGAACATTTCGATAGAGTACAATGTTTCAGTAACATTAAAGATTTCAAATTTTCACGAACATATTTTCTCACTGAAGTTGACATTGGTGAAATATTTGAATCTCCAGATCTCTCTAGAAATTGTGTACCTGCCCCACCCTGACTTATTTTTAGAGTACCTAGGATGTATTTCATAGGCGCAACAGCAAGTCTCATCTGCCATGTTAGTTATGCTTCCTCTACAAAATTCCTTCATAGGCACAGCCCCTATTGATGTGCTGATCAGAGTGACCACAATACAGCCACTGGTAAAACTCTGAAAGTGTGTGTGGGGAGCATTGCAGTAAGTCTGGAGGAGGCAGCGTGGCTGTTCCCTGGAGCTCCCCTGTGTCATGATGCCACACTGCCATCCTCTACCACCAGTGAGCTTGGAACAGCAACTACATTCTCTTGTTCTGGTGCCAAATGGAAGACTGTTTTATGGATCCTCCATCTCCTAAAAATTTTGCATGAAGAGGTTCCTTCCTTTAAAATAATTCCCATTTAACAGAAGAAAATTGTGTAATTTAGTAAACTGTCAACGATTACGTAGCATGGAAGTGCAAGAGATATGATTTACAGCTAGCAATCTGAATTAAGTGTGTTTGTATTTGAACAATTATGCTGCTTTGTTCCAGGTAATCTGTTACTGGAGACCTCTCACCTCTTAATATGATTTCTTTCAATCCCTCAGGAAAATAGATTCTTGGTAAAACAGAACCACCTTGGCATCTCCATGAATACCCAGCCAAGCCCGAATTTCAATAATTCTAGTAGACTGAATTTTGGAAAAGATTTGCTGCTGCTCTATCCTGGCCCTCTCTCTATTGGGCTTGCCCCTGCTGAATGATCATACTTCCTGCCCCTTGGTGTCATGCTTGCTCACGTGACCAGCTTTGGTCAATCAAATTTAATAGGAATTTGTAGGTGCCTTTCTGGACTAGAAGTTTGAGGAGTCAGATCTATTTTCCCTATTTCAAGACCACCATGTGCAGAAAGGTGTAGCTCATTTAGCCTGCATGACAGAGTGAAAAAGATAAAGAACAGAGCTGAAGTTGCTCCCCAAAAGACAAGAGTTAGAAAAGAAACTTTGTTTTCGTAAGGTACTGAGACTTTGCGGTTGTTTCCTATCAAGCATCACTTAGCCTAAGCTGGCTGATAGAGGGGTCAACACAGTGTGGGCAAAGGCTTGGCTCCTTGCGAAGGTCAGCTGCTGCCTCTGTCTCCATAGGATCTGATGAAGTAGCATTCCCAGGCTACAGGGTCTAAGGCAATCATCCTTTCTCTTAAAACATGGCTTGGCAGTAGGTAAACTTAATAGGAAAGAGTAACTGATTGGGTTGTGATACAGTGAAACAGAGGAAGAAGTCAAAGATGCCTTCAATGTTTGTATGGTTCTGGGATGCATCGACTACTGATTTGTCTTTCCCCCCACTCCTTCTTGGTCAAGTCCACCATAGTTGAATCTTTAGTGATGTTGATTCATCCTTGAAAACTTCATGGTAAATTAAAAAAATTTTGATCATGAAGAACTGGATATAAGTCCTGGACCTGCAAATGGCTAGCTTTGTGACCTTCAGAATGTTAGCTATTGCTCTGATCCTCAAGATTTTTCAACCTGGAATATGGCAATAATCATTTTCCTTGTCTTCATTTCAGCTCCCTCCTGTCCCTGTCCCTCTTTTGCAAGCTTGTCTGTATAAAATACATACTTGCTTTTATCCTTTGCTTGCTTATCATTTTTCAATAAGTCCTTCTGCCCACTAGACAAACTCTAAATTCTTTGACAAGGCATACAAAACCTCCAAGGACTGGCCCCTATCTACTGCTACAGTTTTCATCTCTCGATGTTCCTTACCCTCACTTTGTGCCCTAACAATATAGAACTACTTGCATTTCCCCAGATGAGACCACGTCTCGCTGTCTTCTACCTGCAAACCTTTGTATATGCTGCTCCCTCTGGCTTGTCTTTCCACTTGAAGCTCCTGCTTCCCTTACATTCGGGTTTGTGATTTCAGCCGGAACTGTTTTAAGCACTCAGAAAACCTTCTCTTGCTTTTTGTTAGGTTATACCCATTTATGTTTTCTTAAACACACAGGGAAAAAAAAAAATCCAAGATAGGCATTTTACAGTGAAAAGAAGCAGTCTGGACTTGTCTTTTGAGAAAAAGGAAATATTCCATAAGGTTCAAACTCTTATATTCTATGATTAGCAAAACATAATACTTTAAATTTATTTGTGATGTATATCTCTATCAGCAACCTCAAGAGGAAGAGGGTCTGGTCCTCTGACTGAAGATAGACCTGGGACAAAGATATTCTTTTTAAAATTTAATTAATTAATTAATTTTTTACTTTATATTGGTATTTTTAAATTTAATTTTTATTTTATATTAGAGCATAGTTGATTTACAATGTTGTGTTAGTTTCAAGTGTACAGCAAAGTGATTCAGTTATACATATACATATATTCCTTCTTTTTCAGATTCCTTTACCATAGAGGTTAGTACAGAAAATGGAATAGAGTTCTCTGTGCTTTACAGTAGGTCCTTGTTGATGATCTATTTTATATATAGTAGTGTGTATATGTTAATCCCAAACTCCTAATTTACATTAAGCAGTTTTGTAATTAATGGTTTACAGGTCTTCCCTCCATTGTAAACTGTAATGAACTTCAAGATATTAAACACGATCTTTCCATCTTTGGAACCCCAGTGCCTAGCTCATGCTGGTTCATTATAAATATTTTATTTTAATTTATCTCCAGAATAGAGTTAGATTCAGATTGACTAATATGTTTACTAGACACAGAGTACTAGGCACTTTGATATGTTATTTTATAAAATCTCTATTCATTGTATAATTTTCATTTCATAGCTACAGAAACTGATTTATTAGAATATAAGTTACACAGTGTCAGATAATAAGAACAGGACCAGAAATTCAACCGAGGCCTCTTTGAATCAATGTGTTTTGTTGCTTTTACTATATTATAGTCTGGCTTTATTATTGAAAAAAGCTACTCGCAGAAATACTTAATGACCTTACCTCTAAAAGGAAGAAAAAATAATTAACAGTTCAAAGTATCCCTCTCATTTTCCTACTAAATTTGAAACAAAAAGCAGTGATGGGAGGTTACGGGAACAGTGTGAGGGAAGACAAGAATGTTGAAGTTCATCTTCAGGAAAAAAAAAACAAGGACAGATCCTTAATATTTCATGTCTTGTAGGATATCAAAAACTATAAGCCAGACACTATGACAATAAGAGAGTAAAAATCTTAATAAATTTTGTAGACAGCCCACATTTATTCATTTTGCTATCAACTTTTTATTTCTCCACAGTGATTCACATTTAAGCCCTTAAAACATGAAAAGAAAGTGGTCTCTTGGGAGAACAAGAAGAAAGAATGGAGTCAGAGATATTACATCTTTCCATTTCAACAGCCAGGCATGGAGGAGAGCGATCTTTTGGGATTGAGTCACTTACATGAAGGAGGAGAGAAGGAAATGAGTCATCACAGTCTGTGAAACAGAAAGAAAAGAAAGAAAAGGAACAAAGGAATAACAAGGCTCATGTGAGTTAATAGGTTGTGCCCCTGGAAAATTACTTATGATCGTCAATCCTGAATTCCCTCTTTTTTAAAATGAGAATAATCGCTCTTATTTCACAGCGTTTCCTTGATGTTAAATTATGTAGATAACATGGGTATTGCATATAGAATTATTTCTATCACATAATAATTCAGAGCTGAATTGTACTGGGTGCTTCAATAAATATTAGTTCCCTTCTCCCCAGTAAATGCTCATTTTTTGATCTGCCTACCTTTGGTGGTGATATTCACTTATTTTAAAGCTCAAGTCTTTGTGGAGTCTTGTGATTTTATCTCTCTTTCAAAGGAAACACAGAGACAGATAATATACTGCCTTGGTGGATTTGTAGCTATATGACTTCTTCTCAAGATCCCATATACCTCCATATCCCTCAAGATTCTTAGGAATGAAATATAATTCTTTAGGAGATACACAGACCAGTCTCTCTCTTTGGCAAGGCCAGTGCAAGGGTAGAAATGGAAGCTTACATACCTTATATCTAACTATCTAAAATTCATAAACACCAACGATCAGTTATAAGAATTATGTTCTATCTTCATGCCTTGTTAAAATATCTTCATAATAAAAAATTTTTAAATGCACTAACCAGTGATTTTATATGATTAAAACTAAGGACAATGTTAAAAACTACTAATTTAATTTTTATTGCACATGTCTGCATGTTTTGTTGATGAGGTACTGATGTTTGGATGAGTAATTAAAGAAAAGAGATGTAATTCATAGTTTATTATATGTTTGTTCCATAAAATTTATTTTTATTGCCTTCATTTCAACAAAATCGCTACTTATATTGGTAAAAATCAAGATTTCTATATAATTTATGTTCTATTGATAGTAATGCCTAATTAGGCAATCGTTACTAAGTCTTTGAAGTTTTTTTGATGAGCTCCTGTTTTTAGAAAGTTTCCTTTGTTGAAACAGAAGCAGCTAGATTTCTCAATGAAATTCTTTTTTTTTTTTAAGGTGATTTAAAAAAAATAAACTTTGTTTCTTTGTTTGTTTTTGGCTGTGTTGGGTCTTTGTTGCTGCACGGGCTTTCTCTAGTTGTGGTGAGCAGGGGCTACTCTTCGTTGCGGTGCGTGGGCTTCTCATTGCGGTGGCTTCTCTTGTTGCGGAGCACGGGCTCTAGGCATGTGGGCTTCAGTAGTTGTGGCATGTGGGCTCAGTACTTGTGGCTCGCGGGCTCTAAAGCACAGGCTAAGTAGTTGTGGTGCACGGGCTTAGTTACTCCGTGGCATGTGGGATCTTCCTGCACCAGGGCTCTAACCCATGTCCCCTGCATTGGCAGGCAGATTCTTAACGACTTCGCCACAAGGGAAGTCCCCTCTCAATGAATTTCTTAAAACCACACTTAAATTTGAAATAAACAAAGGATTTTAAATGTCGTGTTCAGTCTTGATAATGGGGTCATAGATGCTAAACTATTGGCAAGCAGAAAATATTGCAAGATATTTTGATTGCATCATAGAATTTTCTACAACTTTACTTTGATTTTCATAAACTCTTAAAGCAGTATCTCCATTTATATATAAGAAGTATCACACTTCAAATATATTGTCTAGATTATATATATGTACATAAAAATATATGTACAAATGCATACATAAAATTTTAGAGTAATGTGAATTATCTAGTATTGCAGACTGTTTCTCAGCTGCCCTTTTTAAAATCATGATAATTTGTGAGTACCTCTGGAGCAACAAATTAAAACACAAAACTAAATGGATGCTGGCTTCTTATGCAAGAAAGAGCATTCACACTGTTTAAAAGGAAGGCTTTGACAAGTTAGTGAACTTGTCTTTTTTATTGAGACCTCTGTTGAAGTCTTCTTCCCATTCTGAAGCAGCATTGGTATCTGAAGTTTTCTGTGACACAACCCACAAACTTTCAACTCTCGTTCTGGCACAGTTACTAGCCTGAATTGTGCTAGTTATGGGTCAGAGTGTACCAGCCATAGTGCTGGATCCTGAGTGACAGAGACACTCATGGGCATCTCAATAAATTTATTTTGCATGTGCTTGTGATATGTGGGGCCTTCTACAGTACAGATCCTAAGGACAGGGATCCCTGTAAGGAAGAGTGTTGTAATTTTCATAAAGTGATCAGAGTAGCTCATGGAGAAGGTAATGGAGCAAAAAATTACAAATAGGTAGAGTGAGCCATGTGACTATAAGAGGGAAGAACATTCCAGACTGAGGGACTAGCCAGAGCAAAAGCTGTTGGGCTGGAAGTGCGGCAGATGTGTTGATGGATTAGCATGGATGTCAGTATGGCTGAATCAAGAGGAGAGTGAGTAAAGAGGAGCATGGTAGGAGAAGGAGGCCACTGGTGTGTTCAAATCAGAGGGTCGACATGGTTTTATTTATGTGCCAGACCACAGCAGCCAGAGTCATCTTTTTAAAGCACAACTCTCTCCCACTTCTTCTCCAACCTTCAGTCGTTCCCTACTACCTAGAAAAGTAAAAGTTCATTCTCCCTAGGCTACCTCTTAGCAATTTCCACACTCTAGATACAATCTATCACCTGCTGTTAATAATCCCAAAGCACTATTTGACTTTTTTTATTAATTTATTTTATTTATTTATTTTTGGCTGCATTGGGTCTTCGTTGCTGCACGTGGGCTTTCTCTAGTCGCGGTGCGTGGGCTTCTCATTGCGTTGGCTTCTCTTGTTGTGGAGCACGGGCTCTGGGCACATGGCCTTCAGTAGTGGTGTGCGGGCTCAGTAGTTGCGACTCACAGGCTCTAGAGCGCAGGCTCAGTAGTTGTGGTGCATGGGCTTAGTTGTTCTGCAACATGTGGGATCTTCCCAGACCAGGGCTCGAACCCATGTGCCCTGCATTGGCAGGCAGATTCTTAACCGCTGTGCCACCAGGGAAGCCCTTGACATTTTTTTTTTTTAATTTGTTCTTTCCTAAACATTCTCAAGTCTTTTGTCTCTATGACTCTGCTCAAGACCTCTCTCCACTTAAAACATTCCACCTCTGTCTTTATTGATGTCTTTCCGCAAACCTCACCTCCTCCATGGCAGTAGTCTCTGAAACTCTCAGCCAGAAACAATCCCCACCCTCCAGAGAGCTTGGCATTTGCATCCCTTATAGCAGTTAACATCTTCTACCCTTTGTCAGGATTATTATGCTCATGACTCAGTTCTTTTACTATTGAGTCAAGAATGCTACTTTATTTATCTTTGGATTTCTCTCATATGTTGCGCTTAATATATTCTCATAAGTGTTCTCGAGTAAATGAATGAATGAAAAGTCTTCTCTTCAGTTTACCTCAATATGAAGACAAAATAATAGTTAATGCTGTAGAATGCAGGTTAAAGGTCCCTTTAGAGTCATGATTCTAGACCAAGATCCCAAATATGAAGTCTTTTTTGAGTTTCTAAGAATGTGTCTTGAAGTGTGGAAGATAACTGTTTATAGAATTGAGAAAGCTATAAATAGGAATTGGTTTTTCAAATAATCTGCAGTTCAGCATTTGGCATGCTATAATAAATATAATGCTAAAAAAGATCTCAATGCAAAGCAAACTTACAGGTAACTTTCACAAAACACTATCTTACATTAGCAAATTCTAAAAACGCATTAATTATACATTTATAATGGAATTAGATCTTTGAAAGAAGTTTTTCCCATGGCTTTTTAGTGGATCTTATTGTTTTCAGTATGAATTGCTTTTCTATACCACTGCATAAAAATAATACAATTCAATTAATTATTTTGTATGTTCAGCACAGTGTTAGGTTTATAACTCCATTTTGTTAAATTAAGACATTTAATATGACAAAAATTTCATTTTTGAAATCTCACATCATAGTGCTTATTCCTTTAAAGATAATTTGCCCTAGACACCATAAACTTGTATAACACTATTAATGAAAAAACCCAATATTATGCAGAGTTAGTTCAATAAAGTCGAGTGCTTGGAAAACTCAAGACCAGTAGTTATTTAACATGTTGAGAGATGATAACTAAATGACATCCATAGTGATGGAGAGTTTGTTTCTGGTGAAGAATAAAGTGCACAATTCAAATTATAAGAGAAATGCCACAAAAGAACAAGGTTATAAAAAGACAAACTGTCTTTGAAAGAGCAAAGAGAAGGAGAAAGAGCAAATAGAGTGTCAAAATAGTGAAATAGTTTTCAGGGGCAGCAATATCCATTTCCACCAAACTGAAAACTTTCTGCCAAATGCGGCAAGATACTGTTAGCATTTTATTCTTTTTCTGCCTAGATGGTTTAAATTCCTTTGGGTGTATTAGTTGCCTAAAACAATATTTCAAATGAGAAGTATTTGTCTTCCAACATTCAATTCAACATTAACACACTTAGAAGTAGAAGTAGCGCTTTCACTTGTGTGTGGTTATTGTAAAAGCTGAGAGAAAGTAGCATAACTGAACATAATAATACAGAACAGGTCATCAACCATTGTTCAATCCATTACTAGTCTAGTAAGACAGTCCTGAGTCATGGTATATTGTAATTATTTTTCCCACCTAGTTGCCAATGATCTGTATATTCTCTCTTGTCTCTTCCCCTTGTTTTCTTCCCAAAGTGGTTTCAGGCTTTTTAACTGATCTCCTTTCCTTGGGGTCCTGATTCTCCATTAATATTTTCCATTTGGAACTGCAGGTCGATGCAGGTTGCAAGTCACTCTCAACATGTGAGCTCCTTAAACCCAAACTGAAGAAGTTGGATTACCTCATTGCTTTATTGGCCTTGTACTTGGAAATCTAGGTTTCCACATAAAAATCTCAGAATGGTGAATAGTGGGGTATGGGGGAAGTGGTAGGTTAGATGGTGAATTTAATCTTCGCATCAAAAAAGGCAACTCCACTTTATTCTAGCACATTTTGGAACTTCACTTATGATTTTCTTTTTATTTTAATTCCACCACTAAAAACTGCTGTAAAACCACAATTTTCTTGAAAGTTTAAATTTAGTTTACCTTTATCTTCTTTATGAATTAGCATACAAAACTGATGTGTGATAGAAACACACTTTGTTGAGGTAGAAAAACCAAAGGCAATAGTAAAGAACCATTTTCAATATAAACAAAGAATAAGTCTTGTAAACTGTTTTCTACTTTTTCTAAATATTTTATTTCATAAAAAGTTTCCATGGTCAAATTAACTTAGAAACTGCTGTAAATCTCTTAGAGATTTACAGTGTACATTAATTGATTAAAGACACTGGTAAGTCTTTTATATTTTGTCCAACACAGTTTTCCCCAGTTTTATTAGATGACAGATGACAGACCTTCCTTTTAGCATAATATCTGTTACTCATTTATGGAAACATGCAGCCATAGGGAAATGGAAGTGAACCAGAAAGAAGATACTTCATTTTCCACTGTCTCTGTAGCCAGTACTTGGTGAAATAATCCAGAACATTAGCGAACTTTACATTCCCTTATTTTTTGACAGCGATATCTTGGATTCCTGCTACAGCACCCACGCCAAATATTGCCTGACATACTGACACAGAAGTTTTCAATATTGGTAAAAGATGACTTAATGCAGAATACATTACACAGGACTGTAGAAAGAATAAATAATTGTGAGTTTCTTTTCACGTCATGTCTTTTTAATAATAGGAATGGAATCCATTCACAGATAGGAAAAATACTTAGTTGCCATAGAAATGATATATGTTCATTAATAAAAGAAAGTGAGCTAAAGGCTTCAAATAAGAAAATTCCATTAATTAGTGGTTTCACAAAGTATTGATTGGTCTTATCAACTTAAAATAATACAAACTTTTAGCTATTAGTCTAATTGCATGCTATTTTAATCAAGCTTGTTTCTTGCATATGTGGTATTGCAATAGCATTATTTTTATATAAACTAGCATAAAATATTATGGTTGTGAATTGAATTAATCTACTTTAGCAAAAGAGGTAGAAATAAATCAATTACCATACCAAGAAGTCACAAATTGTATTCTTGGTGATCAACTATTTTATATGTTGGTAATATGGAACCAAACAAGGATAAATGAGTTATCTACACAAAAGCCTGAAATGTAATAGGGTCTCAGAATTGATAGCTCTTATTTTACATTCTACTGCTTCCTGAAATAGAAGCTTTCTTGGGCACATTACTTAAGAATTTAGAGTCCATGATTCTTTTTGTTGTTGTTTTAGTTTTTTCATGATTCTTTATTTTTTAAGTGGTCCTAATTCTAACTCTCTGCTAACCTCATATAACTCTTGTGAGGATTAACTGATAATTCAGTAAAAAAAAAAAAAAATCTCTCACCTCATGCAATGAAGACTGAAATTTGGGAAATTGAAAAAATGAGGTCTGGGGGGAATAAAGATTATGTATCAACTGTACACATTTTACTTAGTGTAAAATTTAATCTATATTTATTTTTCAGTCTTTGATTTTAGGTCAAAGCTTTTCCTTTAGCTAAGGGTCTACTCTGGCATTCAGACTATCTTTTGTACATATAAAACACTCACAGGCATGAGGTCAGTGAAAATGTTGGAGTAGGGACATCTGAGGACTGTCCTTCCCCAGAAAAATCCTAAAAATTTATCAAAAACTGTCAAGATTAACCTATTGAAATGCAGAAAGATAGTCAAATGTTTACATCAACTAAAAGGATGCATAGGAGGAGAAAGGCTACTGAAACAGCCTAGATCTTAGCAGCATATTAACTAACCTAGATCCACCCCTTCCCTTAGGCATCAGTGGTTTTGGAGATGACAGCCTGTTCCTAGTGTGGGCACAGAGTAGATATGGTTTCCAGGGAATTGTGTTATCTGCTTTTATCTGACTGGGGTTTTCCTGAAGGACTCCTGCATAGAGTTTCCCTTTGTTTTGCCTAACTTGGAACTCTTTCAGGGCTGAACAGCTGGAATGAAAAATAACAGTTGGGGTAAACAAATGATATACCAAAAACCTGGGAGGAAAAGCTGAGTAGTGAGGTTTTGGTGGGGGGAAGAAGGACTTTGAAAAATTACCACATAAGCAGAGGAAACTACAAAGCTACATAAATGCTCAGGATAGGACGCATATTCAGAAAAGACCTGAGGAGGCCACAGGCTTTCAAATGTAGCCAACTTTTAGGCTCAGGGCAAGCTGGAAGTGTAAACTAAGACAAAGTTGTAAACAGCCAGGGAAAGGGTTGAAAGAAAGCCACAGCCCAGAGCAAATCTGAAAAGACTTGCCGAGTGATTTTTTTTCATTATTTGCTTTTTTGTTTACACATCATAATAGTCAAAGTGTCCATTTTTCAACAAAAAAATTATGAAGCATGCAATGAAGCAAATATGGCCCATACACAGAAAAAAAAAAATTGAACAAAAACTATTTTGAGAAAACACAGATATTGGACTTACTAGACAAGACTTTAAATCAACTCTCTTAAATAATCTCAAGAAGTTAAAGGACACAATACAAAATAAATAAAGGAAACAGGAAAATAATGGCTCAGCAAACAAAGAATATCAACAAAGAGAACCTGTGAAAAGGAATCAAATATAAATTATGGAGCAGAAAAATACAATAGTTGAAATTAAAAAACCCACTGGAGGGGTTTAACAGCAGATTTGAGCAGACAGATGAAAGAATCAGCAAAGTTAATAACAGGGCAAATGAAATTATCCAGTTAGAAGAGCAGAAAGCTCTTCCAAAGCATTCAAGTTAGTTTTTAATATAAGCAACACTCTCTATTTGCACTTTGATTTTATGAGCTTGCATAGAATTTAGTTAAAATATTTAATTGTATATTAATATATGTTAACAAACATATTTATAGAGACATGTAACAGGAGTAAATAGTTCGGAGAAGAAACTCAAGTAATTTGCACTAAGTAGCTCAGCTGTCAGTAGCAGAGGGATGTGAGTACATAGCGAACATGCTACTACCAAGAATATCTGGGTACCATGGGCATCTATCACTATATTACTACAGAGAGAATCAAGAGAGTGGATAATTCAGGGAGTTGGTTGAAAGCTTCAACTGTGATTTGTATAGTGAGCTTTGGTTTACAAAACATTTTCTCATCAACTCTGTGACCTTTATTTATGCAAAGACCTTGTCTACATCATTCATAACTGGGTCCACAGTGCCTAAAAATAGTACGTGGCACATAATCAGTTCTCAATAAATATCTGTGACCAAGAAAGGACTCAACAATGGAGGGGTAATATAGGGGGTTGGGGAGTGGGAGGTACAAGCTATTGGGTGTAAGATAAGCTTAAGGATATATGGTACAACACGGGGAACATAGCCAATATTTTGTAAAAACTGTAAATGGAAAGAAACATTTGAAATTGTAGAAAAGAACTTAAAAAAAGAAGACTCAACAAACATGTTTTCTTCATTTAATAAGAGAGGATAAAATGTATGTGAGGGCTTCCCTGGTGGCGCAGTGGTTGGGAGTCTGCCTGCCGATGCAGGGGACACGGGTTCGTGCCCCGGTCCGGGAAGATCCCACATGCCGCGGAGCGGCTGGGCCCGTGAGCCATGGCCGCTGAGCCTGCGCGTCCGGAGCCTGTGCTCCGCAGCGGGAGAGGCTACAACAGTGAGAGGCCCGCGTACTGCAAAAAAAAAAAAAAAATGTATGTGAAAGTGTTTGAAAATATATACACTCTATATAATAGGCTTCATAATAACATATTTCTTTTTAATTTTGCAGCCCATATCTTCCTGTAGTATATACTTGATTTAGAACATGAACTTTCAATCAGCAGTCATTTGAAACTGTCTTATAAAGAGTTACACAGTTCTCTAAGAAAACCACAAGACAAAATGAATGGCACTTTTCATTATTTTGTAAGTTGGATTATGGGGCCAACAATTTACAAGGCAATAATAAAATGAAAATATTTAGGTAGAGCTTATGTACTATCATATACTTGTGTGTGCCAACTTGCTTTTGAATCTTAGCTTTGCTTTACAAGCAATTCTGTTAAGCCTGAAAACTGTCAAATGTGATGGGTGTGAGTATGTATACCCTAGCTTACCAAAGACTAAGTGATATACTTATTTTTAAAGATAGTTTCCATTCTTATCCTTGCTTTCCACTACTTAAATCTTTCTTTAAAAATGCCTCTTTTTCTTGAAAATTTGCTTGTGTGGTCTGACTAAGTGTAAACTCTCTTTGGGGCAAGAGAGGGAGGAAGAACAAAAGGACTTCAGCTATTTCCAAGTAAGGCAAGCATATGCTGTGTATGACCTTTTTTTTGTTTTCCTTTAGCACTTTATTATGACAGTTTCATAAACAATATTGAAGGAATATTACAGTGAGCACCCGTATATCCACCACCTGGATTTGGCCATTACCATTTTACTTTTTCTGGCTTTATTACATATTTATCCATCTATCCATTTCTCTACCCATCCATCAGTCCTTCTTATTTTTTTGGACACATTTCAAATGCAGGCATCCTTTAACTCCCCTAAAATACATCAGCATGCGTGTAATTATTTAGAGTAGGATATTTGTTTACATTTTTTCTTTTGATTTGAAAGTTACATTCAATGAAATGTACAAAAATTTTTTAAATTAATTTATTTATTTTTGACTGCATTGGGTCTTTGTTGCTGCACGCGGGCTTTCTCTAGTTGTGGCGAGCGGGGGCTACTCTTCATTATGGTGCGTGGGCTTCTCATTGCTGTGTATGCCCTTTATTTTAATGAATTAAGAACAGGCATTTGATGCTCCCTCAGCATTTTAAAAGTCATCCATACCTATCCTGGAGGCAGCGTGGATAATGGAAACATCAGGAGCCCTAGGACCAAAAAATATTGATTCCAGTAGAAACATTGCCACCTTTTTGGCGGTGTGATCTTAAACAAGTCCTACTACCGAGCCTGGCCTTGCTTTCCTTATTAGTCAATGTGAAAAATAATAATACCCATGAGAAAGCGGTAGTAAAACAGTCTGATAGCTTTAGCAGATAATATTAGTTACTATAAAGTTCTCAAATATAAATATGAGGAGTATGCTGAGTTCATACACACATATATAATTCTAATTTTAATCACATTCTTCACTTCTGCAAACTTTAATAGCTTTTGGTATGATGAAATAGACACGATTTTCCAAGTGCTGATAAGTTCCCAGTGGTTTCTGCTATGAGCCATATGAGACTGCTAGCGCTTTATCAGAATCTACCCATATTTTGAGTCGAAAGAGAAAAAAAGAGAGTGAAACACTTTCGTTGAGTCCTTTCTTGGTCACAGATATTTATTGAGAACTGATTATGTGCCAGGTACTTTCTGTGGGCACTTTGGACTCAGTTATGAATGATGTGGACTAGGTCTTTGCATACACAAAGTTCACATAGTTGATGAGAAAAGGTTTTGGAAACCAAAGCTCACTATACAAATATTAACCACAACTGAAGTTCTTTCAACTCGAAATATGGGTAGATTCTGAAAATAAGGAGCTAGCAATCTTATATGTGGTTCATAGCAAAATCCACTGCTAAACTGATCTACTCACCAGTTCCCCAGAGGTGGGGCAAATCCCTGAGGCTTCAGCTAGCTTTCACTTTTAGTTGTAGTTTTCTGCAAAAATCCTCAGCCTACATTCAGGTCCTGGACTCACTGCCATGGTCTAAAAACCCCAAATTGCCTAGCTCTGGGATAGAAAACTTTCCATAGACTGATGACAATTATTCTTTTTTCAGTCTTGCTTTGACTACCAACTTTGTCACCATCGTCTTCCATTATGGCTGCAGCAATTCACACACAAACAAATATAAAAATGCAGTGGGTTATTCAACCATCTGTGTACAAACTGTGACTAAAAGATGTTCTCTCTCACAGGAAGACCACGAGTAAAGTCAAGTTTTATGTATGGTTGGCTCTTTAAATATATGTGAACCTTAGTTTATCAATACTTTCTCCACAGGAGGACAGCTGCCCTCCCTGCTGCCTTGCTAATTCAACTGAGCATGACCCCTTCACATCCCAAAGACACACAGACATCTACTCATTATATGAGTCATGGTCTTCTCCTGATGCCAAGAAAGAACTTCATAAGGTAACACCTTTTTAAGAAAAAAAAAAAAAGGCAGAGAAGTGGAATTTTCAGCAAATTATTTGACCTCATTTTCATAGGAATATTTAAAGCCTTCATAGAAGTTGTTTGAGTGATGATCACTTTGAAGAAAGACATCCCAGAACAATCACATTATTAAAATGGACTGTTTTTAGGATGAAATTTAGTAGGGCAGAATAAATGAACAGATTTTAGTTAAACAAATACCATACGCTAACACATATATATGGAATCTAAAAAAAAAAAAAATGGTTCTGAAGATCCTAGGGGCAGGACAGGAATAAAGATGCAGACATAGAGAATGGACTTGAGGACACAGGAAGGGGAAAGTGTAAGCTGGGACGAAGTGAGAGAGTGGCGTGGACATATATACACTACCAAGTGTAAAATAGATAGCTAGTGGGAAGCAGCCGCATAGCACAGGGAGATCAGCTCAATGCTTTGTGACCCCCTAGAGGGGTGGGATAGGGAGGGTGGGAGGGAGACACAAGAGGGAGGGGATATGGGGATATATGTATATGTATAGCTGATTCACTTTGTGGTACAGCAGAAACTAACGCACCATTGTTGAGCAATTATACTCCAATGAAGATGTTAAAAAAAATTTTTTAAAAAGAACATAATCCAGTATCCATAAATGAAGTACTATTCCATCCAACATCATGGAAATAGTACACGAAGGAATTTTTACATTCAGAAAACATTCAGACTTGCTATGGTAGCATTTTCCATAGGAACAGATAACAGTGAAACTCAAAAGCATGATTCTACAAAACTCTGATTTGAACACGCAATTGCTTTCCTGTGTGAGGTTTGAGATATGTTACCTCCCTACAACTGAGCATCTGTTTTTATAAACCTAAAATGGCAGACTATAAAATGTCTTGTTATTGAAAGCTCCTTTCAAAATATCATCAGGGAAATTAGCTATTTAAAAGAAACTCCATGTTCCTATAAATACCTTGTTAGAAAGTCCTCAAGCTCTTTCCTGTTTCTTGCAGGAGAAGCAGCAAAGGAACAAGACAGCTTGAGCCAGACGACTCATTACACCAAGAGCACATAAGACACACAGATCAAAGAGAATCTCAACCTCTTCCAATCCTTTCTACAATACTCTCTTGCTTTGTGAAAGTTAACTCCTTTGGCTTTCTGAAGGATTCTTCAGTAGACGATTTATTCAAAGAAAAATGGGTATGTTTCCAAAACAAAGATACGGAGATAAGGACACTTCAAATAAGATGGAGCCCAGGGGCAACTCAAACCTTATCCCACACCTACTTGTATTCTGCACGGGAATAAAAACGTGGGCAAAGACAAGAAGTTCATCAAAGGACAACATTGACCTTGAATTTCTACCAAAGAAGATGATCAGGCTTCAAAACCTGAAGAAATTTCACAATCTTAGAGCCATAGCTATTTTTTTTTTTTTTTTGGAAATTAAGGATTTCAACTCGAAAAGAGGAAAGAGCTTATCATTGTGGTAGAAGCTAAGTAAATGTATTTTTCACATTTAAAGTTCATGAGTGAGACTTTTGTCAAATCAACGTACGTCTCAATGAAGAATCACAGGAGAAATGTGAAGAGAAACAAGGAAAAAAATTTTTTTAAAGTATATGTTTTCTGACATAAGGGCAAACAAAATACAAATGATTGTTTCATATAAGAAGAAAAAGGAAACAATGAAAATGAAGCATCTTTACTGTGACTGTAAAGCTGAAAAAGACAAATTTGGGGATAGTGAAGAATAAAGAAGAGTGATGGAATCCAGTGGCCAGTTAATGGTAATGGCACTTATCCTAAAGGAATGTCTGGGAAAATGTTTCCAGTGGAAGCTGGTGCATGGCTGGTCCCCTGATGAAAATGAAAGTGGGGAACCCCAGCCAGCCAAGGTAGGAGCATGAGAGGGAACATTCCGCTGGCCAGGACAGATGATAAAAGCTGAGCAGCCACAATCAATGCCAGGTCGGGGACAGTCTGGAGGGAGAGGACGCCAAGGTGGAGTCCGAGCTGGTAGGGGAAAAATACCCAAATCCCGAGTTAGAAAAGGCAAAACCAGAAAGGTCACTGAGGTACCCCTTACTCTTCAGCTTATGGATATCATGGTGGGACATTAAAATAATACTTCAGAAGTGCGTATTTTGATGATATGACCCAAACGAAATTGGGGGATTTTTAAAAGTGACTTTAAGCAGTTTCTTTATTCAAAGAACATTCACCTAGAGCCTATTCTTTGCTAAATACCAAGCTAGGTTTCAGGAATACAAAGACGAAAAGGAAGTCAGGACAAGAAAGGGTTTCAGTACTCTACTATATTTAAAATAGATAACCAACAAGGACCTACTGTATAGCACAGGGAACTCTGCTCAATATTCTATAATAACCTAAATGGGAAAAGGATTTGGAAAAAAAAATAGATACATGTATATGTATAACTGAATCACTTTGCTGTACACCTGAAACTAACACAACATTGTAAATCGACTACAGTCCAATATAAAACAAAATTGTTTTTAATTTTTTAAAAATTAGAAAAGAAGATACAGGACCACTATTATTAGATACCACCAAGAAATCAAGATCAAACTTAAAAGTGTCCATTGGATTTGGGAATTAGAAATTGGTGGATGATTTTAGCAGGAGTACTTTTAGTGAATGGCAGGGGCAGAAAAAAGAATGTAGTGAACTGAAAGATAATTTAGTAGTAGGTTCATGAAAAAAGGAATACATGTAAGTTTTCCATGTCCCTGGATGAAAGGAGGAAAGTAGGGTAGAAACTGAGGGGATATAGGGCTCAAATGGGTTTGGTGTTTGTTATTGCTGTATTGTTTTTCAAAAAGAAAATAGTAATTCAAATTGATAGTATTGTTTGATACATTATTTGATTTACCATAGTACTAGAGTAGTGATAATTTAGGCTGGGGGAAGACCCTAAAGATGATGCACTTTTCACATTTTACAGATGAAGAGCTGAGGACCTGAAGTATAGCCAATATTTTATAATAACTATAAATGGAGTATAATCTATAAAGATTTTGAATCACTATGTTGTACACCTGAAATCAATATGATATTGTAAATCAACTATACCTCAACTAAAAAAAAAAAAACTTAGGACCTGGAAGTTGTGATTTTCTAGTCATTCATTTTAAAACCTATACCTGCAGACATCATCTGGGAATATGTGACATTATGAGGGAATAAAAAATGCGATGATAATTTAGGACTCCTTTCCTTCCTTCCTTTCTTCCCGTCTTCCATTTCCTCCCAAAATTTGAAATATCTTCCTAATGCTACCCATTCTATATAAAGTATATTATTGAAGCTAATATCAAGATAAATTAAGGTGAAAATATATAAACCATAAGTTTTAATATAGCCATGCATTCAAGCCATATAATTAAGTGAAAAGTGCATTTTGGAATTATTTTATTGTTACATTTTACTTTGCTTTTGTGTACCTGACATTCACATATAACTCTTCTTATAAAAGGTAACTTGTTTTAAAGCTGGGCTTCCCTGGTGGCGCAGTGGTTGAGAGTCTGCCTGCCGGTGCAGGGGACACGGGTTCGTGCCCCGGTCCGGGAAGATCCACATGCCGCGGAGCGCCTAGGTCCGTGAGCCATGGCCGCTGAGCCTGCGCGTCCGGAGCAAAAAAAAGGTAACTTGTCTTAAAACTAAAACAAACAAAAACTGGACACTCTTCCTGTACAAATTCTTAGCAATAATTTTTAAAGAAAACTGGACACTCTTCCTATACAAATTCTTAGCAATAATTTTTAAAGTATTGTCATTAGAAACTATAGATCTTATACCTGGATTCTCTTCATTTAAAGTGTCAGTAAAAGTACTAGTAAGTTGTAAGAATGCCTTAACCCTATACCAAATAGTAGACATTTTGTAGTGCTGAAAACGTTAGCATTAAACATATTTAGTGCTTAAAAGCAGGCATTATGTGAAACTAGAAAAAAAAAACAGGATTTAAAAACTTTATGTGACCTTCTGCTCTAATTGAGCCAAAATACATAAATTAGCGCAGCATTGAACTTGTAGGAGGAAATGGCCTATTAGGTCACTTAGTATTTCCCTTACTAAATTTAAACAGTCCCCTACAGCATATTTTTTAACACTGTAAGTCTAGTTTTGAAAGTTTCACGTGATAATACTTTTTGCCACATCCTTAAAAAGCTACTAATCTAGTTGAGCTTCATAGGAAGTCACTAATAATGTTGAACTAGAAGCTTTCCTTTCTTAACGTGATTCCACCAGCTTCCTTGCCAGGTATCCAGGTATCCATCTCCAGAACTCTTCTACTTCCCTTCTTTTTTTTTTTCTCTCAGAGTATTTGAGTCGTATGGAATCCACCTGAAGGAAAACTGCAAAAATGGCAGAACGTTGTCAATAATGAACTTCCTCTTCCTGCTTCTTCCCCAAGTTTGGACAATGACGATGAAATGTTGCCCCTTGTACTTGACATTATCTTGCCCTTGTCAACTACAAATTGGCACTTGCCATTGGCACTTGCCATCTACCTCTACAGGGATTAAATCACGGGCTGCTGTATCTCTAATTTTCACCACCCCCTGAAAGGAGTTCAGGGTGGAGAGCAGAAATGAGGCACTCTGTGCTCTGAGAAAACTGGCAGAACAGGTCTTCAGAGAGTTAGGTATTTTCAGGAGCTGATTTTATGGGCCCAATTCTTGTATCTCCTCATATCTAGAAAAGCACTAAAACTCTTCATGGTGATGAATGCTCCTCGTGACTAGCAGAAACCTTCTGCAAAACAATATGTGCTTGATTGCATGTACTCTCCCTTCACCAAAATCACATATATACTGACCTTCCCCTCTACCTCTTTGGAACAGTTTCTCAGAGCTATGTGAAATGCTGCAGTCCTCATTTTGCCCCAAATAAAACTTAACTCGCAACTCTCATGTTGCACAGTTTTTAAGTCGACACCCTTTCCTTTCTTCTAAATGTAGTGTCCCCTGAAAAAAGGCTATGGGAGTTTAAAATTGTATTTACCATCCCTGAGAGATGGAATTTTTGTTGTTGTTGTTAGCCATATGCTTTCAGAAGCCTATGGGGAAAGCAGGGACTTTATTACTGCAGCTTGTTTAGAATAGATACAAAATGCCAAACTGATAATTATCCGAAGTGAATTTAGTCTCTTAATTCCTTTAGAGAGCAGAGACATACTTTGGGGCTTATACCTTGTGAGTGATAAGTCATTAAGTTTTATTCTAATTGACAGCTGAGGTAGTCATTCTGAAAGACAATGGAAAGACGATTTTGGAAATTTGGGTCAACAATTGCATAAGTGATATTTAAAACACACTGATATATACGCATACATGTGTATATATGTGTGTATATATATAAAGTATACATGCATACATATATGGGCCATTGTGTGCTAGGGCTGGCTTATACCTGCCCAGGGGTTCAGATTGTTGAATTTTCAGGAATTTTGTGAAGCAGGTAAACACACCCATGATTAAATATTAAATTATATAAGCTAATAAATAAATTATATTAAAACAAAGGTAAGCAATTCTAAATATTCATAGTTCCCTAATTTTTTTTACTACATTTTGGTATTATCAGTGCTCTAGAGATTATTTATATTTACTGCCTCCATATGGTGGAAACCCTATAAACTAGTGAAAACCTGAGCATTTCTTCCCAACACTGTGTTCAGTGAATTCATGGTGCTCACTTGAAATCAGCAAATGCTACAAAGCAGGGCCCTTCAGCCCACCAAAAGCTGGTTGTTATGCATTTACTATCACACTACTGTTAACAAAATTATAAAATAACTGTATTTTTAAAAACGCTAAACATATAAAGAACAGGGAAGACATTGAATATCTAGCCACAGTTTTATCAGTTGTATAATGTCATTTTTGTATGTTCATTTTGATACCACTATACATTTAGCTGAATTCCATTATTGATTTATTTTAATAATATTCTTCATACTATAATAATTGTGATAGGACATAAAATTTAAAAAATAAAATGAGAAAAATTAAAAATATAATCAGGCTTCCCTGGTGGCGCAGTGGTTGAGAGTCCGCCTGCCGATGCAGGGGACACGGGTTCGTGCTCCGGTCCGGGAAGATCCCACGTACCGCGGAGCGGCTGGGCCCGTGAGCCATGGCCACTGGGCCTGCGTGTCTGGAGCCTGTGCTCCGCAACGGGAGAGGCCACAACAGTGAGAGGCCTGTGTACCGCAAAAAAAAAAAAAAAAAAAAAAATATATATATATAATCAAAGTAAGGTTAATTACTAGAAGCAAAGTTATGGATGTCACTTTGTAACTTGAATAGGTTAATTCTTTAAGTACTGATCTGGTTCCAAATTTTCTAGAAGCAAAATAAAAATGGAACTCAATTAATTATATTGTGCTTTTTATCTGAAGAGGCATTTATTTTTATTGCCACTGAATACAGAGGTAACACATTATATGGGTCATTCTGAAATGGGTATTAAATAATATTTTTTTAATGTTGTAAGTCTCTAGGGGCATTAAGTTAAAACCTATATGCTCCAAATATGTTTTTTGAATCAACAAATTCATGAGCAGTTAAATCAATTTTTTTCTGATTACCCTTTATGTAAACCCAAGGTGTAACTTTTTAACAAATTGAAGGAAATTCTCTCACAGGGTTAGAGCTTAGAAAACAGAGAGAAGTGTTGATTTTTCGACAATATTTATAATCTTCTGTGTGCTACAGACTTAAATATTTTATGAAACAGATTTATTCCTGGCTTGAGAAACCTAAAACATAAAGCGAGAGATTTTTCACTATTCTCATTTTTACTATTCTCTTAAATGATAAAATTAAGTCCTAATCTCAATGACTTGCTCAAAGACACATAGCAAATAGGTGGTGATGTCTGAATTGCACCCATCCAGTCTGGCATTAAATGTCTGTTACATGTTATCAGGAGCTCAGTCTCAATCCAGAAGCCACATTATGTTTGCCAACTGGAAAGATATCCATGGGCTTAAGACACCAAGTACAAAAGAAGCCAAATTGACACTTTTTGACAGAAAACTTTGTGTACTAACTTATTTTTTCACAGATGGGTAAGCCAAACTTCCTATGCAAGGAGGTGGCCTACAGCTGTATTTTAGAAAAAGAAAAAGAGACATTTCTCCATACAACGAGGCAAACTGTCCCAGAGGCCATGCAATAGAAAGCTCACAGACCAAGGTAAGATTCTTAAATTACACACACACACACACACACACACACACACACACACACCCGTCAAGAGCATAGATATTGTAAAATGTAGAAAAATATTGGGTCAATATTTGCAGATTCACAGGTTTGTTGTTATGATGCCACAAAATTTTCTATTTGTGTCTCCAGAATAAACTCATCTGTATGCCGTTATACACTCTCCATTTACTTTATGAAGGCAACGTAATTTTAATACCAAAACTGTATCTGGGGAATGTACAAAAATAAAACTACAAACCAACCTCACTATGAAAAAAGGCAGTTTTTAAAATAAAATACTGCCAAATAGCAATGTCATGAAATAATATTTTAAATAATGTTATTCTAGTAGTTCAAGGGTAGTTCATTATTAGAAATCTATCAGCATAATTTATTAAGTCAAAAAAAAGAAAAATATCCATAAACCACAACAAAAGATGTTGCAAAGGCCTTCAATAAATTCACTGAGAACTGTAACATTCTAGAGCATATGCAGAAGAAAACCACTTAAGTATGATAAAAATTTAGTGTGGCCCAAATCATATATGTGTTTAATTTATTCCCAAAGTTGATTTCATGTTCAGAAAAATAATATAAAAGAAGTCTGAAATACTTTCATGTTCAAGTGTCAAGAAAAATATCACAGGAAATTAAGATATAAGCACTTCACAAGATCCAGATTTGAAAATGAAATGTGAAATCTGGAAATATTACTGTAAATGTCTCTTTTTGGTGTGCATGGAGAAAATATTATTCTGGGAAACCATGAAAGCCAACTGACTTAAATTACAGAATATTTTATATCTGAAGTAGCAGTTCTGTGAACTTTTCCTTTGTATCTCAATTTTTGCTCAAGATAAATCTCAGCATAAGATTACTTTTGATACCTAAATATAAGATATGACACCATAAAACTCCTAGAAGAGAACACAGGCAAAACACTCTCTGACATAAATTGTAGCAATATTTTTTAGATCAGTCTCCCAAGGCAAAAGAAATAAAAGCAAAAATAAACAAATGGGACTTAATCAAACTTAAAAGCTTTTGCACAGCAAAGGAAACTGTCAACAAAACAAAAAGACAACCTACGGAATGGGAGAGGATATTTGCAAATGAGGCAACCAACAAGGGATTATTATCCAAAATATACAAACAACTCATACAACTCAATATCAAAAAAACAATCAAAATGGAATCAATCAATCAAAATGGAAAGAAGACCTAAATAGACATTTCTCCAAAGAAGACATACAGATGACCAACAGGAACATGAAAAGATGCTTAACATCGCTGTTTATTAGAGAAGTGCAAATCAAAACCACAATGAGGTATCACTTCACTCTGGTCAGGATGGCTATAATCAAAATGTCTACAAATAATAAATGCTGGAGAGGGTGTGGAGAAAAGGAAACCCTCCTACACTCTTGGTGGGAATGTAAATTGGTGCAGCCACTATGGAAAACAGTATGGAGGTTCCTTAAAAAAATAAAAATAGAGCTACCATATAATCCAGCAATCCAGGGTATATATCCAGAAAAAAATGAAGACTCTAATTCAAAAAGATACATGCACCCTAATATCATAGCAACATTACTTACAATAGCCAAGACATGGAAACAACCCAAGTGCCCATCAACAGATGCTCGGCTTAAGAAGATGTGATATATATATATATATACACACACACACACACACACACACACAATGGAGTATTACTCCCATAAAAAAGAATGAAGGGTTTCCATTTGCAGCAACATGGATGGACCTAGGGAATATTAATGCTCAATGAAATAAGTTAGAAAAGACAAAAATCATATGATATCAATTATACGTGGCTAAAAAATAATACAAATGAATCTATATACAAAACAGAAACAGACTCACAGACATAGAAAACAAACTTATGGTTACCAAAGGGGAAAGGGAAGGCAGGGAGGGACAAATTAGTAGTATGGGGTTAAGAGATGCACACTACTATACATAAAATAGATAAGCAACAAGGATTTACTGTATGGCACAGGGAATTATACCCCATATCTTGTAATAACTTACAATGGAATATAATCTGCAAAAGAAAATCACTACGCTGTACACCTAAAACTAACACAATACTGTCAATCAACTATATTTCAATTAAAAAAATATTACTTTCGATTTTAATCAGGAATTCCAGCTGCCCAACAGCTGCTGCATCCATATGTGCTATTTCTGTGTTTATGCTAAAGTCACCTGCATCAGAGCTCAGCACCTTTCAAGTTGCGCTAAGAATCCAGTCTCACGCTATCAGTTCTAAGCAGTGTACAATTTACTGAAGATTTCACATGGGAGATGGGGGATGACCTTAATATTGTATATTCCTCAGCAAAGTATGTGATCAACCCCTGTCATTTCTCAGAAGTGTTCTTTTGGTGGTGTGGCACCAGCATAAAAGTCCTTTGATTTGCGTTTCCCTGATGATTAGGAATGCTGAGCACCTTCTTAATGTGCCTGTTGGCCACCTGCACATCCTCTTTGGATATCTTGATACTGGTAAATTTATGCTTTCTTCCTTTATCTTCATCGAATTAATAAATTTTTTGTACACTTGATATTCTGAATGATACTTTTTAAAGAATTAGTATTTTATTATCTTCTTATAAAGAGAAGCAAACATGTTACCTTGAACTTGTAGAGGATAGATCTTTTGGTTTTTTCTTAGTTTTAGGATGAATCCCTTAGTCCTGACACGTTTTGTTCCTACAATGTAATCACGATGGAACTTAAATAGAAAGTCACGGTTTAAGGTCCTCTAACAATGCAGGACTCAACCCCAAACTCCAGTCTTTATTCTGCCTTTTCAGCCTTTTTTTAAAAAAAATGTATTTTATATTGGAGCATAGTTGATTAACAATGTTGTGTAAGTTTCATGTGTACAGCAAAGTGATTCAGTTATACGTATACATGTATCTATTCTTTTTCAGATTCTTTTCCCATTTAGGTTATTACAGAGTATTGCTTTTCACTGGGTTCCTTGAAGTTCCCTCCATCCCCACAAACACACTTACAGTTCAGCCAAGGCTTTCATGGAAATTAAGATGCAGACGTCGAGGTCTCCTATTCTGTGGCTGTTTCCTGTTTTGCATATTCCACCTCTATTTCTGGTTTTACTGGAAGCTCTAAAATCCATTCTCGGACAGCTTAAGCCAGAAAACCGTGGCTCTCTTTTTGAGTTCTAGCCAAACTACGCTACATGGGCAATGGACTGTGCTCAGGAGTAAAGCTCTACAAATGTGAATTCACTCAGTACAGTTCTTTTCTTTCAGAAGTATAAATCTCTCAACTCTCTGCCTGCTATTGATAGTATTTTATCCTGACACTAATATAAAATATTCAAGTAAATAAATATAGCATAAATATATTAAATTCAAATAAAATAAATACATTTTATCCATCAGCCTCATTCATTTGAAAAATGAACCCTAGTTACAAAACATATAACTTGTAACTAATTATAGAAAAAAAAGGGAAATTATAGTGCAAGATACTGAAAGGTTTTGTATCCCCTTTATCAGGGATTTTTGGGTGGAGATTTTTAAAAATATATCTTTTGCTTTTATAAAAATTTATTATATAAATGTGACAACAGAATTCTAACGAATTCAAAAGATATAAAGTATTAGGAAGAATCAAACAGTTGTACAAATGAGTTTTGAATTTGTTTCCCTTTGAGTCAGACTGTTTATATATATATATATATATATATATATATATATATATTTTTTTTTTTTTCGGTACGCGGGCCTCTCACTGCTGCGGCCTCTCCCGTTGCGGAGCCCAGGCTCCGGACGCACAGGCTCAGCGGCCATGGCTCACGGGCCCAGCCGTTCCGTTGCATGTGGGATCTTCCCGGACCGGGGCATGAACTCGTGTCCCCTGCATCGGCAGGCGGACTCTCAACCACTGCGCCACCAGGGAAGCCCAGACTGTTAAATATTTAACCATGACCAACAAAATTATTTTTGTTGAAAAATTTTCAAACTCCTGAGGAAGCTTCAGCCAAAAATGCAGAACCTATTTGTCACATAACATTATCTTTAGTCTCACACTTATTTCTCCTATTTTGTAAATGCAGTTATTCTTTATGTCCTTCCACATAAGGCTATGATCTCATGTCTTTGATGATATTTATGTTGTGCCTTTTCATTGTGTTACCAAGTCCAAGCTCATACTGCTTGCCCTGCGACAGGCAAATAAATCGAGAGATGAGTTGCTGGGACAAGGAATATTGACTTTATTCAGAAAGTCAGCAGATGGAGAACATGGTGGCCTTGTGTCCCAAAGAACCATCTTGCCTGATTCAGAATTCAGGCTTCTTTTATACTAAAACGAGAGGAAATAAAGTCAAGCATTTCCTGGTTCTAGTCAGCCTCTGGAGGGGATGTGTTAATTTCTTCCTCCCTGCAGTCATTCACAGGTGGGTCTGGTCAACATGTTTCCTGTGCTCTAAGCAAAGGTATTTTAGCTTAACACTTATTACCTGGGAGGCAGGGTTCCCAGAGATGGACCACTATGTATAATTTAAGCTTATAGGCAACATCCCTTTAGTGATTAACTTGTAATAGAATACAAAGTTTCTTCCCTATTACAACTTCAAGCAACAGAAGAATCATCATCAGAAACATGCACTGAAGGTAAACTCAACAAAATCATGTTCAGTTTTTCTACATGGTTGTATTTCTATAAGACTATTACCCAAATCTTTAATTCTAGTCGAAGTTAGACCAGAACCACAGAGCACCCTTCTAGCCCTACAGTCACACACTCTGTCCTCTCTCCTCTCTTTACATACTTGCACTAGAAATATTATTTCCCACTGACCCTGCTCATATTCTTCAACTAGGAGCTGTGAAGAAAACCCATTACTGATTTAAACACACTTACAGCAGAAATATTTATATGAACAAATGAGTATTAGTACCGAGTCACTTATGAGACACAAAATGTGGAGAGAAGTGACATAGAACCTGGGAATAATGAGTGACCACTTGGACCATAGCTAGGTCTTAAAGAACAAATACTGGTAGGAAGAAGAGCCTGGAATAAAGAAAATAATTAGATGGGGATATTCAGTTGAGCAAAGCAGAGAGGTATAAAAAGAATGTTATGTTTAGGGAAAATAAAATGAGTATATCATCCTGGCTGATTCTACAATCAGAGGGTCCATTGAGAGAAAGGGAGATACTTCATGATAGAAAATATGCAATGGGGCTGGATTTATATTTTACAAATTTTATCCCCCAAAAAATCAGTTAATAAAGGCAAAGAGAAAATTCCTTTATCATACTGATTATTTTAACAGTTTCTATTTCTGAAAACTGCAATATTTAGCAGTGATCCTGTTGGAAAATAAATTCAAATTGTATCTTCTGTGAGCAAACATCTTTTGATGACTAAGCTGAACTCTGACTTTGTGTGGGCTTCTTGTTGATTGCCATTTTTAACTGAGAGTCAGTTCAGAAACACGAGTTTTATTTTCACAGCACAGATTACACAGGATGCTTCACAAAATCAATCCAGTTGAACAGACTCTCTTAAAATGAATCATAGGAGTCAGCAAATGATGGGCAGACAGGCCTTTCCCAACAGTCAATATTTTTTCTGTATTTTGACAGAATGTATGGTGAATGGATGAAAGGATGGATGTCTCAGAGGAAATTTAAAGATAGCTCTTAAGACATAAGATGAATCCATTTATGGGGCCACAGAGTCAACAAAGTTGTAATTTGTTGTAACCTGAACTAAGACATACAATATCAAGGATGTATAGAAACGTTTAAATAATTTCAAAAAATAATTTTCTCTTATGTCAATTTACTGTAACTTGAATATTCTCATTAGAATATTCAGTGTTAACATAATAGGTTTACTAGATTTAACGTTCATACCAAAAGAGCAGATAAAGTGTTCATATTAAAAAAATTCAAGGGCTTCCCTGGTGGCTCAGTGGTTGAGAGTCCGCCTTCCGATGCAGGGGACACAAGTTCGTGCCCCGGTCCAGGAAGATCCCACATTCCGCGGAGCGGCTGAGCCCGTGAGCCATGGCCGCTGAGCCTGCGCGTCCGGAGCCTGTGCTCCGCAACGGGAGAGGCCACAACAGTGAGAGGCCCGCGTACCGCAAAAAAATAATAAAAATAAATAAAAATTTAAAAATTCAGTAATTCAACCCCTTTAAACAAATATTTATTAAGCACCTGTGTCGTATAAACCACTGTTTTTTGTTGTTATTGTTCTATAGACAAACAAAGATGGAAAACATACTGTTTGTGTTCTCAAGAAATTTACAATCTAATGATGGGGGTCGAATGCCCAGAATGCTGGAAGAGAGGCAGAAAGTGGTAAGTGCCCTAAGAGGGCAAACAAAACATTATGGAATCACAAACAGTAGTAAAAGTAGCAGTAGGGGAGGAATTGTGAAGAAAGAGCGGGGAAGAAGAATTTTTTTGCTCTGGGCCAGGCTCTGTGCTAAACATTATATGCACATTACTCCATTTAACCTTAATAATTTTATGCCTTAAATACTACTGCTACATCAATTTTTTTTTTTTTAATGAAGAACCTGAGGCCTAGTGAGATTAAGTAACAAACTCCTACAACTGGAAAGCTCACATACTCAGATTTTTCTGACTTTAAATGTCCTCTTAAACCTGCACTATACTGCCTCCTAGGGGAAAGTTGCACAGAGATGGTATAATTATAACTCCCTTACATGAGGTGAAGATGAGGATAAGGGTATTCTGGAAAGTCACAAATATGAAAGAGAAGAGAACAAGGTTTGTCCAGGAAATGCTAACAGTATAACAAACTCATAGTGTCAGGTGTATAATATTGGGTAAGATGTATAATGTATACGCTTTATATACAGTGTTAAGTAAAGACTAGACTGGCAGAGCCTTGGTTCCCAGGAAAGTAGCTTGGACTTGACCAAGGGTATTGAGACTCCTTTCATATGGAAATAACAGTATTTGAATTACCTTTCTTTTTCTTTTTTTATATTTTCAAAATTGTAATTAGATATTACCAAATAAAGTAATAAACAACTCTTAACTTGGAGTACAAAATGAAAACACCTTATTATTTTAAAGGTGCAAAAGCAAGAAAATATGACATAAACTTATACATTTTTAGTCATCTGTGTGATGGGTAAATGCCATTTAAAAATATTTTCAATAGAAAAATGAGTTATAAATCAGTTTTCAGAAGATCAAAAAAATCAATGTTTAATACCAACTTTAACTATAAATAAAAAGAATATTGTCATTTCTCCTGTTTTTGCTTCAACATTTATGTCTTCTGCTCTTTGCCTTTTGGAAAAAGTATTGCATTGCAAGGCTGCCGTCTTTTTGGACGAGGAGAAGGATCAAGATCTTTAATGTAACCTCTTCCCATACAAGTCTGAGTGGAAGGAAAACCAACTTCCCAGAAATTCTCTGGTGTGTTGGGTGGAATGTAGCGAAATCGGTGTCTTGAGCAGGAAGCCAACTTCTTTTCTCTTCTGCTGGAAAATCTGCATAATAAATTTCACATTCCTTACATGTGTGTCCAAGCAATTTTTTTCTTTCTTCTTTTTTCCAAACCACCTCAATATGAGGAAAAGTTTGTAAGCTAGTCTCTCTTTCATCATCTTTAAAATATGGCTTCACAAACGCTTTCTGTTTGACTTTATCTTGTTTATCACCAGGAGAGTTTGGTTTTTTTGTAGCAGTTGACAACTCCTTCTCTTCATCTGCTACTTAGGGGAAGCTATCCACCAAACAGGATTCATATTCTTCATGTGTAGTCCGATCAAACATATCTTCCAAGCTATCTTTCATTTTTCTTTCTCCATTTGGAATTTTTTCTCCCTTCTGCTCTTGGTTCTTCATTTTTAAAAGCATAGTTTCACTAACCAACCTACAGTCCATGTCCACTGTCTTTCCTCCTGCTAATCTTGACTGACTGCCACCCTTTGTATCTACTACAGTAATATCCATTTTATACTGAGAAAGATTTGCTCCTGGATCTATACTCCACTGGATGTTTTCAAAGGATACATCTTGGTTGTTCTGTAGAGACTTTGTTTTAACAATTCTACATGGATTTAACTGAAGAACTGATGCAAGTTCACATGCTCCATGGACTGACCTGGTTTTTATTTTTATAGGCTCACGAAAACCAGCACCATTCATGTCATCAAAAAGATTCTGTCTCCAAACTTTCACGTGGACATAGAGGAATTTTAAAGATAGAATTTTCTTCCTTTATTTGTAACAGTGCTTTATTATCTGGAGATTTACTCAAGGACGGGAGGAGGGACTCCTGTAAACTGCTGGTCTCTTCTGGGGAATCTTTGGTTAATCCACAGCTCCCACTCAAGGCCTTACGGCTTGAGGAAGAGCCCTTTGCAACACGCTTCAAAACCTCATAAAGGGTCACTTGCCTAAATCCAGTTTTAGAGTTGTCACTTCCTTGGCTTTTCTCTTGTCACTGAATAGCTGAAAATCGATCAGACAGATCCAGAGGTTTATCCATCACATGGTCTCCATTCATGTAAGAATGACTATCCAGTGGAAAAGGAAAAGCATTTTCTTTATCAAAGGAGGCTTGGGGGCAGCTTACTTCATCTTCACTTTCTTCCTTGATTTTCTTCCATTTGGTTCGGCCTCCCAGTGATTTCAGGGGTACCACATGTTTACCTTTATCAGTAACAGTATCTTTTTTTTTTTTTTTTTTTTTTTTGCGGCGCTCGGGCCTCTCACCGTTGTGGTCTCTCCTGTTGTGGAGCACAGGCTCCGGACGCGCAGGCTCAGCGGCCATGGCTCACGGGCTCAGCCACTCCGCGGCATGTGGGATCTTCCCGGACCGGGGCACGAACCCTCGTCCCCTGCATCGGCAGGCGGACTCTCAACCACTGCGCCACCAGGGAAGCCCAGTAACAGTATCTTTAATGTGACCAATACTATCCTGTTCACTTAGGGGTTCACTTGTATTTTTATTTATAAGCATCTGCTTATTAGAAGATGACTCGTTAGTGATCTTGTTCACTTCAGCCCCAAGATTATGATGTGTGAAATGGGCACCATCTTCAGATTTTCATATAGGTTTCTCCGATCTAGAATTAGAAGTGTTGCTGAAAGACATTGTTTTCAGATGGTTTTTCTTACCAGTCTCTAAAAGAGAAGGGGACAAACTTGTATTCAAACCTAAACTACTTTTCACATTAGAGGTAGCTCCAAATACAGGAGATGATACCCAAGTAGTCAATTCTTCTTCAGGAGGAGTCTTTGAATTAGAATCTGAAAATCTTAAACTATCTTCACAATTTCTTCTAGATTCCTCAAAAGGTTTTCTGTGATCTCCTTCCACACAGTGGTAGAGCTCATCACCAAGTGGGCTCCTAGGGCCTCGAGATTCAGATTCATCTTGAACACTAAGTCCAAGTGTTTCAGCAACAACTGTAGCTAAATTATCAGGAGGATAACTGCTTTTTCCATGTGTATTAGCCACTGGAGCTTGACTCTGATCGCAAGTGTCAGCCACTAGAATTTTACGTTCATTATGTTTATGTTGTGGATGAGGTGAAGACTTTGGTACTTTTCTCCATTCACGTGCACACCCAGAGTGCTTCAGTTTAGTATGTGTTGGTTCTACGTGTCGGACGTGGAGGTTCTCCTTCCTTCACAGCCGGTTAGTGCCAGAAAATGAAACGGTTGTTGCTGGTCAATCTGGAATAACATCTTCCTCAGATTCAAGATCGGTTGCTTGTTGTGGTTGATCATTCTCAATTTTCTGCTGCAGCTGTTCAGAAAGCTTTTTATTCTCTTCCTGCATTCTTTTCATTCATAAGCTCTGTGATAAGCTTAAGATTCTGCTGCTGAATATTTTCAAACTCTTGCTGTTTCTTCCGCATATGTTCTTCAGTTACCACACAGTGATCATGTAAACCTGCTCTTAATCGGTCTTCTAAAATTTTAATGGTTTCATGAAGGACTTTCCGTGGCTCTCTCAGCTGTTGATTTTTGGTGAAGAATTCTTCTAGTCTTAGTGCATCTCAAATCCATTCCTTTTTCAGTTTGGTTACTTTTACTTGTAGACCTTGTACTTCTTTATCGTGATACTCCTTTAGTGTTGTCCAAAGATCCTTAAAGTCATTAGATACATCTGCAGAACTAGGGCTTCCACAACTGCTTCCTGAGACGTTCATCTTACTTAATATGCTCACACTTCTACTGCCTAATGTTTTCTGACCTTTGCTCTTACATTATACAGGTCTGAAGTTGTCTTTGGCCAGTTCAAATACGGCTTGCAAGATGGCCTCGAGATTCTCGAAAGCCCCATCAGGAAAGCGAGCACGCTATGGGGCAGGGAGGAGACGGCCGTTCGCTTTTCTCCTCATTCCCTCACCAATCTGCCAAACCGCCTGCAGCCGAGCCGCCCCCTCAGGGCAGCCTGCGGTTACCAGAGCTGAGGGAGGGCCCAAGGGCCCTGAATTACCTTTCTGATGATTTTAAGTAAATTAGTATCTCCCGTTTTTCTAGATCTCATATCCACATTTCCTTATGGTAATTACAGCATGTCAGAATGTCTTAAAACAACCAGTCTTTTCAAATTTCCCAACAATGGACTTGATAAACAGAAAAAAATGAACCTAACAAAGAAATCACCATACTATTCAATTGAGTCCTCAGCCAGTGATTCATATGTGTAATCTGTCAAACATAGCTCATTCTATGTGAAAAAATCTTTCCTATAAGAAAATTTTTCTAAAAAATCCTTCCACAGTAGCACAGTTCATCTTTTGTTTGTGCGAATGTATAAATGATCTGCTTTCCAGATGTGGGTGGTTGAACACATCAATCGTTAAGTAATTTGTTAGTTTCTCCGTAGAAGTTCTATCAGCACCTGGTACTCTAACAGATGCTAGTATAGCAATAATGTAATGAGGTTGGTGATGCTCCAAGTTTGGTGTTTGCTTTTCTTTGAGGAATCATAATGGAGAAAAGGAATGTCACAGTTTTCTGGCTGATTAAGCACCAAACAGTCCTGCCCTTTGCCTGGGTTGTAGCATTTTCCAGCATCTTAACATGGCTTGATGACACGTACTTGATAGGATTGTCTCTTTCCTATCAGTCTGCCTTTGAGAATCACTGAATCTGAATTATATGTGTGACTTCTGAACTCATCTCGGTCCAACTCCATCACGTTAGAGATGAGCAATCTGATGTCCGGAAAGATGAAATGACTGACAGTAATCTTTCAGCTGATCAGTGCTCACGTAGGATGTGAACCTGGGCTCTCAGTCGCGCTGTTACACTTCTCTTTCCGTCCTTTTGCCCTTCTTGAAGCTCAGGTCATGGTATCATGATCAAGTATAATACTTGATAACTAATGAAGGTTTGTTGTTGAATGTATGAATTAGGTACACCAAAAATAACTTATTTTGCCCTCAAATTTTTTTGAAAAATTTCAACTTTAAGTTAATTTGTAAGACATGTAAAATAAATATACATAACACCTTTTACCTAGGATCATCAATTCTTAATAATTTGTCACATTTTCTTTCTTTCCTTTTTCTTTCCTTTCTTCCCTCCTTCCTTCCTTCCTTCCTTCCTTCTTTCCTCCCTCTCTCTTTCTGGACATATATATATATATACATATATATACACACCATATATATGAGACATACATATATACACACAATGTGCATACATACACTTATGTGTATATACATATATATTCATAAGTGCATATATATATTTTCTCTGACATTGAGAAAAAGTTTCAGACATCATGAAAATTCACATCAAGTTCTTTATTGTGTATCTCCTCCACCCATTATCCAAAATTACCATAATGCAATTATCACACTCATGAAAATTAAATTGATACACTACTATTGTCTAATTTATAGTCAGTATTCGAATACCCACTTTTATTCTAGTAATGTATCTTATAGCTATTTCTTTTTCCATCCAATTCCTGATCCAACCAAGGATCAAAATTGCTTTAGTTATCATTCTCTTTAGTACTGTTACACCTAGTAGAGTTCTGCATTTTTTTAAAAGTCCATGACATGGACATTTTTGAAGACTCTAGACCTATTTTTTTTTAACATCTTTATTGGAGTATAATTGCTTTACAATGGTGTGTTAGTTTCTGCTTTATAACAAAGTGAACCAGTTATACATATACATCTGTTCCCATATCACTTCCCTTTTGCGTCTCCCTCCCTCCCATCCTCCCTATCCCACACCTCTAGTTGGTCACAAACCACCTAGCTGATCTCCCTGTGCTATGCGGCTGCTTCCCACTAGTTATCTATTTTACGTTTGGTGGTATATATATGTCCATGCCACTCTCTTACTTCATCCCAGTTTACCCTTCCCCCTCCCCGTATCCTCAAGCCGATGCTCTAGTAGGTCTGTGTCTTTATTCCCGTCTTACCCCTAGGTTCTTCATGACCTTTTTTTAAATGTTTTTTTCTTAGAGTCCATATATATGTGTTATCATGCTGTATTTATTTTTCTATTTCTGACTTCACTGTATGACAGACTCTAGGTTGATCCACTTCACTACAAATAACTCAATTTCGTTTCTTTTTATGGCTAAGTAATATTCCATTGTATATATGTGCCATATCTTCTTTATCCATTCATCCGTTGATGGACACTTAGGTTGCTTCCATGTCCTGGCTATTGTAAATAATGCTGAAATGAGCATTTTGGTACATGACTATTTTTGAATGATGGGTTTCACAGGGTATATGCCCAGTAGTGGGATTGCTCGGTTGTATGGTCATTCTATTTGTAGTTTTTAAAGGAACCTCCATACTGTTCTCCATAGTGGTTTTATCAATTTACATTCCCACCAACAGTGCAAGAGGGTTCCCTTTACTCCACACCCTCTCCAGCATTTATTGTTTCTAGATTTTTTGATGATGGCCATTCTGACCCGTGTGAAATGATATCTCATTGTAGTTCTGATTTGCATTTCTCTAATGATTAAAGATGCTGAGCATTCTTTCATGTGTTTGTTGGCAGTCTGTATATCTTCTTTGGAGAAATGTGTATTTAGGTCTTCTGTCCATTTTTGGATTGAGTTGTTTGTTTTTTTTGTTATTGAGCTGCATGTGCTGCTTGTAAATTTTGGAGATTAACTCTTTGTCAGTTGATTCATTTGTAAATATTTTCTCCCATTCAGAAGGCTGTCTTTGTGTCTTGTTTATGGTTTCCTTTCCTGTGCAAACCTTTTAAGTTTCATTAGGTCCCATTTGTTTATTTTTGTTTTTATTTCCATTTCTCTAGGAGTTGGGTCAAAAAGGATCTTGCTGTGATTTCTGTCATAGAGTGTTCTGCCTATGTTTTCCTCTAAGAGTTTGATAGTGTCTGGCCTTACATTTAGGTCTTTAATCCATTTTGAGTTTATTTTTGTGTATGGTGTTAGGGAGAGTTCTAATTTCATACTTTTACATGTACCTGTCCAGTTTTCCCAGCACCAATTATTGAACAGGCTGTCTTTTCTCCACTGTATATTCTTGCTTCCTTTGTCAAAGATAAGGTGACCATATGTGCGTGGGTTTATCTCTGGGCTTTCTATCCTGGTCCATTGATCTATATTTCTCTTTTTGTGCCATTACCATACTGTCTTGATTACTGTAGCTTTGCAGTATAATCTGAAGTCTGATTCCTGCAGCTCCATTTTTCGTTCTCAAGATTGCTTTGGGTCTTTTGTGTTTCCATACAAATTGTGAAATTTTTTGTTCTAGTTCTCTGAAAAATGCCAGTGGTATTTTGATAGGGATTACATTGAATCTGTAGATTGCTTTGGGTAGTAGAGTCATTTTCACAATGTTGATTCTTCCAATCCAAGAACATGGTATATCTCTCCATCTATTTGTATCATCTTTAATTTCTTTCATCAGTATCTTATAATTTTCTGCATACAGGTCTTTTGTCTCCTTAGGTTGGTTTATTCCTAGATATTTTATTCTTTTTGTTACAATGGTAAATGGGAGTGTTTTCTTAATTTCACTTTCAGATTTTTCATCATTAGTGTATAAGAATGCCAGAGATTTCTGTGTATTGATTTTGTATCCTGCTACTTTACCAAATTCATTGATTAGCTCTAGTAGTTTTCTGGTAGCAGAAAACTTTTATGGCTGTTAGTATTTGCCTTCTGTATTGAGGTGCTCCTATGTCGGGTGCATAAATATTTACAATTGTTATACCTTCTTCTTGGATCGATCCCTTGATCATTATGTAGTGTCCTACTTTGTCTCTTGTAATAGTCTTTAAAGTATATTTTGTCTGATATGAGAACTGCTACTCCAGCTTTCTTCTGATTTCCATTTTCATGGAATATCTTTTTCCATCCCCTCACTTTCAGTCTGTATGTGTCCCTACGTCTAAAGTGGGTCTCTTGTAGACAGCATATATACGGGTCTTGTTTTTGTATCCATTCAGCCAGTCTGTGTATTTTGGTGGGAGCATTTAATCCATTTACATTCAAGGTAATTATCGACATGTATGTTCCTATTCCCATTTTCTTAATTGTTTTGGGTTTGTTATTGTAGGTTTTTTCCTTCTCTTGTGTTTCTTCCCTAGAGAAGTTCCTTTAGCATTTGTTATAAAGCTGGTTTGGTGGTGCTGAACTCTCTCAGCTTTTGCTTGTCTGTAAAGGTTTTAATTTCTCCATCAAATCTGAATGAGATCCTTGCTGGGTACAGTAATCTTGGTTGTAGGTTTTGCTCCTTCATCACTTTAAATATGTCCTGCCACTCCCTTGTGGCTTGCAGAGTTTCTGCTGAAAGATCAGTTGTTAACCTTATGGGGATTCCCTTGTGTGTTATTTGTTGTTTTTCCCTTGCTGCTTTTAATATGTTTTCTTTGTACTTAATTTTTGATAGTTTGATTAATATGTGTCTTGGCGTGTTTCTCCTTGGATTTATTCTGTATGGGACTCTCTGTGTTTCCTGGACTTGGTTAACTATTTCCTTTCCCATATTAGGGAAGTTTTCAACTATAATCTTTTCAAATATTTTCTCAGTCCCTTTCTTTTTCTCTTCTTCTTCTGGGACCCCTATGATTTGAATATTGGTGCATTTAATGTTGTCCCAGATGTCTCTGAGACTGTCCTCAGTTCTTTTCATTCTTTTTTCTTAATTCTGCTCTGCAGGAGTTATTTCCACTATGTTATCTTCCAGGTCACTTATCCGTTCTTCTGCCTCAGTTAATGTGCAATTGATCCCTTCTAGAGTATTTTTAATTTCATTTATTGTGCTGTTCATTGTTGATTGTTTCCTCTTTAGTTCTTCTAGGTCCTTGTTAAATGTTTCTTCCATTTTCTTTTTTCTATTTCCAACATTTTGGATCATCTTTACTATCATTATTCTGAATTCTTTTTCACGTAGACTGCTTATTTCCTCTTCATTTGTTAGGTCTGGTGGGTTTCTACCTTGCTCCTTCATCTGCTGTGTGTTTTTCTGCCTTTTCATTTTGCTTATCTTACTGTGTTTGGGGTCTCCTTTTCGCAGGCTGCAAGTTCGTAGTTCCCGTTGTTTTTGGTGTCTGCCCCCAGTGGCTAAGGTTGGTTCAGTGGGTTGTGTAGGCTTCCTGGTGGAGGGGACTAGTGCCTGTGTTCTGGTGGATGAGGCTGGATCTTGTATTTCTGGTGGGCAGGTCCACGTCTGGTGGTGTGTTTTGGGGTGTCTGTGGACTTATTATGATTTTAGGCAGCCTCTCTGCTAATTGATGGGGCTCTGTTCCTGTCTTGCTAGTTGTTTGGCATAGGGTGTCCAGCACTGTAGCTTGCTGGTCGTTGAGTGAAGCTGGGTGTTGGTGTTGAGATGGAGATCTCTGGGAGATTTTCACCGTTTGATATTATGTGGAGCTGGGAGGTCTCTTGTGGACCAGTGTCCTGAAGTTGGCTCTCCCACCTCAGAGGCACAGCACTGACTCCTGGCTGGAGCACCAGGAGCCTGTCCTCCACACGGCTCAGAATAAAAGAGAGAGAAAAATAGAAGGAAGGAAAGAAAGAGGATAAAATAAAATAAAATAAAGATAAAATAAAATAAAGTTGTTAATATAAAAATTATCAAGGAAAAAATTTTAAAAAGTTAAAAAAAATAACAAAAAACGGACAGACTGAACCCTAGGACAAATGGTGAAAGCAAAGCTATAGACAAATCTCACACAGAAGCATATAGATACACATTCACAGAAAGAGGAAAGGGGAAAAAATAATATATCTTTGCTCCCAAAGTCCACTCCTCAATTTGGGATGATTCATTGTCTATTCAGGTATTCCACAGATGCAGGTACATCAAGTTGATTGTGGAGCTTTAATCCGCTGCTTCTGAGGCTGCAGGGAGGGATTTCCCTTTCTCTTCTTTGTTTGCACAGCTCCCGGGGCTCAGCTTTGGATTTGGCCCCGCCTCTGCGTGTAGGTCGCCGGAGGGCGCCGGTTCTTTGCTCAGACAGGACGGGGTTAAAGGAGCCGCTGATTGGGGGCTGTGGGGGGGGGGGGGGGGGCACGGCGTGAGGAGCGTGCCTGCGGCGGCAGAGGCCGGCGTGACGTTGCAGCAGCCTGAGGCGCGCCGTGCCTTCTCCCGGGGAAGTTGTGCCTGGATCACGGGACCCTGGCAGTGGCGGGCTGCACAGGCTCCTGGGAGGGGCGGTGTGGAGAGTAACCTGTGCTCACACACAGGCTTCTTGCCCGCGCTTTTAGGCGCGGCTCGCGCCAGTCTCTGGAGCTCATTTAGGCGGTGCTCTGAATCCCCTCTCCTCGCGCACCAGGAAACAAAAGAGGTAAGAAAAAGTCTCTTGCCTCTTCGGCAGCTCCAGACTTTTTCCTGGACTCCCTCCCGGGTAGCCGTGGCTCACTGGCCCCCTTCAGGCTGTGTTCACGCCGCCAACCCCAGTCCTCTCCCTGCGCTCCGACTGAAGCCCGAGCCTCAGCTCGCAGCCCCGCCCACCCCGGCGGGTGAGCAGACAAGCCTCTCGGGCTGGTGAGTGCTGGTCAGCACGGATCCTCTGTGCGGGAATCTCTCTGCTTTGCCTTCCGCACCCCTGTGGCTGCGCTCTCCTCTGCGGCTCCGAAGCTTTCCCCCTCTGCCACCCGCAGTCTCCACCCGCGAAGGGGCTTCCTAGTGTGTGGAGAAGTTTCCTCTTTCACAGCTCCCTCCCACTGGTGCGGGTCCCGTCCCTATTCTTTTGTCTCTGTTTTTTCTTTTTTCTTTTGCCCTACCCTGGGATGTGGGGAGTTTCTTGCCTTTTGGAAGGTCTGAGGTCTTATGCCAGTGATCAGTGGGTGTTCTATAGGAGCAGTTCCACGTGTAGATGTATTTCTGGTGTATCTGTGGGGAGGAAGGTAATCTCCGCATCTTACTCTTCCGCCATCTTCTCAAATCTCTCTAGACCATTTTTTTTGTTGTCTGGATTTGTCTGATTTTTCCTTATGATTAGAATCAGGTTAAACCTTTTTGGCAAGAAACTGCCAAAGTGATATTACATCTTTCTTAGCACATTAATTCAAGTAACACACGATGTCAGCATAACCCATCATTGTTGATGTTAAATCAATCAACTAGTTAAGGTGATGTCTAGTTGATAAGAGCCTTTTAAGCAGTTAAATATTATCTGGATTCTAACTTTGTCATATAGTATCTACCAGATTGTCTATACATTTCAATTTTTATGTTCTGTAAATTTTCAAAATTAAAAATATTGGTTATATAGTAAAAAAATTTATTTTTAGCCTCAAGACTAATTTTTTATATTTTCATCTCCTTTCTTTATACCTATTTTTAATATATTCTGAAGTTTGGAATTCATTATTTGTATGCTTCTGCTTTTTTTTTTTTTTTTTTTGCGGTATGCAGGCCTCTCACTGTTGTGGCCTCTCCCGTTGCGGAGCACAGGCTCTGGACGCGCAGGCTCAGCGGCCATGGCTCATGGGCCCAGCCGCTCCGCAGCATGTGGGATTTCCCGGACTGGGGCACGAACCCGCCTCCCCTGCATCGGCAGGTGGACTCTCAACCACTGCGCCACGAGGGAAGCCCTGCTTCTGCTTTTTGATGACAGATTTTTCAGCATTTTAAATATGGTTTTATTTGCTATTATAGAAGAAAGCATGTCATTTACACAGTTATTTATTTGAGTAGCATCATCATTTCTTCTAACCCAATAAATCAAACATCACTAAATGACTAATATCTTGACCATGGCTGTAGTCATGACATATTAAGCTTTTCAACCTACTAATAACCTCATAAATTTAATATGCAGAATATGCACAATGAACTAACTTGTGTTCTGTTAATATTGCATTAAACATCTAGCAATTAATAACATTATGTTCAACTGTGTGATTCCAATTAACAATTAACATAGGCATTAAAAACACCAATAATTACTGACTTTTTTATAGAGTACAAAAACACTTTGACATCTTCTGAAGTATTTGCCGTATGAAATTAATTATCTCTCATCAGTGTTATATTTTGACCTGTACTTAGTGTAACTAAATTATTTTCACTTGAATCTGATAACTTGAAGTTTACATAAAAGATAACAATTTGATGTTGCTTGTAACCTCATTCAAATACCATGTTGCCTTGGATAACCGTGTTTGCCAGTGTTTAATTAGGAGTACGCAGCATCATTTTGACAAAAGAAAGATATTCCAAGAAAGAAAGCATCCCTAAGGCCTTGGTGTTTCTTTTGCATCACACTAATTCTCTTGCCAAGTTGGCTATCTTTCATTGAGGCTGCTTGCCATTGTACATTCCATGTGTCAGCCTGAATCCGTCTCTTCAACACTGACAAGTTTTTCTTGATCTCAGAGATTGATCAAGGTTTTCACACAGGAAAAGAAATTAATATTTTTTTCAGAGTTACTTTTTATTTTTTAGTAAAACCTGGAACTCTTAAAGAATTTATTTGTCAGCAAATTATAATCAACTCTGTCTCTGTGCTTTGACAAAAAAGTGCTATACCTGGAATGCTTTTTCCTGAGGTTTCCAAGTAAAAATTGAAAGGGCATTAAGTGAGGCCATGTGGGAAGCCATTCACTGCTCCATGTTTCTTGTAATGCACGCAGGTATCCCTGCAGGTACAATGTTGTCCCTAATAGTCACATTTAAGCACGACCACCAGGGATGCTCTTCCTATGGAGGAATCACCGTGAAAACTTCTTAACAACCTTGTCAATTTCTAATAAACTATTTCTAAAAGGTAATGTTCTCATGTGGTGTAACCCCATAACAGAATGGAAACAGGCTTAGAGAAATTGAATTTCATGATTTGGAAGGGTTATTTAGTGTAATGTTTCTTAAACTTGAAAGATAATCAGAATCATCTGGGGAGCTCTTCTGAAATAGAGATTATCCAACTGCAGACCTACTGAATCAGAATCTCCAGGAACCTGTGTTTAATTTGTAAAATTTGTTCAGCCTTCTAAGTAAGTTAGGAATGACATAAGGCCTAGCTCAATATGCGCAACCTTTTTTTCACATTATCCCTCACAAGGGAAGTTACCGTATTAATATGGCACACTTGGATAAAGGGCTGGGACGCCTCCAGAGGAGCTCCATGGTCCAACCAGTTGTACCCAGGCTGGAAGAAGCAGTATACAGGCACATCTATAACACATCTTTGGGTCATCGATGTATTCTAACAACCCAGATTAGCTAACAGGAAAACCTAGGAGTAGAAAATAATCTAGAGTGGGCTCACCCTCAGAACAGTGTGATCTTTCAACTCTTCCGCTCTTTCTCTGTTTTAAGACAGAATGATAGGATTCAAAGAGAAATTTGTAGCTTATGAAGAAAGTTAAGAAAGTGTACTCCTTAGAATTCTTCCTTTTAACAGTGACAGAAACACAGCTTACATTTGAAAAATTAAAATATATATATATATATATATATATCTCCAGTCTCCTGTATATCTGGGTTCTGCTTTCCACTTAGAGTTTCATTTTCAAACAGTCTCTCTCTACATTATCTCAAGAGGGCCACTAGCAGCTCTCAGTGGGACTAGAGCAGGGTTGTGGGAGAGAAATATGATGCTCATAGTAAAGAGATGCTAGGTACACCACTATATGTTTATGCTGAATAGAGAATATGTTATTGCTCAGAGCCATGTGGCTGATAAGGAAAGAAGGAAAGAGCAAAGCTGTCCTAAATGTTCTAGATACAAAATGGGTTGGTATCCTACAGCAGTGGTTGCCTAGGGAAGGTTTCTTGCTCAGAAGATTTAGACTCTCCTAACTCAGCAAAAACCTTAGGCTATCTGAAAGATTAGGTTAAATCTATAAGAATATTACTTTAAATTAATCTGTGCTTTAAATTTTTATTTATTTCATATAATAGTTATCATTGGTTTTTTATAAATAAAACATTTTTGTTATACAAAATATATAACACACTAGAAAGCATGCTGTATTTTTCTCTGAAAAATCTGATTTTGTAGAACACAAGGGTGTAATGAAGGCATTAATATTATCCATGTGGTTCCTCACCCCAATTAAAGGTAATTTACAAAAAAAGGTCATAATGAACTTTATGAGGACTACTTTGGCATAGATAAATGTAAAATTGCATTAAACATTACTTAACCTGACAGAGTCTTTAGTAGATAAATTATCAAGCTGCTTTTAACTGAATCATCACCACAGGTCACTGTGCCTGGAAATCCCCACCAGGAGGATGACTCCTAACTTCACCAGGCCCTCTTCAAGAGCTCAGCCTGTACAAATGGGTGAGAGGAAACTAGGAGACTGTTAATGAATCAAAATTGTTTTAGTTTGTCGATTTTTGCTATGAAAATCTGACTATGGGACAGTGTAGAACATAATTTGTATAAATTTATCTAATAAAATAGAATACCTGAGATGACTCACAATGAATAAACAAGTCATTCACAATTATTGAGTATTTTTGTATTTTATAATATTGATATTTATGATGACTTCCTCTAGTTTATCACTTTAGAGGTAAAGTATTTTTGTAAAGCATATGCCAGTTGAAAGTGTTCTTATTAAAACAGTACCATCAAATACCAGAGAACACTCTTTTAACGTTTCACTACTAATCTTTCCTTTGGGTTTTGCCTGTGGCAGTATGTACAGATTTGCTAGGCAGATCCGGAATAAAATCCCAGCTGATTGACTTTGTTTCCTAAAGTCAGCTTCCTAAACGTCAGTTTCATTTTCTATAAAATGTGATCTACAATTTTAATAACTATAATACTACCTATATCACAAGACTCAGAGAATAACATTAGATATTACCTATTACTTGTTCAGTACCATGTGTAATATGTGTTACTTTTAGATATTGATATTAAGCCCTATAAATATTCTTGAAGCCATATCTAAAAAAATCATAAACACATTTCCAAAGATATAAAACACATCCTTATTTTTAATTTCACCATTTTATTAATACTTCAGACACATCACCTTAGTGATTACACACATTTTTATACCCATGCATTAATTTATATTATTCTACCCAGAATCCCACGAGACAAACCTTTCAGGAGACTGGGATAGATTAAGATTGAGTGATTTTTCACACAGTCATTTGGTTATTATAAGACCTATGCTTCTATGACTCTATGGCTCTGTCACCCAAGGTTCTTGAGAGTCCTGCATTTTCTCTGAAATAAAGCAACACAGCTGTTAAAGAAGTATCATCAATCCTGTTCAGGAATCCAATAATATCACATTATATAATAACATAAATCTTCTTTTTTTCAAAGATTTTGTTTTTCTTAAGATGTGTTACATACAAGGTCTTAACATGTCTTAAGACATGTTAGATTTCCCTGGTATACTCATTATAATTTAGTCCAATGTAGCATGAAAATATTTTTGACCCTGTGTTATCTCTAGCATTATCTGTAAATGTTAGAACTACATTAACATTTAACTTTAATTTTAAACTCATTTTGGGAGATACAGTAAGTTAAATATAACGTGTAATTAAATTCAAAACTACATATTGACTACTTTGTAAAACACACGATAGATATTGTGAAAGAAATAGTATTGATTAAATCACATCTAGAAGAAAAAAATAGTGATAAAGAATAGTAGTATAGAAAGAGATTGATTTTAAATAGCAGAACCTGAGAAGGTTTACAGAGGAAGCAGTATGAGTTAGTTATTGAATGACAAGAGGGAAATTCATTTATTCACTTCTTTATTCATCAAATATTGATTAACATCTATTATATTTATTTTCTCATTCATTCATTCAACAAATATTTATTGAGTATGTACTATGCCATTCACTGTCATTGTCACTAGGGATAAGGAAATGAGCAAAGAGATAAGCGTTCTCCTTCAGGTATTATGTATTCCATGGGGCAGGAATAGAAAATAAGTACAGAAATGAATAAATATAAAATAATATAGATATGTAAAACATAAAGCCAAATGCTTTGGAGAGCAATGAAGCAGGATGAAGTGGTCACAGACAATGAATTTTGCTCTCAATCTTAACTGAATTGAAAGTTACCTGGAAAGCTTGTATTTTTATTGTTTTCCAGGTTTATTGAGATAAAATTGACATATAACAGTGCATAAATTTAAGGTATACAACATAATGATTTGATAGATGTATATATTGTGAAATGATTACAACAAAAATTTAGTTAATATCAATAACATAATCACAATTTTTTCTTGTGATGAGAACTTTTGAGACCCACTCTCATAGAGAGTTTAAAATATATAATACATTATTGATAATTATAGTAACTAAGCCATATGTTATACTCCCCAAACTTATTTATCTTATAACTGGAAGTTTGTACTTTTTGACCACATTCACACATTTTCCTTACCTACTACCTCTGGCCCTGGCTACCACCAATCTGTTTTCTGTTTCTATGAGTTTGGGCATTTTAGATTTCACGTATAAGGGAGATCATACAATATTTGTCTTTTTCTATCATATTGTTATGCCAGTACCATACTGTTTTGATTATATGTTTGTAATATAGTTCATTTTGATATAGCTTTATAATGTACTTTGAAATCAGGAGTGATGTTTCCAGATTTGTTCTTCCTCCTCAGGATTGCTGTGGCTAGTCAGAGTCTTTTAAGGTTTCAAAAAGACTTTAGGATTGTTTTTTCTATTTTCTGTAAAAAAAAAAAATGCCATTGGAATTTTGATAGCAATTGCACTGAATCTGTAGAGACATTTTAACAATATCAATTCCTCTGTTCCATGTTCCTTGAACACAGGGTATCTTTTAATTTATTTGCATCTTCTTCAATTTCTTTCATCAATGTCTTATAGTTTTCAGTGTACAGATCTTTCACCTCCTTAATTACATTTATTCCTAGGCTTTTATTATTTTTAATACTATTATATATGGAATTCTTTTCTTTATTTCTTTTTCACCTAGTTCATTATCATAGATCATTGTTAGCATAAAGAATTGCAACTGTTTTCTTGTATGTTGATTTTTTATCCTATAACTAAACTGAATTTGTTGATTAGATCTAACTTTTTTTGGTGGAGTCTTTAGGATTTTCTCTATATAAAATCATGTCATCTGAAAACAGAGAAAATTTTACTTCTTTATTTACAATTTGGATGTCTTTTTTTTTTTTCTTGCCTGATTCCTCAAGCTAGGGCTTCCAATATTATGTTGAATACGAGTGGTGAGAGTGGCACCCTTGTCTTAGAGGAAAAGCTTTTAATCTTTCACCATTGAGTATGATATTAGCTGTGATCTTATCATATGTGGACTTTATTATGTTGAGGTATGTTTCTTCTATATCCAGTTTGTTGAGAGGTTTTATCATGAGTGGATGTTGAATTTTGTCAAATGCTTTTTCTGCATTTATTGAGATGATCATATGGTTTTTATGTTTCATTGTATTAATGTAATGTATCACATTTATTTTGAACCATGTTTGCATTGCAGTGATGAATCCCACTTGATCATGATGCATGAAATTTTTAATGTGCTGTTAACTTTGCTAGTAATTTGTTGAGAATTTTTGAATCTATATTAATCATAGGTATTAGCATCTAGTTTTCTTTCCTGTAATGCCCTTATCTGGCTTTGGCATCAGGAGTATTCTCATTAGGAGTATTCTCTCCTCTTCAATTTTTGGAAATATTTGGGAAAGACTGCCGTGAATTCTTATTTAAATGTTTGATTAAATTCATCAGTGAAACCATATGGTCCTGTGCTTTTCTGTTTGGAGGTTTTTAATTACAAATTCAATCTCCTTATTTGCTTGGTTCTGTTTAGATTATCTATTTCTTCATGATTCAGTTTTGGTAAATTGTATATCTCTACAAATCTATCCATTTCTTCTAGGTTCTCCAATCTGTTGGTGTATGGTAACTCACAGTAGTTTCTCATGATCCTTTGTATTTCTGTGGTATCAGTTGAAATATCTCTTCTTTCACTTATAATTTTGTGGATTTTGGTCTTTCTTTTTTCCTTGGTTAGTTTAAAGCTTTGTCGATTTTCTTTATATTTTCAAAGAACCAAATCTTAGTTTTGTTAATATTATCTATGGTTTTCTGTGTTTTATGTTATTTATTTATGTTCTAACTATTATTATTTTCTTTCTTCTGCTAACCTTGGGCCTAATTTGTTCTTCTTTTTGTAGTTCCATTAGGTGTAAAGTTGGGCTGTTTATTTGCTATCTCTCTTTTTTCTTGAGGTATTTTTACTGCTATAATCTTCCCTCTTAGAACTGGTTTTGCTACATTCCATTAATTTTTTTAACATCTTTATTGGAGTATAATTGCTCTACAATGGTGCATTAGCTTCTGCTGTATAAAAAAGTTAATCAGCCATACGCATACACATATCCCCATACCCCTCCCACCTGCGTCTCTCTCCCACCCTCCCTATCCCACCCCTCTAGGTGGTCACAAAGCACCGAGCTGATCCCCCTGTGCTATGCAGCTGCTTCCCACCAGCCATCCATTCTACATTTGGTAGTGTATATATGTCCATGACACTCTCACCTCATCCCAGCCCACCCTTCCCCCTCCCCATGTCCTGAAAACCACTCTCCACGTCTGCATCTTTATTCGTGTCCTGCCCCTGGTTCTTCATAACCATTTTTTTTTTTTAGATACCATATATATGTGTTAGCATACGGTATTTGTTTTCATTTTCTGACATAATTCACTCTGTATGACAGACTCTAGATTCATCCACCGCACTACAAATAACTCAATTCCGTTTCTTTTTATGGCTGAGTAATATTCCATTGTATATATGTGCCACATCTTCTTTATCCATTCATCTGTCGATGGACAGTTAGGCTGCTTCCATGTCCTGGCTATTGTAAATGATGCTGCAGTAAATATTGTGGTACATGACTCTTTTTGAATTATGATTTTCTCAGGGTATATGCCCAGTAGTGGGATTGCTGGGTGTATGGTAGTTCTATGTTTAGTTTTTTAAGAAAACTCCATAATGCTCTCCATAGTGGCTGTATCAATTTACATTCCCACCAATAGTGCAAGAGGGTTCTCTTTTCTCCACACCCTCTCCAGCATTTATTGTTTGTAGACTTTTTGATGATGGCAGTTCTGACCGGTGTGAGGTGATACCTCATTGTAGTTTTGATTTGCATTTTTCCAATGACTAGTGATGTTGAGAATCCTTTCATGTGTTTGTTGGCAATCTGTATATCTTCTTTGCAGAAATGTCTGTTTAGATCTTCAGTCCATTTCTGGACTGGGTTGTTGGTTTTTTTGTTATTGAGCTGCATGAGCTGCTTGTATATTTTGGAGATTAATCCTTTGTCAGTTGCTTTGTTTGCAAATATGTTCTCCCATTCTGAGGGTTGTCTTTTGCTCTTGTTTGCGGTATACTTTGCTGTGCAAAGCTTTTAACTTGAATTAGGTCCTATTTGTTGATTTTTGTTTTTATTTTCATTACTCTAGGAGGTGGGTCAAAAAAGATCTTGCTGTGATATATGTCATAGAGTGTTCTGCCTATGTTTTCCTCTAAGAGTTTTATAGTGTCTGGCCTTACATTTAGGTCTTTTATCCATTTTGAATTTACTTTTTTGTGTGGTGTTAGGGAGTGTTCTAATTTCATTCTTTTACATGTAGCTGTCCAGTTTTCCCAGCACCACTTATTGAAGAGGCTGTCTTTTCTCTATTGTATATTCTTGCCTCCTTTATCAAAAATAAGGTGACCATATGTGCGTGGGTTTATCTCTGGGCTTTCTATCCTGTTCCATTGATCTATATTTCTGTTTTTGTGCCAGTACCATGCTCTCTTGATTACTGTAGCTTTGTAGTATAGTCTGAAGTCAGGAAGCCTGATTCCTCCAGCTTCATTTTTCTTTCTCAAGATTGATTTTGCTATTCAGGGTCTTTTGTGTTTCCATACAAATTGTGGAATATTTTGTTATAATTCTGAGAAAAATGCTATTGGTATCTTGATAGGGATTGCATTGAATCTGTAGATTGCTTTGGGTAGTACAGTCATTTTCATAATGTTGACCCTTCCAATCCAAGAACATGGTATATCTCTCCATCTGTCTGTATCATGTTTAATTTCTTTCATCAGTATCTTATAGCTTTCTGCATACAGGGCTTTTGTCTCCTTATGTAGGTTTATTCCTAGGTATTTTATTCTTTTTGTTGCAGTGGTGAATGGTAGTGTTTCCTTAATTTCCCTTTCAGATTTTCCATCATTAGTGTATAAGAATGCAAGAAATTTATGTGCATTAATTTTCTATCCTGCTACTTTACCAAATTCATTGATTAGCTCTAGTAGTTTCCTGGTAGCATCTTTAGGATTCTCTATGTATAGTATTATGTCATCTGCACACAGTGACAGTTTTACTTCTTCTTTTCCAAATTGGATTCCATTTATTTCTTTTTCTTCTCTGATTGGGGTGGCTAAAACTTCCAAAACTATGTTGAATAATAGTGGTGAGAATGGGCAACCTTATCTTGTTCCTGATCTTAGTGGAAGTGATTTTAGTTTTTCACCATTGAGAACGATGTTGGCTGTGAGTTTGTCATATATGGCCTTTATTATGTTGAGGTCAGTTCCCTCTATGCCTACTTTCTTGAGGGTTTTTACCATAAATGGCTGTTGAATTTTGTTGAAAGCTTTTTCTGCATCTATTGAGATGATCATATGGTTTATCTGCTTCAGTTTGTTAATATGGTTTATCACATTGATTAATTTGTGTTTATTGAAGAACTCTTGCATTGCTGGGAGAAACCCCACTTGATCTGGTGTATGATCCATTTAATGTGCTGCTGGATTCTGTTTGCTAGTATTTTGTTGAGGATTTTGCATCTATGTTTATCAGTGATATTGGCCTTTAGTTTTCATTTTGGGGACATCTTTGTCTGGTTTTCGTATCAGGGTGATGGTGGCCTCATAGAATAAGTTTGGGAGTGTTCCTCCCTCAGCTATATTTTGGAAGTGTTTGAGAAGGATAAGTGTTAGCTTTCCTCTAACTGTTTGATGGAATTTGCCTGTGAAGCCCTCTGGTTGGGCTTTTGTTTGTTGGAAGATGTTTAATCACAGTTTCAATTTCAGTGCTTGTGATTGGTCTGTTGATATTTTCTATTTCTTCCTGGTTCAGTCTTGGCAGGTTGTGCATTTCTAAGAATTTGTTCATTTCTTCCAGGTTGTCCATTTTATTGGCATAGAGTTGCTTGTAGTAATCTGTCATGATCCTTTGTATTTCTGCAGTGTCAGTTGTTACTTCTCCTTTTTCGTTTCTAATTCTGTTGATTTGAGTCTTCTCCCTTTTTCTCTTGATGAGTCTGGCTAATGGTTTATCAATTTTATTTATCTTCTCAAACAACCAGCTTTTATTTTTATTGATCTTTGCTATCATTTCCTTCATTGCTTTTTCATTTATTTCTTATCTGATCTTTATGATTTCTTTTCTTCTGCTAACTTCGAGGTTTTTTTTGTTCTTCTTTCTCTGATTGCTTTAGGTATAAGGTCAGGTTGTTTATTTGAGATTTTTCTTGTTTCTTGAGGTAGGATTTTATTGCTATAAACTTCCCACTTAGAACTGCTTTTGCTGTGTCCCATAGGTTTTGGGTCATCCTCTTTTCATTGTCATTTGTTTCTAGCTATTTTTTGATTTCCTCTTTGATTTCTTCAGTGATCTCTTGGTTATTCAATAGTGTATTGTTTAGCTTCCATGTGTTTGTACTTTTACAGTTTTTTTCCTGTAATTGATATCTGGTCTTATTGAGTTGTGGTTGGAAAAGATACTTGATATAATTTCAATTTTCTTAAATTTACCAAGGCCTGATTTATGACCCAAGATATGATCTATCTTGGAGAATGTTCCGTGAGCAGTTGAGAAGAACATGTATTCCATTGTTTTTGGATGGAATGTCCTATAAATATCAATTAAGTCCATCTTGTTTAATGTGTCATTTAAAGCTGTGTTTCCTTATTTATTTTCATTCTGCATGATCTGTCCATTGGTGAAAGTGGGGTGTTAATGTTCCCTACTGTCATTGTGTTACTGTCAATTCCCCTTTTATGGCTGTTAGCATTTGCCTTATGTATTGAGTTGCTCCTATGTTGGATGCATAAATATTTACAATTGTTATGTTTCCTTCTTGAAATGATCCCTTTATCATTATGTGGTGTCCTTATTTGTCTCTTGTAATAGTCTTTATTTTAAAGTCTATTTTGTCTGATATGAGAATTGCTACTCCAGCTTTCTTTTGATTTCCATTTGCATGGAATATCTTTTTCCATCCCCTCACTTTCAGTCTGTATGTGTCCCTAGGTCTGAAGTGGGTCTCTTGTAGATAGCATATATATGGGTCTTGTTTTTGTATCAATTCACCCAGTCTATATCTTTTGGTGGGAACACTTAATCCATTTACATTTAAGCTTACTATCTATATGTATGTTCCTATTGCCATTTTCTTTATTGTTTTGTGTTTGTTACTGTAGGTCTTTTCCTTCTCTTGTGTTTCCGGCCTAGAGAACTTCCTTTAGCATTTGTTGTAAAGCTGGTTTGGTGGTGCTGAATTCTCTTAGCTTTTGCTTGTCTGTAAAGGTTTTAATATCTCCATCAAATCTGAACAAGATCCTTACTGGGTAGAGTAATCTTGGTTGTAGGTTTTTCCCTTTCATCACTTTAAATATGTCCTGCCACACCCTTCTGGCATGCAGAGTTTCTGCTGAGAAATCAGCTGTTAACCTTATGGGGATTCCCTTGTATGGTATTTGTTGCTTTTCCCTTGCCACTTTTAATATTTTTTCTTTGTATTTAATTTTTGATAGTTTGATTAATATGTATCTTGGCATGTTTTTCCTTAGATTTACCCTGTATGGGACTCTCTGTGCTTCCTGGACTTGATTGACTATTTCCTTTCCCATATTAGGCAAGTTTTCAACTATAATCTTTTCAAATATTTTCTCAGACCCTTTCTTTTTCTCTTCTTCTTCTGGGATCCCTATAATTCGAATGTTGGTGCATTTAACGTCCCAGAGGTCTCTGAGACTGTCCTCAATTGTTTTCATTCTTTTTTCTTTATTCTGCTCTGTGGTAGTTATTTCCACTATTTTATCTTCCAGGTCACTTATCTGTTCTTCTGCCTCAGTTATTCTGCTACTGATTCCTCCTAGAGAGTTTTCATTTCATTTATTGTGTTGTTCACCATTGTTTGTTTGCTCTGTATTTCTTCTAGGTCCTTGTTACATGTTTCTTTTCTCTATTCTATTTCCAAGATTTTGGATCATCTTTACTACCATTACTCTGTATTCTTTTTCAGGTAGAGTACCCATTTCCTCTTCATTGGTTTGCTGCATTTTTACCTTGCTCCTTCATCTGCTGCATATTTCTCTGTCTTCTCATTTTGCTTAACTTACTGTATTTGGGGTCTCCTTTTCGCAGGCCACATGTTTGGAGTTCCCGTTGTTTTTGATGTCTGACCCCAGTGGGGAAGATTGGTTCAGTGGGTTGTGTAAGCTTCCTGGTGGAAGGGACTTGTGCCTGTGTTCTGGTGGTTGAGGCTTTCTGGTTGGCAGGACTATGTCTGGTGGTGTGTTTTGGGGTGTCTGTGGACTTAGTATGATTTTAGGCAGCCTTTCTGCTAATGGGTGGGTTTGCATTCCTCTCTTGCTAGTTGTTTGGCTTAGGGTGTCCATCACTGGAGCTTGCTGGTCATTGTGTGGAGCTGGGTCTTAGCATTGAGATGGAGATCTCTGGGAGAGCTCTCGCTGATTGATATCACTTAGGGCCGGAAGGTCTCTGGTGGACCAATGTCCTGAATTCAGGTCTCCCACCTCAGAGGTTCAGGCCTGACAGCTGGCCGGAGCACCAAGACCCTGTCAGCCACATGGCTGGAGAAGATGGGCTATGAGTTGGGTGTCAGCCACTGCCCTGTTGTAGGTCTGTCTCAGCTGTCTCCAAAGGTCACCCAGATACACTGGGTTATTACACCATTCCTCAGAACTCGCACATGCCAGTCTGGGATCTGTAGATGTCCTCCTGATACTCTTCACTGAAATACCTTGCATTCATGGTGGTGAGAGATATGCTAGTAGTGTTGGTTCTCTTCAGTTCAGAGACTGGGACAGTCTGAGCCTTCATGTGGCCAAGTTAGGAGCAGCTGGCCAACAATCCCAAAGTGATAACATGTCAGATTCCAAGAAGGCTTTCTGCAGCACCCGAGCAGCAGTCCCAAGCAGCTGCTCCTCTCAGCTATAGTACTCTGACCAGGGAACTCGGTGGGACCCTCAAACGAGGATTTCTGCTGACCCTAGAGCCTGACTTGCCCACCCAGGTAAGGAGCTGAGGAGAGCATCTCCCCGCCCTGTCTCACCAGAGGAGTGGACACCTGCTATATTCCATTAATTTTGATATGTGGTGTTTCCATTTTCATTTGTCTCAAGATACTTTTTTGTTTCCCTTCGACTTCTTTGATTCATTGATTTTTCATGTGTGTGTTTAATTTCCACACATTTACTAACTTTCCAGTTTTTCTCCTGTTATTGATTTCTAGTTTCTCACCATTGTGGTTATAAAAAAAAATTTGGTATGATTGCAGTTTCTTAAATTTGCTAACCGTTGTTTGTGGTTTAACATATAATCTATACTAGAAAATTTCCTGTGTGTACTTGAGAAGAATATGTATTCTGCTGCTTTTAGATTGCATATTTTGTTTACTAGATCCATTTAGTCTATAGTGTTATTCAATTCCTCTGTTTCCTCATTGCTTTTCTGTCTGGATGATCTATGCATTATTGAGATTGGGGTATTAAAGTCTCAATTATTATTGTGTTGCTATTTATTTCCCCTTTTAATTCTGTTAGTGTTCGCTTTATATATCTCTTATATTGGGTTCATAAATATTTAAAATTTTTATATCTTATTGATGGATTGATTACTATTTTATAGTGACCTTCTGTTTCTCTTCTGAACATTTTTAGGTAAAGTTGATTATGTCTGATATAAGTATAGGTAACAAGGACTTAACAAGAATTTTGTTAAGTCCTTGCTTTCCTTTGGTTACCATTTGCTTAAAATATCTTTTTTTATCCCTTCACTCTCAGTATTTGTATGTTTAAAGCTAAACTGAGTCTCTTGTAGACAACACATTGTTGGATTTTTTTTCTTTTTTAAATCCATTCAGCCACTCTGTCTTTTGATTGGAGAATTTAATCCACGTATGTTTAATTATTGATAATTAAAGACTTACTATGCCGTTTTGCCAGTTGTTTTCTGACTGTTTTATAGATCCTTTTTCCTTGCTTATCTCTTTGTCTTCTTTTGTGATTGGATCACTTTGTGTAGCAGTATGCTGTGATTCCTTTATCACAATCTTTTGTGTATCTACTGCAGTTTTTTCTTTTGTATTTACCATGAGGCTTACATAAAATATCCTATTTTTGACATTCTATTTTAACCTGATATGAACTTAACTTTAATAGCACACCTAAACTCTATACTTTTATCTTTACCTCCTTCACATTTTAGGTTATTAATATTATAATTTACATATATTTATATTTTATATAAAATAAATTATTGAAGTTATGGGTTTATTTTTTTAGTTTTTTAATGTTTTTTAATATGTTTAGTTTTTAAGTTTAAACTAGAGTTATATATTATAGAGTGATGAATTATGCATTACCACTATAAATTCAGAGAATCTGACTTTAACTATGTGTTTACTATTACCAATGAGTTTCACACGTAAGTTCATATGTTTTTACAATGTTAATTAGCATCATTTTATTTCCATTTGAAAAATGCCCTTTAACATTTCTTGGCAGGTCTAGTGGCTTTGAACTTTCTCAGCTTTTGATTGTTCAGAAAAGTCTTTATCTCTCCTTTATTTCTGAAGGACAGCTTTGACAGGTAGCATATTCTTAGTTGAAAGTTTTTTCTTTCAATATTTTGAGTATATCACCCCACTATCTCCTGGCCTGTGAAGTGTCTATTGAGAAATCTTTCAGTAGTCCCTTGGAGGTTTTCCTATATGTGACAAGTCACTTTTCTCTTGCTGCTTTAAAAATTTCACCTTTTTCTTTGACTGTTGACAATTTAATTATAATATGTCTTGGTGTGGCCTTTTTCAAATTCAACCTATTTGAGGTCCTTTAGGCTTCATGAATTTGGATATCTGTTTCTCTTCCCAAGTTCAGGAAGTTTTTAGCCATTATTGCTTTAAATAAAACTTCTGTCTTTTTCCTATTGGCTTCTCTGCCCAATTTGGACTCCATGGTTGCCTGGATGCTCTGGTCAGTCTTCCTAGTCAGGTGGAACTAATGCTATATTCAGCAGTTGAGTGGGGCTACAGATTTGCTTCTCTGTCCAGGCAAGCTCACAAAATGGGCTCCATCACTATTATGGCTCAATGGCTAAGGACCTGAATTAGGCAGAACTGCCCACTAAGCCAGTGGGGGCTACCAGCTCAGCTCTTCAGGAGGCAAAATCTTTGGATCTAGGAGAATGGAAGTTCAGATTCATGACTCAAATTAAAAGCCTGGATCCCCAAGACTGTGGAGCAATGGTAGTCCTCACACACTGTTGGAGCGAGTATAAATTCATGCAATCATTTTGGAAAGCTCTTTGGCATTAACTATAAAGCTGGTCATGTTCATCTCCATGATGGAATATGACCCCTACTAGATATTTATCCCAGGGAAAATCTTGCTCTTGTGCATAATGGGTACATATAACATAATGTTCATAGCCACATTTTAGGTAACAGCCCCTCATTTAAAACACACATGTCCATGAATGGTAAAATGGATACAGAAATTTTTCTGCACTTAATGTCCTGATCCCTTTTTTATTGGTGTCAAATAACCACATGTTGATAGATGTCAGTTGCAATAGCAATCTTCCACCATACAAAAAATCATTACAAACGAATTGGATTTTATGAAATAAAAAAAAGTAAAAGCAATTGGTTAGGTGTTATCACACTCTTCAAGTGCATGTAAGGTGCCAAAATTCTTAAGTCCTCTGATTTCTCTTTTCACATTCATTAGTGGTCCACATGTTGGAAAATGAGAGTCAATGAAGCTTTCTTTTTCATCATAATCAACTCTCCTTCTATTCCTTGCCATAACAACCCTGTGAAATTATGCTCTTTTAGTAAAAGATGACAATATAAGAACTTGGGGAAAATTTTAAAGGGATATAGACAGTTTGTAATGTAAGTTTTCAGCAGAAGACCTCAACATCTTAAAGCTGATTACAAAAAATAAATTGAATCTGAACCTTCCATCTTCCTGGAGCTAAAGAGTAAATAAATTTCTCTATGTAAATGCATTTACTGATACATATTATCTACTCATATCTCCCCTTTCAATGACAATTTCTATAATACCTTTGGATATAGAGTCACATATTCTTAACAATAAAATATGGCACCATTTACACAGATATGATTAGGTGTTTTTTATCAACAGACCTTATAGCCTTGCTGCCCATTCACTAAGTCCCTTTCTCTATACCTGTTTTTTCCCCTCACAGGCTCTCTAGCCCCTACTTTTTTCCCCTAAATTTCTCGGTGTCTTCTTGGACTCACTTCCTACTGTAAAGAACTTAGATTCAGTGGTCCGTCACTTCAGACACACTCAGGTCATGATATTTGCTCGACTAACTTACCTTATTTTATTATATGCATGATATCTCTCTGGCAAAGACACAAACCTACCTCAATCCAGTTTTCTGTCATTCTGAACACTCCTAAGGAAATCACTCAACTGGGCACATTTGAGACACTGGAAATGGCTAGTCTCCCACTTTGACTGGGCCCTCTGGGCTGCTCAGCAATACATCTATGTTTTCCTAGCAAGGTCTTTCTCAGCTTTCCAAAGTGACAATTTCAGGTCCCCCATTCTTCTCCAACTTCTGACACTATGACTTCCACTTCACTCACAGCATATAATCTTGCCTCTTAACTGACAGAGACAGTAGAAGACATCAGATTAGAATTCTCTCGACTTCTTTCAATTACAATGGCAAAATTACCTCTACCTATCTACCTTCTTCCCTTCGCTTTGGCCATTTTACAAAGAAAGTAGCATGATTCCTCTTGTCCAAGTGGAACTCCCTGTGCTCTGGCTCCTGACTTCTCCATTTTGGTAAGTTAGTTCACTCAATCACCAACTCTGCTGCCACCACTCATCCTTTTTATATCTGTAGACTTTTTTGTTGTAATGGATCCTTCTCTTGAGTATTTAAAGATAAGCATCTTTTAAAAATATCTCTTATTTTTCATTCTCACATTTCTCTTTCAGCTAATGTTAACTTGCCTATCCATTGAGAATCACATTTCTTGAAATAGTCCTCTGCATTCTCTGATTCCCCAACTCTCACTCTTTATCTCACATTTCTCATCATTCTTTGGTCTTCTACTCAGATTTTCTTTCTCTCTCCTTATCCTAAACATAAGCTTCTTGAACTCCTGTCCTTGGTTCTTTTCTTTCTCTCCACTCTATACACTATGCCTGTGTGATCTCTTCTTTCAGTAACCATTTAAATAGAGATTATTCAGATAGAGTCTGTTCAGAATTGAATATCTGCTCCAGCAAAGCTGACTTTTTTCTCTCTGGGAATGAATATCACACTAACCAGTTATCCAGGCAAGAAAACACCCTACATCTCTACAACCATTTACTAGTACGAGTCATTGCAGTTTTCTGCCAGGATTATTGCTAAAGCCCTTGGCTCTTCTTTATGAATTTAGTATTGCTCTTCTTAAGACGTTCACCCTGAAACCAGAGTCATCCTGTAAAGAGCACATCTACTCCCATCACGCTCCCAACCGAAACCCTTAAATGGCTCTCCACGGATCCCTGATATAAACCTAACTCTTTTTCAGAGTTTACGAAGTCCTGAATGATGTGATTCAGGCAGGAAGGCCAGCTTCCTCTCATGTTACCTTCTCTTTATAGACTAAAAAAACTTAATTTTTCATTTCTGAGGTATATAATTCATCCTTTACTTCTGAAGCTTTCTAAACTATTCGGTGGAGTAAGTTTTCCTCTGTGACCCACAGAAAACTGGCCTTCTCTAAAAGCACATATTGCATTGTGGAATTGCCTGTTTTCTTGCCTGTGGTCTCTGATAAAATTCCTGGGACAGAATCTGGGCAAAGTTTGTTTAACTTTATATTCCTAGCACCTAGCAGAGTGCTGGACACAGCGAAGGCAACTCAATATAAATGACATCTAATTTCATTGTAAAATGAAATCTAACCTGTCTGGTTCTTTCTACAATACCAAATTCCTGAGTTTAAATGCACATATTAGGTGTTAAATGATTATTGAATGATGCTTACTGAAAATTCTTTTCTTAGTCCACCTCTGGTTGAAATAATTTACACTTCTCCTCTTTTTCCTTTTTGTTTTTATTTGCTAGGAATATTAGCTTCATTTCAGGTTACGGTCATATGTTTTTCTATCCCCAATTCAAACTCTGCCAAATGCCTCTTTCCTTTCTTTTCTTTCCCTGTGACCACAAAGAAAAAATATATACACCTTGTTATGTCAAAAATCTGTGTAATTAAATGCAGCTGCTCCCCTTTTTTCCGGGATCTTTCTTTCTTAACTGTATCCATTAATTCATTCAGACTTATTCTTTCTAATTAGTTTTTTATATGCTGTCGTTAATTTACCTATATCCAAGTTCTACCCCGATTTAGATAATTAGAAAATAAACTACTTGGATCAATCTGAAGAAGAGAAAAGAGATCAGAGACAATACAAACTCTGAGCTTTTCTTTACAATATTGTGAATTTCTTAGAACAAAAGTTATGCCTTATATATCTTTATATCCTTAGGACCCCAGCTTTGTCAGGCCTATAATAGTTGTTAAATAAATCCTTGTTGAGTGAATATCAGTTTAGTGTCCTTGAATTTAGACCACATTTTGTCCCCAACTAGCTTTGTGACCCTAATCAAATCATCTTCCAAATGAAACAAGAGTAATTCATTTTTAAAGTCCTTCCAAGTTCTAAACTCTAAAATTCCATTTAAAAATTTTTCTACAGTAGGGCCCTCCCTGCTTTACCATTTAACATCCTCTCTTTGTACAGCACCAATTGAGGAATCGTTCATCAAACAAGTGTGGCAGTAAAATTAATCTATTAAAACTTAACCACAGATTAACTTAGCAAACTTTTTTTTTGACTAAAATTTAATCTTTGTGGGATGGAGTTAGTGTATTGGAAAATAATGATGATGGTGATGGTCATTTGCACTGGCTTACTAATTGTGATGAGTTCATGTGATTTTGTGATATTTGGTGAGCAATTTAACACATTTAAAGACAGAAAAAATGAATACTGAAGTTTTCATATACAGTATACATTAAATGTCAAAAATCTTCAATACATAATACAACTTAATTTGGAAAAAACTTGTTTTCCCACATAAAATATAACAATACAAGGGGCTCTGAATTATTACATTTATTTTAGGTAGATATTTGCTTTGCAGTTTTTTCCAAGAGTAGAAGGATGTATCCATGGGAAGCGCCTTCTCTTGTTGGCAGGGAAACAAAATCACCAAGGTACTAGTTGACACTTGTGAGCTCAAAAAAATAGTAGGGACATTCATATTCTGCGGAATCCCCAGGGTAACCATGGATATATTGAATATACAGACAACCACAGAGTTGCTAGGTGTGTTCGGTGGAAAATTCATCTTCATGTCATTTCTATGGCAATCATAAATAAATCTAACTACTCAGAAATCAATACAGCAGCTGCACATAAAATGGATATGTTCAGCAAAATCTGGAGAGTTTTAGTGTACATCAGTAGTTTGGCTCTAGGCATGCTTGTTTACAATAACACAATGAGTTGTTGGGTAACTCTTACTTCCTACGTCAACTCCCAAAGCTTCATTTTAGACTTGACTTTGTTCATGTTCAATAAATATTTTGAAGAGAGGACTGATGAGTTTAATTTTCCATGTAGAAAGACTGGCTTAATAATGTCTCCATTTATCAATGTAAGAAATAGTAAAAAAAAAAAAAAAAAAAAATTGGGTTCTTTGGAAAAAATGGTAATTGGTTCAGCACTCATTTCATTCAACAACAACAAAACAACTTATTATTATCTTGTTAGTATAAGATAAACATTATGCTAAATACATTAAAGCTATTATCTTATTTAGTCCTCCCCAAACCCTATGAATTAGATGGTATTGTTACTCCATTTCACAGAGAAGGAATAGGCTCAGAGGAATTAAATTATTTGTCTAGATTACACAGCTAGTTAGAGGAAAACCTGGAATTTGAACACAAGCAAGCTTTGATTATTTTTGATTGAGAAAGTTTTTTCTAAGTAATATACAAAAAGCTAATGCCAGAAAACAGAAGGTTATACATTTGTTAACATAAGACATTTAAAAAAAAATTTTGTATGATAAAAATCATAGTAGAGTTAAAGAAAACAATAAATCATGAACAAATACTTACAGCTCACAATGAAGCATTTATTCCCCTAATACATAGAGAGTGCTTATAAGTCACTAATAGAAAGATCACACATTCAATGGAAAAATAGGCAACAGATATGGAGTATGTACAAAAGGAAATACACTTAGCTTTGAAATATACGAAAGAATGCAAAACATCGCTCTCAATAAGAGAAATGTAAATTAAAAAACAATACCAAAATGTTTCTCACTTATCAGATTGGCAAAGATCGAAAAGGGATAAGAACATGAATTGACAAAGATGTGTGAAAAAAGGCACTGGTATATCGTTGGTGAGACTATAAATAGGTACAAACCATATGGAGGATGATCTGGCAATAACTGTCAAAATTACAAATTCACTAACACTTTGACCAAGCAATTCTCCTCTAGGAATTTATAGCAAATATACACATTTGAAATGAAGTGTACATACGTTTCTTGTTGCAGTAATAGAAAAATACTGGAAGCAGCCTGAAGGCCTGCCAGTAGGGGACTGGTTAGGTGAATTGTTGTAGACAATGAGGTGGGTTATTTGTTACTTTGTAACCCCTAAGGAATCCCCATTTACTGGGACCCTAAGGCTGGGTACTGACTTGACCTCATTCTATAGTTTCCTCATTTACCACCTCATTTCCTGCTTCTCATAGGACAAGAGCCTCCGTCCACATGACCAGACCTTGATACGCTGTCCATTTCTTTTCCTCAGAAGATACATCATCTCCTAAGTTAAAGACACCTTCATGGATGTGGGAAAAACATGCACACCATCTTGAAATGGTGTTCCAGGGGCAACCCATACCCTAGGCTCCCCATTTGACAAATAGGACTGTAGTGTCTTTTTAGGACACTGTGTACCACAAATCTCCAAATATTCCATTGTAATATTTTCTTCCTGGATGCAAAGTTTTAGGCCTTTTAAATATATTGTGCTATATCTTTTTTTTGAGAGTATTATTTTGGCTCCCATTTTAAATGGGTAGGAAATCTTGATTTTATATTCACATGTTCAATGAACATTTATTGCACACTTGAATACAGCACATGTTAAGCATGGTGTTAATTGGGGAATACAAAGAAGAATAACATGGAGGTTCCTGGTTCAATGACCTAACAGTCCAATGGGGAGTAAGGATAAGACAACAGGTGGCATAATCAAGGTGGTCCAGGACAGTGGGAAAGGGTGCATAATTTAGCTTAGCAGGTGGGAGGTGAGGCACTCAAGGTTTTGGAGAGAAAGTGAAAGTCAAGCAGGAATTGGGAGCAGAAAGCTAAGTGGATAAGAGAGATTCAAGTGAACTTCTAAGATAATTTCATATAAATGACTTAACAGGATGTTTAAAGGGCTGAGAGATTTCTTGTTACTTAAAGTTCACTAGCTGATGACATATAGTAAATGTTATCTGCTTAGTTATTTCAGACTTTGAGAACATCCACATTGGAGCAAAATGAAACCTTTGTTCTTTTTAGAGCATAATACCATGTTTGTTGATTTTGTGTCTCTGTGCTTTTTTTAAAACTGATGACAATCATGAATAAGTTCTCTTGCTGAAACTACATTATCAATTTTATGTAGACAGAAATATAATTACCGAAGATGGATTTTAGCCAGGCCACCTGAATTAATAACCAGCCCGAATCTTCTTGCTCTGGGAGAGAGTGGAACAGAACTTTATTGACCACAAACGGTCATGACCTTTGCTATCTTCCGCACTCAGAATACCACAGGAGGAAGTCATCTAAAACACCATGACATTTAAACCAAGTGAGAAATACGTGTGTAAAATTTATGAGGACAAACTAGCACTCTTCTTAATTTGCACCACTGTTTTTTAGGTACCATGATTAAAATACGCCTATTTAATACCTCCAGAAAAATACTATAAATTTTTTTCTTTTTGATATATTGCTACTACCTTTAATCTATTTTTGTCCCACATGAAAATTTACCTTCTTTTGTTTTTTATGACTTTTTATGCCAGGTGGATGTAAAAGAAAATACTCAAATTCTCACTTTGCAGTCATGCATAGTGGCTATTCAGTCTTGGCTGGAAAAATGCATTCTCAATAGGCATATTCAGCCAATAGTCTATTCATAGCTTTGATTATATTTGCTATAGCTAAAGCCTAAATAGCCAAGGTGAATATGCTCTAGGGCTTAACTTAACTCTATTTTGATTGCAACAATAGAAATACAATTCAAAGTAGCTCAAGTAATTAATAAAGTAATTTACAGTTCACTTTACCAAACCATTACAAGAACGAAGAGTAGCTGGTCTTGCGGGGAGTAAAAACCAGAAATTCAAATACCATAAGGACTTCTTCTTGGTCTCTCGATTGTATTTCCCTTTGTGTTTCATCTTTGTCATTCATCCTGGCACCTCCATGTGGCTGAGACTTGGTGCATGGGTAGAAAAACACCTGTCCCTCAGCTTTGTTTAGAAATATACCAAGAAAGGGTATTGTTAAGCCCAAATTAGCTCATAACTACCATAACATTAGGTCAGAAGACTAGGGCTGAAACAAACAGGGAAAAATAATTTCCAAAGAGACAGAGATGCTGTTTTCAGGAGAAGCAAGAGTACTGGGCAGACAAAACCGTCAACAGTCTTTATGAGTGTTAACGCATCAAAATTGCATTTGTTCAAGCTGTAAACATAACTCTCAAGGATTATTTATTTTTCATTTTTATACACAAAATAATCACTAAGGCAGCAGAGTTGCTTGAGGACAGATGTATCATTCAGGGTAAAATCTGTTGATTTGCTGTTTATGAGGGATATTAACTCCTCTTCAAAGCATAACAGTGTGTATTATTGTGAACATCAAAAAATTTCAGAAAACCATAAGTTGTACTCACATTTTCAGCCTTCTGGTAGTTATTATCCTTGAAAGCAAACGCATTTGAAAATAAATATACAGGAAAGAATCAAATTACTGGAGGAAAAAAATGGTCATGAAGAACTTAGGGGCAGGATGGGAATAAAGACACAGACGTACTAGAAAATGGACTTGAGGACACGGGGAGGGGGAGGGGTAAGCTGGGACGAAGTGAGAGAGTGGCATGGACATGTATACACTACCAAATGTAAAATAGACAGCTAGTGGGAAGCAGTCGCATAGCACAGGGAGATCAGCTCGGTGCTTTGTGACCACCTAGAGGGGTGGGATAGGGAGGGTGGGAGGGAGGGAGACGCAAGAGGGAAGAGATATGGGGATAATATGTATATGTATAGCTGATTAACTTTGTTATAAAGCAGAAACTAACACACCATTGTAAAGCAATTATACTCCAATAAAGATGTTAAAAAAAATAACTGGAGAAAGAACTGATATTAAAACAAAACTCACTATGATGAGTCATTCTTTGCCAAGTCCCTTTCAATCCAAAAAATCAATTTCATAAACAAATAATCCAGTCTGTGGCCATACCACCTTGAACATGCCCAATCTCATCTGATCTCAAAAGCTAAGTAGGGTCGGATAGTACTTGGATGGGAGACCGCCTGGCAATACTGGGTACTGTAGGTTAAAACAAAACAAAATGAAACAAATAATCCTATGCCTTATTTGCTGGGAAAAGTCAATTCAGCATCCATTCATTTATAATAGAGCAATATTTGTTGAGTGCCTTATTAATAGTAAAGTACTGTGCTGGAGGACAGCTAGTATCTGTCCTTGAGGAGTATATAGTAATTTAGGGACAGTAAGACATAATCAGAAAGAGATATAACTTTAAAAAGTAAAAAAGGGCATATGGAAAGATAAGGACAGTTGAAATTTAAAAGAGAATGAAACATATTTCCAGATAAAAGAATAGAGGATGACTTTCATGGAAGAAGAATATCACAATTTGTTGTCCACGGTAATTTTTTTTTTTTTTGCGGTACTCAGGCCTCTCACTGCTGTGGCCTCTCCCGTTGCGGAGCACAGGCTCTGGATGCGCTCAGCGGCCATGGCTCACGGGCCCAGCCGCTCCGCGGTATGTGGGATCTTCCCGGACTGGGGCACGAACCCATGTCCCCTGCATCGGCAGGCGGACTCTCAACCACTGCGCCACCAGGGAAGCCCCATGGTAAGTTTTATTGCTATGAATCTCCTTGTATTTAATCTTGAAGGAATTGCCCACCAAAGCAGAAGACAGTGTTGTGGGCATCATTTTGGCACCCAAGGCATCTTTGACAGTCCAGCTGTTCATCTTTCTCTTTAACTTCCACTCTTGAAGATTTGTCATTTGGTGGTAAAGAGTGAGGGTGGGAATATTTTCTATATATACTTGAAATACATTTATTTTTTAACTTTCAGGTTTAATGCACACGAGCATACATATGAATGTAAATATGTGTTAGCATTCATTGTTGAAGTAATTATTGAGAAAAGTACTGTATTCATTCATTCATTTATTCATTCAGTGAATATTTAGTGAGGATTGAGGACATGCTGGTAAACAAGGCAAGGTTTCTGCTCTCATGAAGATTACAGTGTTGTGGGAGAGACTGGCATAGTCCTATGGGATGACAAACCATAAGTAAATACAATACAATAAATAAATACAATTGGAGATAGTTAAAAGTCCTTTGAAAATAATAAAACACAGTAGAGGGATAAGGAGTAACGAGGAAAAGACTCTAGGATGAACCATATAAACAGAAATGTCTTAATGATGAAACAGAAAAAGGACCACACTGTATGTGCAGTGTAATATCATAAGGCACTATACTAGTTGCTGAGATGTATAACAATATATGTTTGGCATGATGTTTACTTTAGCAACCAGAAGTTCTAAATTAAATTGGAGAAACAGAGCATATGTGTAGTAAAAAAAAAAAAATATGGAATAGTACACGTGACTGTGAACCTGCGTATGAAGTATCAGAGTTTATGCAATCATGCAGTTATAAGGCTGTGAAACATAATTCATTATTTCGTGAACATATTTGATATGAGTGAATGAACTACCAAATTAGTATCTAAGCAAACATTCCTTCCAGTTAAACCCAATATCAGTATTTTTGCCAGTGGGTCTCTCACATGTTGTTGAAGATATACGGATGTAGAAGTACGTCTTCCTCCATGAGTGCCTGTCTCAGAAATCACCCAAATGCCTCAGCTAGAATAGCAGAGCTTACTTTTAACACATCTGCACTTACCCCCCATATTTGGTGCATCACTGAGGGCTTCTACTTGCCGAATTTCCCCCTAGTATTATTCTCTGCATCTTCACAAACTTTCCCAGCAACTTCTTTTATGAGCTGCTATGAAAACTAGTGCAATATTCTTCCTATTATTCTCCTAGCATCCTCTCTTCCCCTATTCCATTTTTCTTTCCTAGGCAGCCAATGTGAGCTTAAAAAAACTGAAATCTAATTGTATCTACACCCTTTCATCACTTCCCTTTGTTCATCGTACTGAGACCAAATTCTTTTTTTTATTTTTTTATTTTTTGCGGTACGCAGGCCTCTCACTGCTGTGGCCTCTCCCACTGTGGAGAACAGGCTCTGGATGCGCAGGCTCAGCGGCCATGGCTCACGGGCCCAGCCGCCCTGAGGCATGTGGGATCCTCCCGGGCCGGGGCACGAACCCGCGTCCCCTGCATCGGCAGGTGGACTCTCAACCACTGCGCCACCAGGGAAGCCCCCAGACCAAATTCTTTATCGTAGACTACAAGCCCTTTGGTCTGACCCTTTTCTGCTCACATATATGCCTGTTGTTCTCTGCATTCCAGCCACACTGAGTTTCTTCCAGGTCCTAGAATATGGGGTGCTACTGAAGCTGAATCTGACCACTGTACCCAGACACCAAATTAAATCTAGGAGACAGAGTTTTGCGTGAAGTAGAAAAGAACAGCTTTATTGCTTTGCCAGGCAAAGGGGGCCACAGTGGGCTAATGCCCTCAAAACTGTGTGTCACAACTTGGAGAGGGTAGTGAGGAGTTTTATAGTAATGGTTCAAAGAGGGCGTGATCAGCTCGTGGTCTGATTGGTTGGTGGTGAGGCAAGTGGGAGTCAACATCATCAACCTTCAGGTTCCAACCGGTCTGGGGCCTACGTGCTTGTGGACAGCGTACCGCCGTTAACCATTAGCTTTTTCCACCTAGTGGTGGTTTCGGTATCTGCAGAACAGCTCAAAGATATTGTTGTGTGTATCCCTCGATGGGGAACCAGGACGCAGCCCCAAGTCTGCACTATTGTTTCTCTTGACTGTTTGTTTCTCCCTTGTCTTGCATCCCCTCCCTTCCCTAATTAACAACTGCTTGAATCTGCCCGTTGGAACTCAGGGAAGGTCATAGAGGCTGAATGAAGCCTATTTCCTGGAATCAAAGAAATGGGGGCACAGAAAGGCTTTTGTGCCCAGGAGCCCCACAGGGCCCTGCTTGGTATTGCTACCTCTTGCTTCAGGACTGTGCCAGGCTCTCTTGATTTTTTTACCCATTTCTGCTGCCTCACCTTGCTTGCTTCTAATGCTTGCTCATCTTTCATATCCCAGGTTGTTTCTTTTCCTCTGGGAAATCATCCTCAACACCCCCAAGAGGTGCTGTGTAGCTTCCCCCAAAGCTGTTATTATAATTTTATTTTTTTGTGTGATTGTTTTAGTAATATCTGACTATTAGGATGTAAGATCTAATGAGGATGGGAACTGCTTGTTTTGTTAACTTAGCACAGTGCCTCTCATACTGTTTGTTGAACAATTGACAGTATTTGAAGGTATTTGTTGAATGATTAAAAATCATTAATTTAAATTCTTTAAAGCTGTGTTCAACTTTGCCACTTCCTGCATTCTAAGGGTATAGTAGTGAATATACAAAATAATAAACTTTTCAAAACTATTGGGATACTGAGTTAATATGATTGAGAGATCTAGATTTATTGGGGGTGAGAAAATGATAACCTTTCAGCATGATGTTTCTCTAATGAAGAAGACATTTAATTTCCTCCAATGTCTTTTCATTGACTTTGAAGAAAACTTAATAAGATGTCAAATCACCATAACAGGTTGTATCTTACTTCAAATATATGACTTTCTACTTGCTAGAATGAATCCAGATTAGCGTTTCTGAATGACTAGACTTAAACGGTCATACCATTTTTTTTTTCACCTGTAGAAACAAATGATGCCTGATATATTGCCAAAGATATGTCATTTATCTTTAAACCTCTCAGAAGCTGGAAAAGACACTAGAAATGCAATATATTTATATAATTCAGACAAGTAGAGTGGATTCCAGGAGTTCCAGCTATTTCCACCTCAAAGATTTCTGTCCCCCAACCTGCAGGCTCCTTCCCAGCTGCTCAGTTATTATGTTTGTACTCATTCTACATATGACCTCAAGGATTTAACAAAAGCCCTTCTGATAAGGACCCAAGTGTATATAAATAAATTCTATTTCTCCTGAAGTCATGTAGATCAACTACCCTATTATAACTTGAACAATACAAAATCAAGGATGACTGTTTTTTCCAATTTTACCTTTTAAGAACTCATTAGCAACACAAATTGGAGATCCTGGTAATTCTTCTCTTTGCTGGAGATTTTGTTTGGTTTTTTTTTCTATAGATATCTTAGAATAAACAAGCATACCAAAAACATCTCCTGGTTACTTTTTTAAAAAAATGTAATGACTAAATGGACAGAGCAGTTGTTGATTCCAGGAGGGTACTGTTAATCAAAAGTAGTGTTTTCATTTAATTTTTAATATATTTATATCTCACCTGGTTTCACAAAAGATTTGGGGGTGTTTATTTATGTTCAAATTATTCAATGTTTCCTAAACACACCCTAAAACTTAGTGGCTTAGAAGAAAAACTATCGTTGTTTTGCTCATGGATCTGCAGTTCGCCTAACGGGATGGTTTGATTTGCTTCTTATGGCATCAGCTGAGTATTATGTATATATTAGGGGAATATGTGTACATTAGGGACTGGAATATCTACTTCACATGGTTGGGAAGCTAGTACTGGCTGCTGACTAGGAAGACTGTAGACTTGGAGCTTTTGTTCCCCTCTACATGGTTTCGCTTAGGTTTCTTCACAGTATAGCATCTGAGTTCCAAGAATAAGGATCTTTTTTTTTTTTTGCGGTACGCGGGCCTCTCACTGTTGTAGCCTCTCCTGTTGCGGAGCACAGGCTCCGGACGTGCAGGCTCCACGGCACGGGGGACCCTCCCAGACCGGGGCACGAACCCGTGTCCCCTGCATCGGCAGGCGGACTCTCAACCACTGCGCCACCAGGGAAGCCCAAGAATAAGTATCTTAAGAGAGCAAGTCAGATATGCATGGCATCTTTATAATCTGGCATCAGATGTTACATAGAATCATTTTTGTCACATTCTGTTGAATAATAATTAAATCCCACCCAAGCTCATGGAATGGTGGCATGGATCCCATCTTTTGATGGGAGCAGTGTCAATGTCAAATCCTCAGAAGAACATATAGAGTGGAAAATGTTGTGTCTACCTTTGGAAAATACACACTTTCCTCTTTGTCCACACAATTGATATCCCTCCCACATGAAAAATACAGCTATCACTCTCTCAAGAGTCTTGAAGTCTCATCACATTATGGCCTCCACTGAAAGTCCAACATGTCATCATGTAAATCAGAATTAGTCACAGATGAGAATTCTTAGGTACAGCTCCTTGGATAGTATTTTCTCAATCTAAAAATCCATAATCTAACAAGACAAGTTATTTGACCATCAACACTCTTTATGCTATGGTGCAAAAGGATTGAATTACTGCTATAGCCAAGTGCATTCCAAAAAGACAGAAAAATGCTATGCACACAGCAGACATTGGTCCACAGCAATTCTGAAACCCATCTGGGTATCTGTTGCCACCTTCTTAAATATGGCTCACTCCTACTTCCTGAGGATTGTTTTCGCCAGTCTTTGGCTCTGCCCTTTGAGTTCCTGTTGCCATCCTGAGTCATCTTTCCTTCTCCGTACAAAATAGGTCTTCTGTGTAGCTGAGTAAACTTCTTACAATGCCTCATTCTTAGGGAATCTTAAGCTTCATAGTCTCAGTTCATTTTGTATTCTCCCTGTACTCTTCAGTCAAAATTGGCATAATTGTTTTTAAATCTGTGTTTCTTTTGTATAAATTTATAATTCACTCCATTAGAAAAAAATGGATTTCTTCCATACCTTAACCTCCTTGTGAAATTGCTGTATAATATCATTCTCGTGATTTCTAAAATCTCATCATTAAATAGAGAGAATTTGTGATACATATTGAAGCTTCTTAGAGGACTTATTTGTGTGTCTGGAAGTTTCTGTGAGGTATTGCCTTCACAATTTCTGATGTCTTAACAGAGAATTTTATAGTCCAATCCTGGATTTGATCTTTGCTCTGAAGCAAAGATTTCTTAGTTTGAGAATTGATTGTCATACAGAATGGCTGAGAATGAGAAGTAGTTTTAGTTTTGAACTCAGAAGCTCCCAGTATCTTATATTTTACGGCTTTTTAAAAAATTTAGTTCATTTCTCTTGTGCTTTATTCATAGGTAGCAAGATCAAGTCAGAGGTCACTTTTTCTTCCCCACAAGGCACATTTCTTTTTTTTTTAAATTTCTTTATTTTTAAAAAAATCTTTATTGGAGCATAATTGCTTTACAATGGTGTGTTAGTTTCTGCTGTATAACACAGTGAATCAGCTATACGTATACATGTATCCCCTCCCTCTTGCATCTCCCTCCCACCCTCCCTATCCCACCCCTCAAGGTGGTCACAAAGCACCCATCTGATCTCCCTGTGCTATGAGGCTGCTTCGCACCAGCTATCTGTTTTACATTTGGTAGTGTATGTGTGTCCATGCCACTCTCTCACTTCGTCCCAGCTTCCCCTTCCCCGTGTCCTCAAGTCCATTCTCTACATCTGCATCTTTAGTACATGACTCTTTTTTTTTTTTTTAACATCTTTCTTGGAGTATAATTGCTTCACAATGGTGTGTCAGCTTCTGCTGTATAACAAAGTGAATGAGCTATAGGTGTACTTATATCCCCATATCCTCTCCCTCTTGCGCCTCCCTCCCAGCCTCCCTATCTGCCCTTTTAATATTCTGCGGGATTCTCTCTTGCGATGTCACTGAGTTGGCTCCCACCTTTCCACCTTACTGCAGGGATAGTGTGGCCAGCCTTTCTACCTCCACACAATGTCACACTTTCCTGCTAGTACTAAAAGCATCCCTCTGGCTCTCCTTTAACATCTTACCATCAGCTTTCTCAAGTCTTTTCAGGCATCCATTCACACCATCCTCAAAGATTCTTAGTCTTTGCTTAACAGTATCCTCACAGTCCTCCCAGCTCCCGTGAATCTCTTGATCTCCAAGCCAAGACTGCAAATTTTTTTTCTTTTCTTTTTCGTCCTTGCACTTTTATTTGTTCTTATCAAAGTTGGCTTATTTTTTCAGGTCTGTTTCCATAATCTGTCAGTTTTTTTTAAAAATTAATTAATTAATTTTTTGGCTGTGTTGTGTCTTTGTTGCTGCATGTGGGCTTTCTCTAGTTGCGGCGAGAGTGAGCTACTCTTCGTTGCGGTGCGTAGGCTTCTCGTTGCGGTGGCATCACTTGTTGCGGAGCAGGGCTCTAGGTGTGAAGGCTTCAGTAGTTGTGTCACATGGGCTCAGTAGTTGTGGCTCATGGGTTTTAGAGTGCAGGCTCAGTAGTTGTGGCACACGGGCTTAGTTGCTCCACGGCATAGACCAGAGCTTGCACCTGTGTCCCCTGCATTGGCCGGCAGATTCTTAACCACTGCACCACCAGGGAAGCCCATAATTTGTCGTTTTCATGTAGACTAAAATCAATTTCAACATCTTCAAGTTAGGCTATTCTTCTCGAGACCAAAGCATTAATTCTTTCTTGGCTGAGCACCTGTAGTTTGGATGGGGCTGATTTTTCCTTTTCCCCTACCTTATAATCAATCAGTGCTTAAAACTTTATTGCTTCTCAGAAGTACGCTTTGCTACCCAATACTGAACTAGATCTATCTTATCAGGATTATTCTGCTTTCAATGACTCTGTTAGAAAACCTGGGAAGTTTGATTGATACTATATGCTAGGTACTATTTTAGGTGCTGGAGATAAACAGGTAAATAAAGAAAATGTAGTGGGCATGAATCTCAATTTAGGGCTCTCCCTTTTAGCTTTTTACTTTACTCAATTTTCTTGCTCACTTTCCAGCCACTCTAGCAGGCAACATGAAACTCTGACCTTTAACTTCTCAACCAAATAAGGCTACTGATTTCTGCCTGATCTTTACTCTCTATGGAATACAGAAGACGATTATCTTCAGGTCAAAGCTGTTTTCATGTGGATCTCACTCACTGTATTTGCTTCTTTCAAGGGCCTTATCCATCCAGTTTCTGTCTGTGTTTGGTGCTATCTAGTTGCTTCAAGCTATAGTTGATTATATATATACATATATATATAATCAATAACTATTATATGTATAATTATATATATATAATTATAACTATTAAATTATTATTAGGATCATCTGATACTAGGTACTCTGCCTTTACTAGAACTCCTATCTGTATTAATGTTTAAAAATAAAGTCTCATCAGTGACACTAACAGACCCATATTAATAAATTTAAATTTCAACTACTTCACTTCTTGCAGGTATTGTGGTGAAGGAGTTGACAAGAAGCAAATTAGCCAATTTTCCAAATGTAGGAAGGAATAAAACGGGTTAATACCAATGAGATCCTTGGTCAACAGGCTAGTGATGTCAAGAGTGTAGATTCATTCATTAAAACACTGACTATAAATAGTTCTTTTTACTTATTGTCTCTGTTAGGGATTCCCCCCCCCTTCCCAAAGAATATGTTTCTCTGACATTTGACTCATATTTTGCCAAGCCTGTTGCCAATGAAAAATTTTGTCAAGAAGCATAATTTTTCAAAATCCTTAAAATTCTCTAGGCAAGTTTTTATTTAAGATCTGTTTCCACAAGAATTGCATGATGCATATGAACATGAGTTTTGGGGTGGAGCCATAACTGATAAGAAATAAAAGAGTTCCTTTGCTATTTAGATATTGAGTTATTAACATACTTCTTGCAGTCAAAAGCAAATATCTAAACCGGAACTCACCATTACACTTAAAGAAAACTCCTGTTTTATGATCTGTGTAAATGAAATTAGCACCCAGGTGAGAGATCTGTTGAGACTTCCATGTTCTGAAAGTTTAGCCCTGAAGTTTAATTTTCTCTTTATGAAGGATTGGAACTATAGTTGAAGCACTAAATTTCTAGAAAGAGAGGTCCCTGAGACATGCCCAGATGGATGTTGGTGTATACATGCATAGGCCCATGTGGGAGGTGGATTTGGTGGATAAAAGTTAGCCATCAACTAAAGATATTATTTTTCATATTTTACATAAGACTGATGAAACTTCAGCTATTCATAGAAGCATATGGATGAAGATGAATGTTGGGGCTATAACCATGTGTATGTGCCAGTTTTTTATGCTATCAATGTTGATAAGATCACAGTCTACAGGCACAAGACCAATATCTCATGGGAGGATAGAGAACTGAGATCTTCCTGAAAAAAAAATATAACATAACCCATAAGAAAGATTATTATGGTCAGACTTGGGGACTTCGTGTTCCACTTCTAGTTCTGTCACTAACTGGTAAATCATTCACATGGCAAATTTTAATATCTTTCAATACTTGAGGATTTTTGGTTTTGTTTTCTTTTAATAAAAGGAGGAAATTAGAATGGAAGGCATCTAAAACCTACTTCATCTCTATAAATTTTTTGAGTGAAGAAACGTAAAATATTAAAAATAAATTGTCCCAGGAACTTTCTACCTTAGGTTTTTTGAGTATTGACAGCCACTGAGCAAAGATGAAACAAAACCAGGGATGATCAAAAGCTCAAGTGAGGCTTTACTTAACAGGGCCAAGTATTGCTTTTAGAGGGTTTTAACACTTATAAGGCTTGATTAATATCCTTAAGCATCTCAAAAATCTAAAAAGAAACATTTAAACATAATTATTCTTTAACACATCTATTACCTGGTCTAATCTTTCTAATTTTTGTTAACATGGCAAATCACCTATTGAGAGACACATTATTTTTTCTCATTTTAACACCACTGAAATCGAAATGGGCCAAATAATAAAAGATGTCTTAACATTGTGTCATTGTTTATTTGCTGGTATTTTTTTTTCCTTCTTGGTGTTACATAAAATAATGATGCATCTTAAAAATCGATGGTATTGGGCTTCCCTGGTGGTGCAGTGGTTGAGAATCTGCCAATGCAGGGGACACGGGTTCAAGCCCTAGTCCAGGAAGATCCCATATGCCGCAGAGCAACTAAGCCCGTGCTCCACAACTACTGAGCCTGCGTGCCACAACTACTGAAGACCGTGTACCTAGAGCCTGTGCTCCGCAACAAGTGAAGCCACTGCAATGAGAAGCCCACGTACTGCAACGAAAAGTAGCCCCCACTCGCCGCAACTAGAGAAAGCCCATGTGCAGCAACAAAGACTCAAAACAGCCAAAATTAAATAAAATAATAAATAAATAATAAATAGTAAAACAAATCGTTGATATCTTAGATTAGGTGAAGTACAGCATATGCATCTACCTTGGAATCCACTTAAAAAATTTTTTTTAAATGAATAATCTATAAAATGCCCAATAAATTCTCATTCAGATATTGATTATGAAAAACCTAGCAGATAGGCTCAGATCTGTGATACCTTGACCTTATGCTTCCCACCAGTGCCATCCAATGTCAAATGTCAGCGATGCCAGAAAGGAACAAATACCTCCATGATTCTGATTGGATCACTAAGTCCTTCTCAGAGTTTAATGCTCGATGTTTTACCATATGAGGTCCGAAAACCTTTATAACTGAAAAGCTGAAGTTAATATTTACAATAATTATAATGATTGTTATATATATAAATAAAAGAAATTAGTACTTCTGTAGAAGTTAGTAAACTGGTCAATGTGCCAGGCACAACTACTGTGATATTTTTTGTTTTATATTGCACAATAACCTTATAAAAGAAGTATTACTGATACCCCTACCTTACAAATAAGTGAACTGAAGCATAAACTGAGTAACTTATTTAAAGTCCCAGAGTGAAGAGTGGGGAGAGCAGAATTCAAAGCCAGACCTCTGCCCCTTAACACAGCGTGGTACTTTCTCCCAGAAACATAGAGAGGAAAACAAATAAATATAAGCACTAAGATAATGGAACCGGTAGAAAATAATTAACTATTAGATTGTTTGCTCCAAGAGGGAATTAATTTCAAACAGATTATTCAATCAATAATCCCTCCTGATTTAAAAAGTGAATTCAGCAGTGTGGGGATTAAGGGCAGATCCAAATGACACGGTAGGGTCAACCACTCATAGAAATCTATCCAACTGGAAAATTAATGGAAACAAACCGGTAATTAACGAAGATGACATGTCCCTTAGAGCTGCCAGAAATGATATCCCAACTCTGAGTGCTCTAATGGAAAAAGTAAACAAAGGGCGAGGAGCCACCAACAAAACTGTGGCCTTATGTATGTCCTTAAAAGCCTTTTGCTTCCTGATGTTTCAGTGACTTTAGAGAAGTTTTCACTGAGATGGCATAAAATTGAAGGGAGGGAACTCAAATAGACTACTTTTTCTACTTGGCAGAGTGTCAAAAACAATTTCCAATATCTTGTTTTTCTTAGTTTAAGATAGACTTTTTAAAAAGGTTTACACACTAAAAGATACAATGGGGCATCTTATGTTGCTATTGGTCAAATATACATGTTAGTTTCTATTTCTTTTAAAGGTATATTATTGTTATTTGGATTTGAAAAGAAAACCATAAAGCTCTTGATATTTGAAACTGCTAAAAATAATCAGGCTCCTTCTGTCAGATGACAGAAGGTCATATTTGTGACGCAAACCTTACAATTACATGCAATTCAAACTTTACAAATGCAAGAGTCATTGAAATCAGTGATTAAACTTTTATTTATGCAAAAATATTAACTAATATGTCAGGTAGTCTTCCCCAGTCTTTTTCAAACAAGTTGTTAAATATACTGAACCGTAACGTATAAATCCTTGGGATTTTAGCAAAAAGAATATTTTGTTGTTAGTATATTTAGCGATTTTCCGGGTTAAAATTTTTTTTTTTTGATTTGAGTGCGTAAAAGCTGAATTTTCTTTTTACTCACAAAGCCATTACTGTTTCAGAAGGATTCCCCTTTAAAACTATTAATATATTTGATTTCCACTTAAAACCATAAAGGAATTCTAAGATTTAAGAAAAGTCTAGACTCCAGCTAGGCTGAATGTATATGTTCTTAGGCTGCATTTAAATGTCTGAATTTATTCTGAAACACATTGTCATAAGAGAAATGTATTATAACAGTATGTCTATTTATTTCATTGTTTATTCACTATAGCTTCATGTGTGCACAGTATCATTCATATAGTGGACCATTACAGCATTCTGCAGAGTGTCAAAACAAATGAAATCCCTGCAGAATATTTTTTGACACAGAGCAAAAGATTTTACATGGTCTTATGTTAAGGCAATGAATGAATGAATGAATGTTCTGTCATTCCCATGTAAAAGTGAATTGCTTTTGATTTTCCTTATTGATATATTTTTTGAGAACTCATTTACCGTGTTAATAACTGCATAAAGAGTTTCAGAAGCTGGGGATCATTCCAGTAAACATGACTTATCTTGTATGGCAACTGCAATTATCTTGTATGGCAACTGCATTATACAGACTTACGATAGTCTACCATCACTCACCATAATCAGTCTGGTTTTTGCAGATTTTAACAAAGAAATGGTAGAAATCATCCCCTCTGCATTCTTTAAGATTTTGATAATCCCTCCTACAATTTTATTTTATCTTAACTGAGGGTTAGGAGAGGTTTTATATTTATAAATTCTGTATCCATTCATCTGTCGATGGACTCCTAGGTTGTTATTTCCATGTCTTGGCTATTGTAAATAATACTGCGTGAAAATGAGGTTACAGGTATTTTTCAACATACTGATTTCACTTCCTTTGGTTATATATCCTGAAGTAAGATTGCTGGACCATACGGTAGCTCTATTTTTATTTTTATTTTTTATTTTTATTTTTTTGCGGTACGCGGGCCTCTCACTGTTGTGGCCTCTCCCGTTGCGGAGCACAGGCTCCGGACGCGCAGACTCAGCGGCCATGGCTCACGGGCCTAGCCGCTCCGCGGCATGTGGGATCTTCCCAGACCGGGGCACGAACCCGTGTCCCCTGCTTCGGCAGGCGGACTCTCAACCACTGCGCCACCAGGGAAGCACTATTTTTAATTTTTTAAGGAAGCTCTATACTGTTTTTCATAATAGTTATACCAATTTACATTCTCTCCCACAGTGCACTAGAATTCCCTTTTCTCTGCATTCTCACTAGCACTTGTTAATGCTTGTCTTTTTCATGATAGCCATTCTGACAGGTGTGAGATGATATTTCATTGTGGTTTTGATTTGCATTTCCCTGATAATTAGTGATATTGAACATCTTTTCATGTACCTGTTGGCCATTTGTATGTCTTTTTTGGAAAAATGTCTATTCATATCCTCTGCTCATTTTTAAATTGGATTCTATTTATTTGGCTGATTGTTTCTTTTGCTGTGCAAAAACTTTTCAGTTTGATGTAGTCCCACTCGTTTATTTTTGCTTTTGTTGCTGTGCTTTTGTTGTCATATCCAAAAAATTGTCTCAAAGACCAATGTCAAGGAGCCTTCTTTCCTATGTTTTCTTTTTGAAGTTTTATGATTTTATATTTTAATCATTTTGAGGTAATTTTTGTGAGTGGTATAAGATAGAGGTTCAATTTCTTTCTTTTGCATGTGAATACCCATTTTCCCAAACACCATTTATTGAAAAGACTAATGTTTGAATGTTCTTGGCTCCCTTTCCAAATATTAGTTGACCTTCTTTGCATGGGTTTATTTCTAGGCTCTCTATTCTGTTCCATCGATCTATGTGTGGTATATCTCTCCATTTGTTTGTGTCATCTTTGATTTTTTCATCAGGGTCTTATAGTTTTCTGAGTACAGGTCTTTTGCATCCTTAAGTAGGTTTATTCCTAGGTATTTTATTCTTTTTGTTGCAATGGTGAATGAGATTGTTTCCTTAATTCTCTTTCTAATCTTTCATTGTTAGTGTATAGGGATGCAAGAGATTTCTGTGTATTAATTTTGTATCCTGTGACTTTACTAAATTCATTGATTAGCTCTAGTAGTTTTTTTTTTCTGGTGGCATCTTTAGGATTTTCGATGTATAGTATCATGTCATCTACCAACAGTGACAGTTTTAGTTCTTCTTTTCCAATTTGGATTCCTTTTATTTCTTTTTCTTCTTTGATTGCTGTGGCTAGGACTTCCAAAACTATGTTGAATAATAGTGGTGGGAGTGGGCACCTTTGTCTCATTCCTGATCTTCCAGGAAATGCTTTCATTTTTCACCATTGAGAATAATGTTTGCTGTGGGTTTGTCATATGTGGCCTTTATTATGTTGAGGTTGGTTGCCTCTATGCCCACATTCTGGAGAGTTTTTTTCATAAATAGGTGTTGAATTTTTTTGAAAGCTTTTTCTGCGTCTATTGAGATGATCATATATTTTTTACCCTTCCATTTGTTAATATGGTGTATCACACTGATTGATTTGCATATATTGAAGAATCCCTGCATCCCTGGGATAAATCCCACTGCATCATGATGTATGATCCATCTAATGTGTTGTTAGTTTCGTTTTGCTAGTATTTTGTTGAGGATTTTTGGTCTATGTTCATCAATCATATTGGCCTATAGTTTTCTTTCTTTGTGACATCTTTGTCTGATTTTGGTTTCAGGGTGATGGTGGCCTTATAGAATGAGTTTGGGAGTGTTCCTCCTTCTGCAATTTTTTGGAAGAGTTTGAGAAGGACAGGTGCTACCTCTTCTCTAAATGTTTGGTAAATTCACCTGTGAAGACATCTAGTCCTGAACAGTTTTGCAGTTTCAACTTCAGTGCTTGTGACTGGTCTGTTCATATTTTCTATTTATTCCTGGTTCAGTCTTGGGAGATTGTACCCTTCTAAGAATGTGTCCATTTCTTCCAGGTTGTCCATTTTATTGGCATACAGTTGCTTGTAGTAGTCTCTTATGATCTTTTGTATTTCTGTGGTGTCCATTGTAACTTCTCCCTTTTCATTTCTAAGTTTTTGAATTTGAGTCCTCTCCCTTTTTTTCCTTGATGAGTCTAGGTAAAGGTTTATCAGTTTTGTGTATCTTTTCAAAGACCAAGCTTTTTGTTTCATTGATCTTTGCTATTATTTCCTTCATTTCTTTTTCATTTATTTCTTATCTGATCTTTATGATTTCTTTCCTTCTACTAACTTTAGGTTTTGTTTGTTCTTCTTTATCTAGTTGCTTTTAGTGTAAGGTTAGGTTGTTTATTTGAGCTTTTTCTTGTTTCTTGATGTAGGATTGTATTGCTATAAACTTCCCTCTAAGACCTGCTTTTGCTGCATCCCATAGGTTTTGGGTCGACACTTTGTAGATACTCATTTTCAGTCAAGGAATAAAGCTTTAGTTAACCGTTGCTTTTGGATTTAAATTATGTACTGAAAGATAATACACTGATTTAATAAATGAAATTTTCTTCAGTCATAAATTATTCTATCATTTTTAGAAAATTGGTACCTTTTAAGTGTACTTTTTATCTGTAAGTGTGGACTTGGTCAAATATTATTTGAAAAATAAGTTTTATGTAAGTTAAAAAATTCAATTCTTTTTTCAATTCTATGAAGTAATTTTTCTCTGATTTAATTTCCTTTTCAAATGCTTGAAAAATTATCAAGGTAACATGTACATAATTTAAAATTAAAAGAGCACATCAGATTCATAATGAAAAACAGCTTTTCAGTGTTTATTTCATGACTCATAAGACCAATTCCTTAGAGGTAACCCATTTCAAATAATTTAACTCTTCATTCTAGAATTTCTATCCATAAAATGCCTGTAATGGTATTTTTGATCCATAGATTATTTATTATTGGGTTATACATTAGCCAATATTACCTATTGCTTTTTCATTATGTAAATAGTTTTTATTTCCATTTCTTCATGGAGTTTTATACCTACCATTTTAATTTGCTAGGTTGTATTTATAGCTAGGGCCATACTATTCACTTTGATAGCCTCTGATATAATTTTCCACTAGTGGAACCTCTCCGTTCCATTCTCCCTCCCACACAGCCTGCCTCCTGAGCCCTTGATATTGGTACTCTTTCTCAGTTTTGATTTGCTTCATAGCAATGAGGTCCTGGAATTTGCTTTCACTATTATCCTAAGTATTATTCATCTTTTTCTTTCAGTGCCTATGTTTTGGATCATACCTTTTTCTTCCTTGGTGTATTCTATTTTTTTTTTGTGGAATACAATCTCAATGGGTTTCCCAGGGAAGTTGCATGGGAGGAAAATTTTTGTAGTACGTGAAAATAATCTCCTCCCTCTTGATTAATTTTTTGGGCGGCTATGGGCTCCTAGCTTGAAAATAAATTTTACTCTAAATTCTGAGGGCATTTGCCTCATTGTTTCCTGGATGTCTTCTGTTGATCTTGAGAAACACGATGCCATTCTGATGTCTGATCTTCTATATAGGACATGTTTTTTTCACCCATTCTTTGGCCTTTCTGCATATTTCCTAGTGGTGTGATTTGATAATGATCCCTTATACAGAATTTCTACTCATCTCTTTTCATCTCATACATCACCCTTTTCTGAGGAAATAAGTGTCTTCAATGTTTAAATCTATCCAGGGTTCTGTAGCATACATAGGCTTGCTGCTTGGTAATATCCCCTCTGCAGTCACTTGGAATTTGTTTGCTCAGTTGGGTAAAAATCTCACCAGATTTCTGTTGCTCCCAAATTATTCATGCATCTTGTGCTTTATTTTGCTTTTCGTCCTTGTACAATTATAACTTTTTCTCATTTAAGTGAACCTCAGTAAGGGAGAAGATGTAAATGTATGACTTCAAACTGCTACTTTCAATTCCAAGTTTATTAATCACCTTTAAATATATTTTACTAATATAGATGTTATTATAGGAAGTTCAATTAAGTTATTTTTCATATCTCCTGTTAATAATTATTTTTCTGTTTTTCATTTTACCTTTGTCTTAAACAAATAAATTGACTCCAAGTTTGGGCCTTTCATATATAAACAATATGCTTATTAACATATATGATAGCAATCTAATCTGGTAAAATCAAGCAATTAAGTTACTTTGAAAAACAAATTATTGTAGAAAATTGAAGTTTACATTTCAACTTATTGAAAATCGGTTCACTATTTTTGGGTGAAAATCTTCCTAAATACAGTGCTTACTTACTTTCTATCTTAAACTGGATCACATATACTAAATATTCTTTCAGCTACTGTCAATAATTTTTATTTATTTTTGATATATAAAAATTATATATAATAAAAATTATATAATAAATTGTATATATATATATAACTCAATAGCAAGAGTAACAATTCAGGTGCAGTTGAGATATGCAGGGAAGCTTGTTATGAAAGTATTACCAGATCACCATTAAGTTGATATTTTTCCTCTTGTCTTTGCTATCTACTCCTATAGTGATCATCTGATTTTCACCCTTTAGGCTCCTTTTTTAATCCCTTACTGTCTACTGGAGTCTATCAACTAAGGAAAAATCAAATAACAAATTTTTAAGTAAAGACATATATTTTGCTCACAATTGAAGCCTGTTATTCTTGGACTAAGGGCTCGTGTTTAAATAAAATAATAGGCTGTATAATAGATGTTTTCCTCAGAGATTTTTCCCCCCATTTTTCTGGGTTCCCAGATGGGTTTTGACTGCTTTTTAACAGGGTTTACCTTCAGCTCTATTTCTTGTCTAGATATTGTAATTATCAATACATCCTCATTGAATTAAAGTTGAATTATGATAGACAGAATTTCTCTTAGTGATAAAATAAAACATTAAAATAATTTTAATAATTTATAGAGCACTTACTACGAAATATTAGTTAAAAGCACAGACTTTGAGTTAGATGTCTGTCTCAGCTCCATGTCTCACTGGCTGTGTGGTTTATTGCAAGACATTTAACCTTTCTAAATTTTGGTTTCCTCATTTTTAAAAACACAGGATTTTAGTAAAGATCAAATCAAATAGCCCACAGCAAACTGCTTCATGTGTAGTAGTATCTCCATAATCATCAGCTGTTATTTTATTGTTGTTTTATACCAAGAATCAAACTAGGTGTTGGTGATGAATAAAACAGTGTCAGCCAATGCCTTAATGGGATATTTCTTCTGCATTTCATGATAATGATATTTAATCAGAGTCTCTGGTAGTATAAGAGATGATTAATCCTAGGACAGAGGTGGTAGATGCAAGCGGCTTGCATGCAGACTGATCTCGATTTGGCATTAATATTTATGCCCATAACTAAATGTAAAATTTAATTAGTTAATGCTGTGTGTACTAACCATGATTTGTCATTTGAAAATTATCTATACATACCGAAATTTGATTTCATGTACACACTTTATGAAAAATATATCAAGTTTAAATGTTTACTATAATTATCTCTGGCTTCACATCATATCTTTTGAGAGCTGTCTCTTTGGGGGAATGTTTTGAATAACATGAAGGGATTCTATTTTTAGAATAGAATTCAAGAGGTAATTCCTCTTTCTGAGGAGGAATTCAAGAGGTATCTCCTCTTTCTGAGGAGAAAGCCATGTAGCAACTTTTAGTATGGATTCTGCTTTTTCTCTGAGATACAGATTTTGTTTTCTTTTCTAACAGAATGTTAGAGTTGCCAATTTCTCCTTCTCATCCCAGGTCTCCTGGATGTGGGTGTCCAAATTAGTCTCTAGGATCCTACAGTGAAATTGGTGCAAACCTTTTTTTTTTTGCGATGAATCATAACAATCTAAAGCTTACTGGTAATATCTAAACAAAACCATGTTATTTAAATAATGTGAAATTATTCCTTACATCTCTTCCTCTGCAAGTAAACATGTCCAAAATTTCTGCATAGTTTTCTACATGGTATTGATACAACAAGCAATTCAGTGAATTGGGAGCTTTAAGAAACTTAGATTAATGATACCACATTTTGACAACCAGATAATTGATTAATTTAATTGTCACTTTTTTATAACATATTTTTGTAGCATTACCTAGACAAAAACCTAATAGAAACAATCATATTTTTTATTTATCGGACATTTTAATAGAATTTTACAACAGAAGAACATTTCTTTGCAAATGCAAGTTATCATTACTTCCCATGTCTAAAACAGTATATGATTTAGGATTAAATCAAATAAGCAGGATTTTACCAAATAACCCAGGACTTATATGACAACACATATAATAAAAACTGGAGAATTTGTTTAAATATTCTAAATTTGGGTCATTTCCCATCTAGAGAAATAACATATTAGTTCATATAATAAAAAGGAACACAAAAATAATACTTAGTGAGATGGGAGTCAGAGACCCACAATAGACAGAAATCTGTGAACAAACATACATACAAGTAGGAATGTAAAATAATAGTAATGGGGAAAAAAGTAAACGATATGTAAATACTAAGGAGGAATATGTAAAACTGTTACAAGTTTCCCCTTATATTATCTTCAACATTTTTGACACAGCTGATGTTTTGTCAAGTTTTCACAAGTAGTGAATTTTCCCTAATAGCAAGTAAGAATTATACAAACTATATTTCTTATTTGTTGAAACTTTTAAAAAGTTGCAATGTTAAAATAATTGCTGTATGCAAAAGTCAGTGAAGTAAATTTAAAGGTCATTTGTTGAACTATCTTATTTTATGGATGAGCAAACAAACCAGCTGGGTTAATTGAAGTCGTGGAGATCATCATGTGAGTTACTGGCTGATCTGGAGATGGAACATATGTGCTCAAGCTTTTCTGCCTGCATCACCCTATAGCCACATTACAGCAAAATGCTTCCATCTGTCTGTGCTTTTTCAACAAACTTTTAAAATCTCTTTCCTTCTCTACCAACCTATTTCCTTTAATCAATAGCAAAACATATTAAAGAAGTCCTGTGTACCACCTGTCTCTCCACTAGGGTGAATGAAACTCGGAGAGTGTGCAAGACTAGTCACTACAGTACAAAATAAATAAATTAATTAATTTTAAAAAATGAGCACTTCCACTTACATTTACTTTTATTATAAGAAAACAAAGAATTAAATTTCCTGAAAAATTTATGTCAAATATCACAGTCAGATACTTTGGAGGACAATCCCTCTTAGTTTGTTCAGAGTAATTTTAGTTTGTTCCTGTCCTCTTTCACTTTCAAAATTGGTCCAGTTTGGACAATAAGTTATATGGTCCACATATAATTTGCATCTGTGGGTATATAAAAATACTCTGATAGACCAGTGGGAGTTTGAGAGCCTGGAAGTGTCCACTTGATCACTATTTCTCATTTGAGCATATCAGTGTATTTCAACACATTATTATTAATGAAACATAACAAAAATGGCAAGTGGCTGAAAAATATTACTACCAAAAAAAGTCTGTAGTTCTACATTTGCAATCATAATGTAAACATGAAGAAACCCCTAGAAAATGTCAGAGGGGATACTTTCAACCTTAAAACGACTAAAGCCATTTGTCAGCCCCACTATATGATGAAAGCTGAAAAGAAATAAACCAGGGAAATTATTAAGATTTCTTGAAATATTAATTTACATCATTATTATTAATTTTGAATCTTGCCTTAGGAATTTATATTAACAATTTGAGGTATAAACTGTCATGATTGGCAAGATATTTAAAATTAAAATCCATAAAATAAACTTATCTTCCAATTGTTTTGCAAAAATGTTTGGCAAGTCAATGCTTAACCCAAGTACTTTACAAAATATCACAAATTTCATTAAGCTTTAGAATAGTAATAAATAGCATTTTTGAACACTTATTATGTCCCAGGGAATGTTTGAATATTTAGCATATATTAACTCATTTGGTCTTTAAAACAAATCTAGAGGGTAGAAATGACTATTATCCATGCTTTAACTGATGATGAAACTGAATAACAAAGATTTTAAATAACTTTCCCAAGGCCCACAGATATTCTTTGTTGAAGGCAGTCTGGGGGATTTTTTAAAAAATTATATTATTAGTGTAATATTTTAATATCATTCAAATAAAAGCATTTATAGTGTAAGACATTTCAGATTGACTGTGGTTTTGGTCCATAAAAATGAAAAATAAGAACAACCACCTCTATTTTTGAAGTTTAATCTCCAGATTTATTTGCAGACATATGAAATAAACATATCTAAGTTTTTTCATTGCAGCATTGTTAGTAATGGCAACATTTGGAAATAACCCTAATGTTCATTATTTGAAGATTAAACAAATTACAGCAAAAAATATTTTTTAAAAGTCAGCTATACAAAAGAATTAGGACGTGTCCTATACAACTATATTAAGTGGTGAGAAGCAAGATACAAACAATGTGTATAGTAGACTGCCTTTTTTTATAAAATATGGAAATAATTTATATTTATATTGGTATGTACATTCATAAAGACATTATGGAAGTTTAAAAAAAAGGGAGGGAAAGGGAGGAATTAATAAGTGTTTACCTTGGGCAGCATTGAAGTACAGGGCTGGTAGGCTAGGGAACCGGGATGAAAGGGAGATTTTTCACTTTATATTTTTGGCTTACTAACTATGGTCTTATATTGCCTACCAAAATTAAATTAGCTTAAAATTTAAAAGGCTATTAAACTACTGTATCACAACTGATCATGTTGGCAAAGAGAGGTAAACACATTTCAGAAAATAAATAGCCATGGTAGAAAATTAATAATGAGACATATGGGATGTAAACGACATTTTTCCTATTCAAGTGGCTCAAGTGTCAGGACCCCTGAAGGCAAAGTAGAGGAATGGAATGTGTCTTGTCACGAAGCAACAGATTTAGCTAGATTTTTTTGACAAAAGATAATAACAGTGGAAGAATCAAACTCTTTCCTTTTAAGTTCATTTATCATGTGATGATAATGACTACTCTAAAAATAGTTCTGTTTGTAAGATAGTATGATCTCGAAATGACCAAAATGATACTTAGTGTTAATTTGGAGCAAAAGGGATTTCAGATGAGTTGCAGAATTGTTCCTGGCATATTAGGATCTACCTTGTCAGTGTTAATTATAAAGGAAGCTTACATCAACTCTGAAAATAATCACGGACTTCACAAAACATGTTATTATATTTCTGAAAAGATTCCAAAATGAGTGTAAGTGATAAGCCTCCCAATGATTCCAATGAAAAAGGAGCATCACTATTGTAAGAGTGTTCACATATTGATTAAGGGTAAATTGTTAGCGTGGACAAACTCTTTGTTTAGGAAAAGCATTTAAAAATTATTTTCTTCTAATGTGTCTTTGAAACTGTAATAATGTACTAGAGGGTTTCCTTGGTATAATAAAAATCAGCTTTAATTTTAACTTAAATTTAATTTTAATTTAATCTAAGGAGCAAGTGTATCACCTGAACGAAAATCTGGGCAAATTCCATGAAGTCTTTGCTTTCTCTTAGGCCATAAGATGGCCTTAAAAGATACTATTGGTTAAAAAATTCAGATGCCCAGTTCCATTATTAATAAAAACTTGAAAATTCACTTAAACATATTCTTTTAATCTCAATTTGTGGATAACTGAAGTGGAAAAGGGACATATTTGGCATCTTATTTTCCCTGCTTGGGTTTCTATCTGTTCTTCTTCATTGTATTAACTGTGGGTGAAGGGGTAGAGGAAGAGTGGTATCAGGAGAGGCCTTATTGACCAGCACCACCCAAGATGGCACGGCTCACCCACCTAGCCCTTGGCAACAATCTAAAATTGCTTCTTCTCATGAGTATCTCCATGGTCTCTTGAAAAGGTTCACTCTTTCTGGGCATCTTTTAACTGCAGGTCCCTCTTTTGATCTGGACAAATGGATCTTCTTCAGTTCAGTATTTATAGCCTTGTTCTCAGCCTCTGGAAACACAGAGCTCTTCCTCCAGCATTAGTTCAGTGTTTCCCTCCATGTATCCTCTGGATAACATCAAAAAGTAACTCATTCCAGCATGCTGTTGCTGGTAGCCCATGTAAGACATTGGGAAATATTCAAATTTGCTCCAACAAATTCTGGAAGACTCCCAGGGCAGCACTCCTTCTGTGTTCGCCATCAGAGGATCCAGTCAGTCTCTGGCCCTTTCAACTTCAGACTGTGTTCACCACGTCTACAAAATTATGAGGCCATATGTTAAGCTCTCTAATTGGTTGCACTAAGTCCCATTGAAGCCCCCTTTTGTAGGCTGATGAGAGGAGAAGCATTTCCTATATTACCCCTTAGAATGGATGTGTTAGGGGACCATTGACCAAAACCACCCACCCTGGCCATGTATAATAATAACTGCTTGTATGAGTGGTCTCACAACAGGAGGTTCCAATAAGGAATATGGCGCTGCTACTGAAAACTAACTGGGAGAATTCGGGAGGGGCCAAAAGGCAAGAGGAGATGCCAGCCTGTAATATGTCCTGCCAACCTCCCAGAAACCCTCACACTGGAATCCATCTTGGCTGAGAGATGCACCCGCCACCAGGAAGGACCCTGACTCAGACCAAATATGGGCACAAGCAAGATGATTGGCCAGAGACACCAGAAAGCTAATCCCACTAGCATAAACCCTGAGATTAAGAGCCATGGCAGAGCAGTTCTCTTGGGTTCCCTTACCCCTCTGCTCTCTGCCAGAGTGCCCCTTCCCAATAAAGTCTTTTGCTTTGTCAGTACGTGTGTCTCCTCAGACAATTCATTCCCAAGTGTTAGACAAGAGCCTGCCTTCCGGTAACATAAGAGGTGAGTGGTAGGGTAAAAAAACCTACCAACTCTCTCCAAAATCTTCTCCTAAATTCCAATTATGTTCTCGTTCTCTCCAAACCTCCTATATAGGCTGAAGGTGGTGGTCAGCAATGTTTCACATACCTAGTTGCTTCCATCATTTTTACCAAGTCTTGCATGATGGCCTCCCTTTCAACTCCTTTCTATTGCCATGGAGCCTAAACTGAAAATGAGGCAGTCATAGTTCTATTTTTATATCCTGTCACCCTTGCTAAGCTTAAGGGCATGCAAATCAAATGCACAGAGCTCTGATTTTGGTTAATGACTGGAATTTCACAGAGTAACCTTGAGAAGACAGTGTGTTCCACCATAATTCCAGATATTGCTGGTATGTTTTATAGGAATATTTGTGTGATATATTTTTTATGTTGCTAATAAATTATAAAATATTATAATATATAAATAAATATTTTAACATATAAAATAGAGATATTTAAAGTGAAATAACACATTTTACTTCTGTAATTAGAAGAGCATTACTGTATAGGAAAATAAGATAATGTAGCTTTTAAAGTATTTATCTGAAATCCATTCAAATTATTTTAGTGGGATTTAGTTAGATTATCCACCAGTAAGAGACCACTAAGTGTTATTCTGAACACAAATGAAAGATTGGCTCCCTGCCAGCCTTCTTGACGGACGTTGATGGAATGATAAAACAGTCAGCATCTGCCTGTTCTTCTATAGGACATTGTTACCATTGCACATTGCATCTGGGTCACAATCCCTTGGAGTTTATTATCACTGTTTCTAATCCTAGGTAAAGACTCCTGACAGCACCAGAGTAGTTCAAACATTTTAGACTTTTCTACTGTGAGATAAAGGATTAATGTCAGGTAAGGATACATTTTCCAAGGTACCTTAGGGATTGGTTAGTTGGACAAGTTGTGCCTGTAAAAAGAGAAAGTTAGAAGTACTGTAATGAAAACCATTTGGGCAGATACTGGATTGAATGCCAGATTCAGGACTTCAAAGAAATGCAAATCAGCCAAGCCTGAAGCTTCATTGTAAAATAAACGCTGCTTTGGGGAAAGCCCAGTCCTCTAAAGAGAGAAGAGAATGGAGAGGGCTGAGCATAGACCTACCACTTAGGTTTTTTCCTAGGTCCATCCTCTTCCTACTCTCACGTCCTTTTGATCCTCCTTATTACTCAGCATGAGATTTATCTTTATCTATTATACATTTCTTTTTATGAATTTAACCACATTAATGTTTTCTCTAAACCCACCACATGCATTCCTAAACTTCTTCTATGCTTAACAAATCATACACTGATATATCTCTGAAGAATTTAAGAATAGGCAAGAATTTAAGACCCTGCCCTTTGACAAGCTTGGTCACTTCCACATTTTATGAGATAGATAAACTGGATAGGGTTCTTAACCTACTGAAATCTCCAGTAAGGAATTTAGACCTAAAATTATAAAGAACAAATAACTGTTAAGGGTTTTTGTACGAAATGTTCAGGGTTGTGCTTCATGATGAAAATCCAGCAATAGCATATTTAGAGTGAAAAGAAGTTGGTTAGAAGAAATGGATTATGAGTCTTTAGGAAAAGCCATATAGGAAGTAAATAAGAAGGATGGATCTGAAAGGCTCTGGTGAAAAGGATGGAGTAGTGGCTACTAGAGATTCAAGGAAGGAAGCATCATAGAAATTTTACCTACCCATAAAGGAAACAAAATGGCATAGCTAGCATACATGGAAATTTGATAATGAATCACTGCTTTGTGGCATTGCCCAAACATTGTGTACTTTTCTTTTAGATGTCATGCCTAATAATATAGGGTGAAAGGTTTAATATTTATTGCACAAGAGATGTACCAAGAACCTAGCATTTGATATATAATCATCTTTCTTAGAGATGATTAGTCCTAACTCTTATGCACTTGGCATTTAATTTTTTTAAAACATCTTTATTGGAGTATAATTGCTTTACAATGTTGTATTAATTTCTGCTGTATAAAAAAGTGAATCAGCTATATGCATACATATATCCCCATATCCCCTCCCTCTTGTGTCTCCCTCCGACCCTCCTTATCCCCCCACTCTAGGTGGTCACAAAGCACTGAGCTGATTTCCCTGTGCTATGCAGCTGCTTCTCACTAGCTATCTATTTTACATTTGGTAGTATATATATGTCAATGTTACTCTCTCGCTTCATCCCAGTTTACCCTTCCCCCTCCCCGTGTCCTCAAGTCCATTCTCTACATCTGTGTCTTTATTCCTGTCCTGCCTCTAGGTTCATCAGAACCATTTTTTTTTTGATTCCATAGTATGTGTCATCCACCTCACCACAAATAACTCAATTTCGTTTCTTTTCATGGCTGAGTAATACTCCAATGTATATATGTGCCACATCTTCTTTATCCATTCATCTGTCAATGGACACTTAGGTTGCTTCCATGTCCTGGCTATTGTAAATAGAGCTGCAATAAACATTGTGGTACATGACACTTTTTGAATTATGGTTTTTTCAGGGTATATGCCCAGTAGTGGGATTGCTGGGTCATCTGGTAGTTCTATTTTTAGGTTTTTAAGAAACCACCATACTGTTCTCCATAGTGGCTGTATCAATTTACATTCCTACCAATAGTGCAAGAGGGTTCCCTTTTCTCCACACCCTCTCCAGCATTTATTGTTTGTAGGTTTTTTGATGATGTCCATTCTGACTGGTGTGAGGTGATACTTCATTGTAGTTTTGATTTGCATTTCTCTAAAGATTAGTGATGTTGAGCATCTTTTCATGTGTTTGTTGGCAATCTGTATATCTTATTTGGAGAAATATCTATTTAGGTCTGCCCAGTTTTGGATTGGGTTGTTTGTTTTCTTGATATTGAGCTACATGAGCTGCTTGTATATTTTGGAGATTAATCCTTTGTCAGTTGCTTCATTTGCAAATATTTTCTCCCATACCGAGGGTTGTCTTTTCTTCCTGTTTGTGGTTTCCTTTGCTGTGCAAAAGCTTTGAAGTTTCAGTAGGTCCCATTTGCTTATTTTTATTTCCATTTCTCTAGCAGGTGGGTCAAAAAGGATCTTGCTGTGATTGATGTCATAGAGTGTTCTGCCTATGTTTTCCTCTAAGAGTTTGATAGTGTCTGGCCTTACATTAAGTCTTTAATCCATTTTGAGTTTATTTTTGTGTATGGTGTTAAGGAGTGTTCTAATTTCATTCTTTTACATGTAGCTGTCCAGTTTTCCCAGCACCACTTATTGAGAGGCTGTCTTTTCTCTATTGTATACTCTTGCCTCTTTTATCAAAGATAAGGTGACCATATGTGTGTGGGTTCAACTCTGGGCTTTCTATCCTGTTCCATTGATCTATATTTCTGTTTTTGTGCCAGTACCATACTGTCTTCATTACTGTAGGTTTGTAGTATAGTCTGAAGTCCAGGAGCCTGATTCCTCCAGCTCCGTTTTTCTTTCTCACGATTGCTTTGGCTATTCGTGGTCTTTTGTGTTTCCATACAAACTGTGAAATTTTTTGTTCTAGTTCTGTGAAAAATGCCATTGGTAGTTTGATAGGGATTGCATTGAATCTGTAGATTGCTTTGGGTAGTAGAGTCATTTTCAAAATGTTGATTCTTCTATTCCAAGAACATGGTATATCTCTCCATCTGTTTGTATCATCTTTAATTTCTTTCATCAGTGTCATAGTTTTCTGCATACAGGTATTTGGTCTCCTTAGGTAGGTTTATTCCTAGGTATTTTATTCTTTTTGTTGCAGTGGTAAATGGGAGTATTTCCTTAATTTCTCTTTCAGATTTTTCATCATTATTGTATAGGAATGCAAGAAATTTCTATGCATTAATTTTCTATCCTATTACTCTATCAAATTCATTGATTAGCTCTAGTAGTTTTCTGGTGGCATTTTTAGGTTTCTCTAGGTATAATATCTTGTCATCTGCAAACAGTGAGAGTTTTACTGCTCTTTTTCCGATTAGGATTCTTTTATTTCTTTTTCTTCTCTGATGCCATGGCTAAAATGTCCACAACTATATTGAATAATAGGCGTGAGAGTGGGCAACCTTGTCTTGTTCCTGATCTTAGAGGAAATGGTTTCAGTTTTTCCCCACTGAGAATGATCTTGGCTGTGGGTTTGTCATATATGGCCTTTATTATGTTGAGGTAGGTTCCCTCTATGCCTACTTTCTGCAGAGTTTATATCATAAACAGGTGTTGAATTTTGTTGAAAGCTTTTTATGCATCTATTGAGATTATCATATGGTTTTTGCCCTTACGTTTGTTACTGTGGTGTATCATATTGATTGATTTGCGTATATTGAAGAATCCTTGCATTTCTGGGATAAATCCCACTTGATCATGGTGTATGATCCTTTTAATTTGCTGTTGGATTCTGTTTGCTAGTATTTTGTTGAGGATTATTACATCTATGTTCATCAGAGATATTGGCCTGTTGTTTTGTTTTTTTGTAACATCTTTGTCTGGTTTTAGTATCAGGGTGATGGTGGCCTCGTAGAATGAGTTTCGGAGTGTTCCTGTCTCTGCTATATTTTGGAAGAGTCTGAGAAGGAAAGGTGTTCATTCTTCTCTAAATGTTTGGTATAATTCACCTGTGAAGCCACCTTGTCCTGGGCTTCGTTTGTTGGTAGATTTTTAATCACAGTTTCAATTTCAGTGTTTGTGATTGGTCTGTTTATATTTTCTGTTTCTTCCTGGTTCAGTCTCAGAAGGTTGTGCTTTTCTAAGAATTTGTCCATTTCTTCCAGGTTGTCCATTTTATTGGCATATACTTACTTTTAGTAATCTCTCATGATCTTTTGTACTTCTGCAGTGTTGGTTGTTACTTCTCCTTTTTTATTTCTAATTCTGTTGATTTAAGTTTTCTCCTTTTTTTTTCTTGATGAGTCTGGCTAATGGTTTATCAATTTTGTTTATCTTCTCAAAGAACCAGCTTTTAATTTTATTGATCTTTCCTAGTTGCTTCCTTCATTTTTTTTTCATTTATTTCTGATCTGATCTTAATGATTCCTTTCCTCCTGCTCACTTTGGGATTTCTTTGTTCCTCTTTCTCTGATTGCTTTAGGTGTAAGTTTAGGTTGTTTATTTGAGGTTTTTCTTGTTTTTTCAGGTAGTATTGTATTGCTATAAACTTCCCACTTAGAACTGCTTTTGCTGGATCCCACAGGTTTTTAGTCATCGTGTTTTCACTGTCATTTGTTTCTAGGTATTTTTTGATTTCCTCTTTGAGTTCTTCAGTGATCTCTTGGTTATTTAGTAGTGTATTGTTTAGCCTCCATGTGTTTGTATTTTTTACAGTTGTTTCCCTGTAATTGATATCTAGTCTTACAGTGTTGTGGTCAGAAAAGATGCTTGATAGATTTCAATTTTCTTAAATTTACTAAGCCTTGACTTGTGACCCAAGATATGTTCTATCCTGGAGAGCACTTGAGAAGAAATTGTATTTTGTTTTTTTGGATCAAATGTCCTATAAATATCAATTAAGTCCATCTTGTTTAATGTGTCATTTAAAGCTTGTGTTTCCTTCTTTATTGTCATTTCCCCTTTTATGGCTGTTAGCATTTGCCTTATGCATTGAGGTGCTCCTATATTGGCTGCATAAATATTTACAATTGTTATATCTTCTTCTTGGATTCATCCCTTGATCATTATGTAGTGTCCTTCTCTGTCTCCTATAATAGTCTTTATTTTAAAGTCTGTTTTTTCTGATATGAGAATTGCTACTCCAGCTTTCTTCTGATTTCCATTTGCATGGAATATCTTTTTCCATCCTCTCTCTTTCAGTCTGTATGTGTTCGTAGGTCTGAAGTGAGTCTCTTGCAGACAGCATATATACGGGTCTTGTTTTTTATCTATTCATCCAGTCTATGTCTTTTGGTTGGAGGATTTAATCCATTTACATTTAAGGTAATTATTGATATGTACATTCCTATTACCATTTTCTTAATTGTTTTGGGTTCGTTTTTGTAAGTCTTTTCCTTCCCTTTTGTTTCCTGCCTAGAGAAGTTCCTTTCGCATTTGTTTTAAAGCTGGTTTGGTGTTGCTGAATTCTCTTCACTTTTGCTTGTCTCTAAAGGTTTTAATTTCTCCATCGAATCTGAATGATATGCTTGCTGGGTAGAGTAATCTTGGTTGTAGGTTTTACCCTTTCATCACTTTAAATATATCCTGCCACTCCCTTCTGGCTTGCAGAGTTTCTCCTGAAAGATCACCTATTAACCTTATGGCGATTCCCTTGTATGTTATTTGTTGCTTTTCCCTTGCTGCTTTTAATATTTTTTCTTTGTGTTTAATTTTTGATAGTTTGATTAATATGTGTCTTGGCATGTTTGTCCTTGGATTTATCCTATATGGGACTCTCTGTGCTTCCTGGAGTTGTTTGAGTATTTCCTTTGCCATGTTAGGGAAGTTTTTGACTATAATCTCTTCAAGTATTTTCTCAGACCCGTCTTTTTCTCTTGGACCCCTATAATTCGAATGTTGGTGCATTTAATGTTGTCCCAGAGGTCTCTGAGACTGTCCTCAATTCTTTTCATTCTCTTTTTAAATTCTGCTCCCTGGCAGTTATTTTCACCATGTTATCTTCCAGCTCACTTATCTGCTTTTCTGCCTTAGTTTTTCTGCTATTGATTCCTTCTAGAGTATTTTTAATTTCAGTAATTGTGTTGTTCATCACTGTTTGTTTGCTCTTTAGTTCTTCTATATCCTTTTTAATGTTTCCTGTGTTTTCTCCATTCAGTTTCCAAGATTTTGGATCATCTTTACTACTATTACTCTGAATTCTTTTTCAAGTAGGTTCCTTATTTCCTCTTCATTTATTTGGTCTTGTAGGTTTTTACCTTGCTCCTTTGTCTGTAACATAATTTTTTGTCATTTCATTTTTTTTTTTTTTGATTGGTGGTGCTGTATTCCTATCTTACTGGTTGTTTAGCCTGAGATGTCCAGCACTGGTGTTTGCAGGTTCCAGGAGGCCTCACTCTGATTAATATTCCCTGGGGTATGAGGTTCTCTGTTAGTCCAGTGGTTTAGACCTGGAGCACCCACCACAGGAGCTCAGGCTGGACCTCTGGCCTGGGAACCAAAATCCCACAAGCCTCATTGTACAGTGAAAGAAAAAAAGAAAGAAAGGAAGAAAGAAAGAAAGGAAGGAAGGAAGGGAGAAAGAAAAGAAAGAAAGAAAGAAGCAGTACAATGTCAAAGTATAAAAAACAAAATAAAATTAGAAGGATAAAAATATATTAAGAAAAATAAAAGTATAATTGAAACAACTGCAACAAGTTAAAATAAAAACAGAAAAAGAAAAAAAAGTGGTGATTGTGATCAAGCCAAAAAGAGAGAACAATAACAAACTATTATGAATATAATAAAATTAGAAAAATAAAGGATTTATTAAGAAAAATAAAAATATAAAAGAATCAACAACAATGAATGAACAAGGGAAAACAGAACCCTATTCTAAAAGAGGAAAAAAGAAAACAACAAAAAATGCCTTGGCCATGGGGGCAGAGTTAGGCAGGGGTGGAACTTGGGCAGGGGTGGGGTTTATGGTGGGGCGGGACCTAGACAGGTTGGGGGGTGACGTTTGAGTGTGGGGTGGGGCCTAGGTTCAGGACCCACATAGCCGGAAAAGGCTCTGGGGGTGGGGCCTAGGCCGGGTGACGTTCAAGCGTGGGGCAGGGCCTCTGCTTAAGACCTTCGTGGAAGGGGAGAGGCAGCACGTTGAAAGGAGGGCCTCTGGAGTGTGAAATTCTGGAGTTGGAGGTAGGGACCTGCGTGAGAGTGTGTGGGTGGGGTTTAAGCCCAGTGCATTGGAGGGGGTCTCCGAGTGTAGAGGTCGGGCCTTGGGTGGGAGTGCAGGGACAGGACTTGGGCTCTGCTCTGCAGGAGGGAGGCTCCGAGGGCAGAGGATTAGGCCCGGGAGCCCAACAGGCTCCCCAGTGCCTAAGTGGACAGGGAAAGTGCTGGCCACGTTCCCTTTCCTTCCTTTGCGCCCCTTCCCCACCATCTCCCCCAGAGTCTCCCCTGTTGCTGCTGGACCCCTAACCATGGGTGGGTCCCACTGGGTGTAGGAACTCCTTCCCTCCCCCTCTGCTGGTCCTGGAGATCTGGTCTTTACTTTTGCTCCCCCTTCCCTCCCTCCCACTCCCTCAGGACCTGTGTGGCTGGAGGGGACTTTGGTGAGCAGAGGATCAGGCCTGGGATCTCAGCAGGTTCCTGGGGGCCCAAGTGGGCAGGGGAAACCTGGCCATGCTCCCTTTTGATCCTCTTCCCTCCCAATGGTCCCTCAATTCCCCCCTTTGGGTGTGGGATCCCTTCCCCTCCCCCAGCCACCCCTCAGGGGCGCCAGTCCCATCCCACCTCCACTTCTCCTCCCCCCTTACTCCCCGCCATGCCCCACGTCCTACCCAGTTACTGGGGGTTCCTGCTGTCTCCTTAGGTGTCCATGGTCCCCCACCGGTGCCTGGTAGGTGCCCTAGTTGTGAGGAGACGTGAATTCTGTGTCCTCCAAGTATGCCATCTTGACTCTGCCCCCCCTAATTTTTATATTGCTTTGAGACACATTGTCATTTTTAATTTAACTTGATTTTTGTTTCATTTATTAACAATGCCTCTCCAATAACATACAAACTTTAAAGTAATTTCTGTGTGACTCTCATCATAACACTAGAATTCATCACTTGACGGATTTTCACCTATGTGAAAAAGCTGGTGTTTAATTGTCTTCACACTCATTTTTATAGAATATCTCAATTAACACAAAATCTCATTTAGAGGAGATTATATAGAATCCTTCATTCTATCAACTGGATATGTGTTCCATTGGCAGTAAATACTAATTGATTAACAGTGTTCAATAAGAGTTTTCCCCACTGAAAATATCTCATCTTGCTAAATTTAAGGTAAAAATAATGTTTTGAATTTTTAAGAGTGAACTTTCACTCTGAGATTTTTTTATATATATAAAATAGAACACTTGGCTTGAATAATCAGTGCCATAGTATTTTCACTGGCAGTGTGCCAATTTGTAATTATATATCAAATTTTTATTTTAAAATTTGTTTCTAAAATATTTTATCCCTAAGAGTGCTATTTTTCATACCAAATGTTCTTGATTAATTGACAAATGATTCTCTTATCTCTCTACAAATAATCATACTTATTTTAAATTCCTATCTGCATTGCTCAAGTATCTCCCTGTCTTAAATATAAATTTTTCCATTTGCTTTATCTCTCAAATTAAACTGAGTTCCTTTACATATTTTTGTTTTCTAATTTCTGATCCCTGAAATGTCCACTTTTTGTTTGAGAGAGTGGCGGTGGTGGTGGTTATTATTATGTCTTTTCCATTATCCCTATGGATTTGCTCCATGAGGAAACCATTGCCCATACCTGATCCATGTGAAAGCTAGGGTTATGGGTACATTGCTATTCACAATTGCCCACACTATAGACAGAATAAAATAACTAGGTTCCTCTTTTGAAATACTTCTGGGTGAAGTATTTTACACAGATCTTGTTTACACAGATCTTCTCATGAATCTGTAAGACACCAATTTTCAGATTGTATGCCAAAAAAGACGTAATTCTTCCTACTGAGATAGAATGTACAGTAGCTAAGAAAATGGATTCTGGAGCCAGACTACCTGGATTGAAATGTAGGCTCTCCTCCATAATATCTGTGGTTTTGGCTGAGTTAATCTCCCTCTGCTGAAGGTTTTTTTTTTTTTTTTTTTTTTTTTAAACTGAACAAGTATATTAAACCCTACCTCACAGAATTCTGCAAGAATTAAGTGAATTAATAACCTTATAATTCTTAGAAATATAAAGTTCTATGTAAATGTTTTGCTATGCTCAGCCACGAGAGAGAACTTCTAGACTTTAGACTATCAGAATTAAGAAAATAAAAGGTATTTCATGGATTTTTCAAGGATAACAAGAATTTGGACACCAGTGACTTCAGAATGTTTTTCCACATTAAATGTATTTACTATAAGTTCTTGCTTTGATTGCACTGCTGTGGCTATGATCTAATAGATAGATTGTGCATGTTTTTTAGTATTTCACATCAATTAAGTATGTGCTATCTGGGAACGTAGGATATTGATGAACAAGTCTAAGATTATTTTATGTTAAATATAGTACTATCTGGATTTGACATAAGACCGGTAATGTTAGCATACATGCACAACATTTATTAGTGGTTAATACATGTCATCATAGTACTTATTTGATTAGTATCAAAAAGTGCTGGTTTCTGGAATGAAACACTCAGTGGCAAAAAAAAGTGAAGCCATTTTACAATAGGTCTACTTCTTGCCTTGTGAGCCCATTTTAAGCTGAGTCATTATAACCAGTTTACATGAAGAAACCCCAAACCAGAAATTAGTGCAAAATATTTTTAAATTTCCTAATTTAAAATCTTTTCTTCCAAGACTACTGAAACTTAGCATATGTCTTTCTCTTGGTGCAATCGTTGTAAGATTTTCAGGCTTTTCTAGGAAAGGGAGAGTACTTTTCTTTTGTTTTCTATCTCCTCCAGTAATTAGAACAATTACCAATGACAGAGAACATTTAAAATAGTCCTGTTTGTGATTTTAGTCCCCTCATGATTTCATTTCAGGGTTCTGATTTGAATTCATCATCTCTATCCAATCTTGCTACCCCAGTTGTGGTTCTTCTCTCATTCAGTTATACCAGGAATTAATCATTTGCCTAAGCCACATATATCCACATGTGTGGTATTGTTCTTTATTCCTATCTTTCACATGTTTATCCTATTAATTGCCAAGTCCTCTGGTTTCTACCTCCTACGTATGTTTTAAAGTGATCTACAAATGAAAAAATGCGATTGGCCTCTGATTTCTCATACATAACTTCAGAAGGTAGAATGTAGTCAATAGCATCAACAAATTCCTGACAAGAAAACTATGCCCCAAGATATTATTCAAAAAATGAATTGAAAGAATTCAAGAAAATTATCTTCCGCTTATCCTATCCGAAGTAAATAGTTGAGAAAACACTGTCATGTAATACTAATCAGCCAGAACAGAGAATTCAAGATGGAAAAAGGCAAGGAGTAGAAAAAAAGGTAGAAAGCTTAGGAGAATGCAGACTCCGTGCGGGCAAAAAAAAAAAAAAAATGCATAGCCATAGTCTGGTGCCTAGAACAGTCACATATAATGAACATTCCATTATTATTTGATGAACGAATGGATGGTTAATTATGTATAGTATATCTCATTCAGTCTGCGTAATATATAATTGAATATGAATGGATAATGCTAGATTTTTTGCTAGCATGATGTATAACATGACGAATCACTGCTATAGAGTAGATTAAGTACAAGAAAACTTTATACCTTAGAGTTGGATAAAATGAGATTGGTAACTGTGTTCCTAAATTCTGTCTCATGGCTGAGAGGAGGGGAGGAAGTTATGCACTAAAGATTATTCTAAAGGTTTTATCTTATTAGGATGTGTGGGAAAGCAGTAGGAGAGCAAAGTATTAGGTGAAGCAAGACAGTGTGATGTTATTTTGATATAAAAATGTGTAAGGTATGTTTCATTATAAATTCTGAGGAAGGGGAATTAAATAAACTCCTAAATTTATAATAGAAAAAGTAGAATGATAGAGCAAGTAATATAAAAATATATAAACATGATAGAAGAAAAAGAAGTCAAAATCAAATATTCCTCATACTAAAAATAGATTTTACCATTAGAAGATAAGATGGCGGGATTGTGTTGAAAGACCAGTTATTTGTGCTATTTACAGAAATGTTAAAAAATAATGTAATTAAATATGTGAAAATAAAGCAGTGGGCAAAGAGGAATGAGGAAATGCTCATAAAGTGGAAGTAGCAGCGGTCATACTTACACCAAACAAGATAGAATTTAAACAGGATATCATTATGTAATGGTATGAGTTTATGTGAAAGGTATTACAGTTAAAAATCTGTAACATGAATTTGCAGCTAAATATAAAGAGTAAAAGCTTATAAATACACAGAGAATATTGCAACTTATACAATTATATAGGAAGACTTCAATTCTACATGTTAGATAGACTAGAAGCTAAAACACAAGTGAGGCTATAAGAAAGTGAATAATCAACAGATGTGTATATGTGTATAACATTGCATCTTTCAAAAAGAAAGGATGCAGGGCTTCCCTGGTGGCACAGTGGTTGAGAGTCTACTTGCCAGTGCAGGGGACACGGGTTCATGCCCCGGTCCGGGAGTATCCCACATGCTGCGGAGCGGCTGGGCCCATGAGCTGTGGCCACTGGGCCTGTGCGTCCGGAGCCTGTGCTCCACAGCGGGAGAGGCCACAACAGTGAGAGGCCTGCGTACAAAAAAAAAAAAAAAAAAAAAAAAGAAAGGATGCATATTTTTCTTAGACTGTGGAACATTTACACAAATTCAATTAGCTACTTGGCTACCAAGAAAACATTAACTTATAGTATATAGTGGAGGTCTGGCAACTTGCATTTTCTGATTATAATCTAATATCATTAGAAATAAATAAACTAAGGTTGACAAAATATATTACATGTAAAAATTAAGAAACACACTACTAAAACAACCCTTGATTCAATCAGGACATTAAGAGAGAAATCATGCACAACATAGGAAGCAATGGAAAGGAGAGCAATTTATATTAAAACCTAATGACTATAGACAATTCAGAAGAAAAAAATGTAGAACTTTTGATGCCGTAATTATTATAGAAGGAAAATTTTTTAAAGGCACAGAGTAGGTAACTAAAAAATTGAAAATAAAACCAAAATACATCAGAAGATTAATTAGGGTTAAAATATAAAATTAATGAAATAGTAACTACACACACACACAAATTAGACAAGATAAGTAAATCCAAAAGCTGGTTTTTTTAAGAAGACCAATAAAACTAACACTACACAATCCTGATTATAGAAAAAGATGAACACAAAACTAAGTAAAAAAAAAAAAAAACCTGTATAAAATTAGTACAAAGGAAAGTGATATAGTTAAAGCCATAAGAAACCTTACAGGATTTTTGAGATGATTATATACTAGTCCATAAATACATATTTGAAAACCTTTGCTAAATTATATTTCCTAGAAAGATTTTTCTAGGAAATATAATTACTAAAAATGTCCAAGATTAAGTGGAAATTTGAATAATTTAATAATTATAGAAGAGATTAGAAAATTGATTAAAGTTCTGTAATCAAAAAGGCACAGATTAGATGAAGGTCAGAGCAGAATTTTATCTGACATTAAAAACATTCAATAGTATTTAAAGAATTCCAGGCTATGGGAAATGATGGGAAAGTCTCCAGTTTATGGTATGATGCCATAGTAAATTTCATGCTAAACCCCACTTAAAGTAATTTAAAGAAAACTATATTTCATTTATGAATATAGAATCAAATATTTTAAAGAAACTCATTACAACAATAAACTAGTACTAGTTGCTACTTGCCTCTCCCAACCTTGTTGACAGCTAATGGAAATTATCAAGATAAATATATAAAATTAACATATATTTTTGAATGTCACCCTTAGGGTTGTACAGTGCAAAGACTGCATAATCTGATGGAGTAAATCTGCCCCATTGATACCTTATTCAAAAATCTATTCCAGTTGAATTAGAATTTACAAGTCAACATTAAGCAGTAAATTGTTGCAGAAGAATCTAGGAGATCTCATGTGAAATTTAAGGACATGGCAGAGTTCTTAACCAAGACTAGAAACTCAAAAGCTTAAAAAAAAACCCTAAAATTTAAAACTTTTATGGTAAAAATATCTTATAAATGTCAACAGAATAAAGTAAGTTTGGAAAAAAAGTATTGTAACCCAGATGAAATAAACCCAAATTTATATCTAGAATATGCAAAGAGTGTCTCAGAAATTGAAAAGGGTAAATAACCAACCCAAATAAAAATCGGCAGCAAATATACCCATTTAATTTATGAAAGAGGAAATCCGAAAGCTAAAAAAAAAATAAGTTTAAAAAGTAAATTCAGGGGCTTCCCTGGTGGTGCAGTGGTTGGGAGTCTGCCTGCCAGAGCAGGGGGTGCGGGTTCAAGCCCTGGTGCAGGAGGATCCCACATGCCATGGAGCAACTGAGCCCCTGCGTCACAACGAGTGAGCCTGTGCTCTAGAGCCCGTGAGCCACAACTACTGAGGCCCGTGTGCCTGGAGCCTGTGCTCTGCAGTGGGGGAGGCCGCCGCGATGAGAGGCCTGTGCACCACCACAGGGAGTAGACCCACACTTGCCACGGCTGGGGAAAGCCCACGCGCAGTGGCGAGGACACAACACAGCCAAAAATAAAAATAAATTAAATAAATTTATTTTAAAAAAAAAGTAAATCCAAATGGCAAAAAGCAACACATGATAGCTGTTTTTACTTTTCATTTTGCTAACTGATAATAATAAAATTAAACTATGATACTCTATCGTTCCAAAATCATTAAATTAGCAACCATTAGGGAGAGCTATAATACCTATTTCATGATGGAGGGGGGAAGGGCTGTGAGGAAAGAGTGGTTTCACATATGCCTGATGGACATGTGAAGTGTTACAGCCTCTTTTGGAAAGCAGTCTGACAGTATCTCTTAATATTCAAAATATATTAAGGTCTTTGACTCAGATATCGCATTCCTAGGAATTCATCACATGGAAACCAAAGCATTAATAAGTAAAAAACATCTTTACATAAGTATGCTTACCTTGTAATTGATAAAGATAAATCAGCAAGAAGTGACTACATATATAGAAATGGATAATAAATTAAGGCACATATACTCCATGACATGTTTTGCATTTATTAAAAAATAAATTAATTTAAAAAATAAAATTATATAAATAAATTAATTAAATTAAGTAAATTTTAATATAATTTTATAATTATAAATTAATAAATTTTAATATAATTTTTATATATTTATATAAATAAATTTAATTAATTAATTAAAATAAATAAAAATTAAATAAATTAAATAAAATTTATTTATAAATAAAAAAATAAATAAATTTTAAAAATAAATTAAATAAATAAAATTTTTATTAAATAAAAAAATAAATTAAAAAATAAATTCACAATACATTGCTAGGAGAAGATCAGATAAAGAAAAGTATATTAAATAATACCATTTTGTTATTAATGACTAAAACCTCCTCTATATATGCTAATTTGTATATCTGAATTTGGAAGAAAATATAGAAAGAGAAAAATTAGCTGTAAACATGAGTTGCCCCCTTGTGTTGGAGTGCAGAGTGGTCAGATGTAAGAAATCTGAAGAGCAGAAGAAGGAGGAAGACAGTAAAGAAAGAGGAGAAAAGAAAACTAAAGTTGAATGTATTAAATAAGTAAAACACAGAGAATGTAATTTCTTGAGAAGAGAAAGGACCTCCTTTCAAAACAGGTCTTAAAAAACTGGTTAGCTTTATCAAATTTTACAGTCACATATATTCTTGTGGAATAAATTTACATTTTCTCAACATATATCAGTTGTTTGACTAAATCAAACTAAACTCATTGGTGATGGCCTGGAACTTTTTGAATTGAAATCCATGGAGACATATTCAAGTATTGGAAAAGAGTCTTTGAACAGTAATGTATTTTAGGGTACTGCTGTAAGAAAAATGTCCTGAAGTATGACCACCAAGGACTTTCAGTGTTCTCCCATGGACGGTCCTACTCAATGGACTTTCCATGTGGTCTGACAGTTATTGCAAAGACCATCTGAATTACAGGTATTCTTTGCCTTTTGGAGGATAAAAACAGCTTTGTGGTTGTATTTTGGAACTATTTTTCAAAGTCCTTATTTTTAAGGCATCATCTGCTGAATACAGTGAACTAATAAAAGTTTCTTTCTTTCTCCGGAGAGGACCTCTTGGGTCACAACTGATCACATCGAGTGAGTCAAGACTGTGATATTTTCCACTAATAAGATTTTCATCAATCAAATGCCTCTGGAAATGAAATTAGGCTAGAATGGAGATATTCCAATACCTGAAACACTTTCCTGGTAAGAGTCAGTATATAGTAGAAACGCTTCTTAACGTGTTTCCTAGAATGAATTCATTCTACAAGGGGACTCAGAAAGAAATTTCTTATTCTCAATTAAAAAAACTGCATTCTCTTGGTAACTCCTGGTAGGAATTCCTTGGCCAACATTCAAGATGAGGACCAAGTTGCGAAGATGCCCTATTCAGTGAAACAGGCGCCTGCATTTGGAATTAGCTCATCAATAAATAACCAGAAGGAATATTTCCTTTCTGTCACTTGGGAGCCACATACGAATTCGGCTTCTGCCTACTGCTTGTTCACGGCGAGGCCCAGACCTATTGGGGAGCGGGGAAGCCCAGGCATAATGACTCATTCAGGCCTGAAAACAAGGAAGGAAATGCTCAATGGTCAAATGCTATGTGGAGTTCCACTCAGAGCACCGCACATTTCCCTGAAACTTGCTTAGGAAAATATTCTAATGCTGTTTTTAGTGTGTTCTATTTGTCATTCTGAAACACAACACATTAGCTGCTTTGAACTCCTGGGCACTAAAAAATATTTAAGTTACATAAGCAGATGGAGGGAAAGTCTAAACGGAGCTTTTAACTCAAAACACTCAAAAGCATCTCCTTATTGCCCTAATGAATAGTGCACCTCTTGTAAGCGACTGTGGAAACCCTCAGACAGCCAGCCCGTATTGGACAGTGCAGAGGAGCAGCGAAACCAAGATAAACAGCCATGCATATTTTCTCCTGCCGGAATGAAAAGCAATGTTTTGCAAAAATATATACTCTTTTTCCTATTCCTATTACAGTTCTTGCATAACTTTCATGTCCAATGGTTGGCTCGCCCAGACTTCCAAAATGTTTGAGGGTAGAAGGAAAGCAGAAAGAAGAGATATTGCTTTTGTGCCCTATTTTGTCCCATACATATTTGAAAAGCAGACACTACGTAAATATAAAAAGAAACTCTTCAAATTTACCAGTCCTTTTAATTTTTTTTTGCCTTCATCTGTGTTTTCTTTTGTATCTTACCTCTTTTAGTGTAGGGTTTTTCTTTATCTTTTGTACTCCTTTCTAAGGCAGCCTCTGCCTATTGGTAGGACTGTACTATTGCCAGTGAATCTAGGATTTTTTTAAAGATGGATATTGTCTATGTGTATGACGTTATATATGGAATATATTATATGTGTGATGAGAGAATCTTTATAGGCGCTCCTGTTGTACACAAGCTTTATTATGCATGTAAAAGTAAATTGAATAATGAGGAAAAGCAGAATAAATAGTATAAATATTCACAATATAATTCTTTTTTAAGCACTACTGAAAATAAACGTGACGCGCTTCAACACATACACACATCAATTAAAGAGAGGTTAATAACCTGGTAACCGATTCTTTGCAGCACTGACTGAAGTACTTTACTGGAAGAAAGGGGAAAGACTTGGTGGTGGTAGTATACAACTCACAAAAGTCAAAACCAAAAGAATTTTTAAATTAAACTATATTCCTTGATTTTTGATTTAGCATTTGGGTCAAATGTGTGCAAAATTCAAAAGCAAGCTATATTGAAATTTGTCTTAAAATATTTATCCCTAAATAAGACAAGTGTCTGTTACCTTGCTCTAAATATAAACCCAACTTCACTTCATAGTAGTTTCCGAAAGAAAGACCTCAAAATTATCTTACTCTAGGAAGAAAAAAATACCAAGGCAGTCAAATTAACCTGCGTAGCAATGAAAAAATAATTGTGCAACAGATATTTCTCAGAGGGAAATATTTTCTAAAGCCTCTATATTTGAATAATAACAATAATAAAAGAGATGGTATTAATTAGTGACAAACACAGATGTGAAATAAAATGAGGGGTGGCACAGGATATAGGAAACTATTTGAACTATTTTAGCACTTGAAAATGTCAGACAATTTATTGAGGATTTATTCACTTGGTTTGGAATGTCTTAGAGACTAGCCATAAAAACATCTAAGAACTGGTGGGGTTGTAACCAAGTCAAACACCAGTGTGAGCACAGAGAAACTTTTTAGGTTATCTCATTACACTAGTAAATGAAAGGAACAAATTAATTACTGTTCTTTTAACTTTAATCCCATAGATAAGAGACAAATCATTAAGAAAGGAAGGCAAAAGTTAAATCAGAAAAAAGTTCATTTTGGAAAAAAATAATTACACTACCTTCTTTTCATACGTCAACCCCAAAGGAAGATCATCCTCCAATTAACTTCTTTCCTGTATCAGCTTTAATTTCAGTGAAATTTTGCGTACATTTGTGATCCTTCGGTTTTTAAAAGTAAAGCAAATCTCATAAGTACTAGCCTATTTCACAGGAATATTTTCACAATCTATGAGATAATTTATATGTAACTACTTGGAGTTCTGATGAAACAAAGAGTTGAGGTAATTTTTTAAATTGATACAGACATTTAAAATGTGGAGTCATTTATAGGAATTGTTATTCAGCTAATTAAATACATTTACATTGAACCTCTCCTCCAGGCTTTATGATAGATATTATATTTCTTCTTACAAGAAGACAGGACAGCGAGCGAATTGTAAAGTCATAAATAACCCAAGTCACAGGTTCTGAATTCCGACTCCGTTACTACTTGTATAACGTCCTAGCCTTAATATCATCTATTAGCTCATCCACCGAAGTCAGTTGAAAGGAAGCATATTTTAAAACAAAGCCAACCTTTGCCTCAGAAAGAAGCCTATTTTCAATGCAAATTTCTGGATTTTCCAGTTCCTGCAACACAGTAACCAAGAAGTCATTTCCTATTATTGGGCATGGGATGCAAGAGAAGTCAATACTATTTTCCTTATAAAACCTGGCAGATGTTTACACAAACCTTTTATAAAGTTTATTCATTAATCTTGTGGTGTTCTCTGTAGACACTGATGTTTTTTTGCCCCCCTGCCCAATGACGAGCGGGGAGTCTCAGAGAAGGAAAGAGAACCCACATTTTGAAAACCAAAAATATTATTTTAGGTTTTTTTCCCCCCCTTGGGTACTCTTGGATTACCACTGGGAGTTACTTGCTGCCTTTGTGCTGAATGTTCCTGTTGGCTCTCTGTGTAGAAAGTGAATCATCTCAGGTGTTGAATGTTTCTTCATAGCTTCAAATTTCAGAACAGTAATTGTGCACCATTCAATGGGGTGTGTGTAGAATTGGTAAAGGAGTATTCAAATAAGAGATATTTCAAATCCCTCATTTCTTTTCTCTCATATTACAAACAAAATAAAATAAATGTTGTTAATGATCCTTTTAAAGCTAAGAAGGACTCCCTTTCTTTATGAATGTAAGTTTCACGATATCTCACAGAAGCCAAGGCCAGGAAGCTTTTCCATCCCTTTATCCTACTTTTAGAATTTTTTTTTTCTTTTTCACTTGGTGATTCAGAGAAAAATGAATAGCTGTAATCAAGTAACTTTATCCAGGTCACTGGAGCGCCCTCCCTTCCTTCTTTCCTAAGTTTTCCCACTGCCACACACACACTGGAATGTAGTTATGAGCATGATTTTCCTTTGCTCTAAAGACATCACAAAAGCAATTGGGTAAGTGTGAACAGTGGCCAACTTTTCTTTTCCTTTCGGTAAATACTGTTCCCAAGGCTTCCACTCTACTTCTGAAGCCTCAGTCACTCTTGCTGTAACCACCGCAGGCTGCCAGGGCAAGTACACAATCAGAGAAAAAGTGCAAAGAAGTAAAGGACAGCTGTGTGAGAGGGAGATACACATGAAATGGATGAGATGATGCTTTTTTCCAAAGTAGTTTCCATTACGTGTTACTTTTACTAGGATTTTGTAGAGAAAAACGAGGTGAAACATTATAAAATGACACAAAGTTGGGCTTTTTTAGGGATAAACTATGGCTGGTTCCTATCATATCTGATCAACTGTCCCACGAACCCCTTGAATTTAATTTAACTCAATGAGAAAAAGCCAAAGCTCTTTGCTATTAAAGTAATGTAGATATCTACTGGTTTCATTATTATTTTAAACAATCTTTTCCAACTCCCAGCAAATGAACTTAATGTGATTCAGTTTGAGGAGTTCAAAGTTTACAATACAAAGTCACAGACCTCTGTATCTGCAAAGAATATTTGCATCAAATATTCACAAGCCCCGTTCAAATTTACCAATATCTTTCAGTACATTTTTTAACTACACCCACTACTGCTTAGAGCAAACTAAGGGAATAAATGTCATTTTACCTTGTAATCAATATATTCAGACTTAATGCAAAAAAAAAAATGTGAATGCAAGCTTTAAAGACAGTGAGCTAGAAACGGAACTGAAAGAGGAAAAGTGCAGAAACTGAGAACATAAATGAAGAAGAAAGAACGTGTAGATTATAAAGTAATTATATTCACTGTCTTCAGATGATAATATGACTGTCTTCAGATTATCATCTCAGTGGACAGTTTCCAAACCACCCTCTAAACTCTGTCTTACCTACCTCTATTTTTTCACAATTCTTCTTGACAAGTTTTTCCCAGACATATATTTGAAGCAATTCAGTGTATTCGTGTTTAAATATTATAATGAATAATGCCACCGAATTATTCACTTTAAGAACTATCTAGGATGATTTAGCCTCATTCTAAAAAAGACTTAACCTCTGTAAAATTTCATCTACCCTTAAATATAATTTCTGAGATTTGCTTAACTCTGTTTGATTTTTAGAATTAAAAAATAAAAGTGGGGTGAGTACTTCACATGCCCTGACAGGTCAACCTGCTTGTGGTCGGGGGTAAACCAGTAACAGAGAGGATAATAAACATTGGTCAAATTTGGAGGTGGTTTGGTTTCTATTTTTGTCTAAATAATGTAATTAGATGAGTTGAGGGAACGATAATTGGTAGATAGTATATACCCAGTCTAAACAAAAAAAAATCTTATCTTGCAAAAGAAGTGTTTTGAAAGAATGTGTAAAGAGAAGAATGTATAAAGAAGGCCTTGAATGATCGTATACTTTATTTATTAGAATGAATCAGGGTCTCAAATGTCACATTGTGGGCTTTTTTCTCTCTTGTTTTAAGCTTCCGGAGAAGAGAAAATCTTTATTCCATTTTAGATGCAACACTTAGACACCTATCTGTTCTCTATAAAGACTGATCATAGAAATGATCAGACCATTTCAGGTGTAGTTAGTGATTTTAATGTTTGAGCTAGAGGTCTTACCAGTGTGACAAATGTATATCAGTACTTTCCAAAATTGTTGTCCTGAGTATAAGTTTGTGAATGAAAAATGTTGCCTGCCATATTGGTAAACAAAGGATGTTGCAGCATCAAGCCACTGCAGCCGCCCCTGACAGTGACCCTGAGGGAACTCAGGATGGAAACAAACAGGATGCCCATCATCAAGCCCTCAGCCACTGCAGCCTCCCCCAACCATCTACGTTGAGGGTGTTCAGGATGGGAAAGCACAGGACACTGGCCCTGGATAATTAAGGCGCATATCAAAGGAATGATTTTGATGAGCCCAAATTCTTGCATCTTCCCATACATAGAAAAATGCTTAATTCCTTAACTTGAGATATCTGGCTTTCTTTAATGAACAGTAATCTTTTGATGTTCCAACTACTTGGTGTTTGTTGCAAAACTCCTATATATCCTGGTTCCTCCCTTACCTCTTCAGGGCAGTCCCTCAGAGCTGTCTGAGAGGCTCTCTCTCCGGGCTTGAAGTCCTCAGAAAATCCACCAAATAAAACATAAAACTCCACTTTTAGGTTGTACATGTTTTTCAGTCGACAATTTCTAAGGCAAATCTTATTATATTTTACATATTTAATAGAACAATTTAGAAGGCAAGGTATCCAATGGCCAGTAAGTGTGAAAAGCTAACTAAAATGACATAGTGCTATTAATACTAGTAAAAATGACTAATTATCAATCGGCTTCTTTGTGTGTCCCTTGTACTTTGTTCATGTATTCATTTGTGTATTTACGCAACAGATATAATGTAACAATTATTCCTACTTTAGAGATGAAGATACTGATGCTCAGAAACACTAAGGGACCCCCCAAGTGACATGGGAACTGACTGTCAGGGCCAGAGTCAGAGCTGGTCTCATTCTATTTTATGCTGTCAATATGAAAATAAGGGCTGTTTTGAAAAATTTTGGAGTTGAATTAAAATGCAAGATCAGGATTGTGAGTATTAACCAGTCTGATCATCTGAACAGTCATCTGAATCCAAATAAATAATCAAGTTCTGAATAATTTTTCTGGTTTTCCTTCCACTTTCCCCTCTTTTGATATACCATGCAAATAAATTGTAACAATATTTTTACTTGGCTGAAATACATTTATAAGCCATATTCAAGAGAGTCAGACATAAAACATCCAAGGTTTCTGCAACCTGCAAGATTAAAATCCTGGTAGCAGCTTTCATCCCACTCTGTACTTGAACCTGTCTGTGCCGACTGAGCTAGCAGACTGTTTAAAGTTCCTGTGGTTTGGGCAAAGGCCAGTCTTTACAGACACAGTTTCATAGAAGAGAAACTTTTTTCCCCTTACGACTGGCCAAGTTTTAAACCCTTCCTTGGTCGAGTCTGATTAGGAAGGTAACTCTGCAGGAAGGTACCATGGAGTGTGAGAATCTGCTTGTTGAGGAGAATGTATGTTTTATTAAAAAGTAATAATAATAGCCATCAGCTGCAAAAAAGGCATAATGGGACAGATATTTTCAGTTTATATCACAAACTAAAAGAGGGGCTATTCGTAAGTCCCTCTTTTGTCTCTAGGCTCACAGCTGCCTGGATGTAAATAAAGCCATCCACTCCCTCAGCATCTTAGTGTCATTGCCATTTTCCTTGGCTGACTCTGAAGAGGTTTTTCATTTATTCACTCGCTCACTCATTCACTCAGGCATTCCTTTATTTTTCACTTGTGCCTTCAATAAACCATACCACTGTTCTAAATTCTAAGGTTAGCTCTCTAGGTCCATCTCGCTCTACTCTGTAATGATTTAGTCTCAAAACTATTAAAATTTCTTTTTAATCCAGTGTAGCCTAAAATAGGACAGTCTTTCAAAGATCTGTAACATGACATTTTTTTGTGGCAGAGAAATATGTGTCACATATTCACATATCTTAAATTCAAAAATTTGAATGTAACTATTTATACTTCATCTGTCATGCTAGAATAATGTAACAGTTACTTTCATGTTCATGGAAAGACACAACGATCACCAGTAACTAAGGCAGAGACTCTTAACCAAGGGTCCTTGTAGTCCCTAATTAAACGAGCTTTGATGAGTTTGTGAATACCTGAAATTATATAACAATTTTTTATATGTGTGTGTGTTTATATGTATATATAACATATAAAGTATCCAGTGAAGACTTTCGATATTTTTATCAAATTCTCAAAGTAGTCTGTGATACACACACACACACACACACACACACACGAAACTGTATATCACTTCTGTGTACATACTTTTATTAAAATCAGTAGTGAAATACATTCTTTTTTGTTATTTGGCAATGATTATACTTATCAATTCAGGAAATGTTCTACCAAAATCACTTTTCTAAGCCTTCTTTCTCTCATGAAACTACCAGTCACAAGTCTTTAGACATGATATTACACTCTAGTATATAGGAGACAAAAGTTAAAAACCAAAAATAAACAAAGCCTAAAATACTTCACTTGATCCTATTTTCTTAACCACATCCTGTGCTTTGCTTTCCTTCCAAATTTAAAGTTCTTCGGGAAAATTCTACAGTCATCCTTATATCATTCACGCATCATTTCATCTTAATCTCTGAGATCTGAGTTCCACCTAAATTTAACTAATAAAAAGTTTTATTTCTTTATTCACAAATTAACTGTTTTTTTCTCTTCCTCCAAGATTAACTTAAAATTCAGATTTTCAACAGTAGCTGTTATTTCTTCAGAACTCCAACTTTAAATTTTATATTTATGCTCCTCTAGGGCAGTGATCTGAAAAGATCAATCTCTAGATATGGAGGAAAAAGAAGTTTTAATCATTTTAGTGTTTAGATGTAATGACTTGTCTTGAGGAGGTACATTGATACTGTTTTGCTTACTACTCCCTGAACATATCTTTAATTTTCCCCACTCTTCACTTTTGAAAAGAATACCCTAACTCTGTTCTCTACTTGTCTAAACCTTATACATTATATAATATTTAGTACCAATTTTAATTCTTCTGTGAAGTGCTTCTTTAACATTGCAGCCTAAAGTTAATTCATGATCCTCTAAATACTATAACAAATATTTTATTAATTCATTGCAACTAATCATAGATTAAGGAGAACAAAATTCATTGAGGGAGAGCCAAATCTTTATCACCGTTTCTTTGAATTCTTGCACAGTTATTTCATTATGGTATTTTTCAGCATTGTTGATTTGTTTCCACAACAATGTAGTCAACTCATGGGAAAGGAATCTATCTCTTTGATCTGCTACAGTACTTGATGAATTTTGAGCACTCAACAAAAAAACGATTCAAGTTTACTCTGATTTGCTAAATCCAGAGGAAAAAAATAATCCAAGAGACTGAACATTAAGAGTCTAATAAGAGTTATTTGGTAAGGAGGAGAATCTCATTTTACTTCAGGTGCATTTTATAGAAAATTCCTTCATTATTTCCTAGATTCAATCCCTTTTAGAACACCAAGCATAAACCAATGGAAATGATCAAATTTACTTTTTGGTAAATTAGGTGAAAATATGCTTATGGAATAATGGACATGTCTTAAGTGTACAATTAAATGAACTCTCATAAACGAAACCCACACTTCAGTCAAGGTATAGAACATTATGATCACCTCAGGAAGTTCCCTCATGCACCCTTTCAATAAACCCCACTACCTCATGAGAAGACATTATTCTAGTTTCCATTACAAATAATTTTTTTCCTGTTCTTGAACTTCAATTAAACGAAATCATATGAAATATATACTCTGTGTTGGATTCTTTGGTAAATGAGGATTTTGCAATTATTCCCCATATCTGCATGTATTAGTAGCTCATTCTTTTATATTCCTGAGTAGTATTCCTTATTGACCTATAATTTTCTTTACTTGTAATATTTTTATTAGGTTTTGGTATCAGTATTATTCTGGCCTCATAAAACAAGAAGAGGTATCTTCCCTCCTTTCCTATTTTCTGAAAGGGTTTGTACCTAATTGTTGTAACTTTCTTAAATATTTGATAGGATCAACCTGGGAAGAAATATCTGGTACTGGAGTTTTCCTTGTTCTGGATTTTTTATGAAAAAATCAATTTTTAAAATAAATGAAGGGCTACTAAGTTTACTATTCTTTTCATGTTAGTTTTGTTAGCTTATGTTTTTCACAAAATATGTCCATTTTGCCTATATACTGTAATATATTTACATAAATTTGTACATAATATTCCTTATCATTGCAATATCTATTAAAGCTGTGACATCTCTTTCATTTCTATACAGATAGTTTGTTTTTCTCTTTTATTCTTAATTACCCTTACCAGGTTTTTAAAATCAATTCTATTAACCCTTTAGAAAAACCAACTTTAGCCTTTAAAAGATTTTTCTATTTATTGTTTTTTATTTCAGTAATTTCTTCCCATATATTTATTACATTCTTATTTTTTTCTTTTTTGTATCTTTAATGGGTTTTTTTTGTTTTATTTGAATTTAATTTTATTTTTTATACAGCACGTTCTTATTAGTTATCCATTTTATACATATTAGTGTATATATGTCAATCCCAATCTCCCAATTCATCACACACACACACACCCCTGCCACTTTCCCCCCTTGGTGTCCTCACGTTTGTTCTCTACATCTGTGTTTCAGTTTCTGCCCTGCAAACTGGTTCATCTGTACCATTTTTCTAGGTTTCACGTATATGCATTAATATATGATATTGGTTTTTCTCTTTCTGACTTACTTCACTCTGTGTGACAGTCTCTGGATTCATCCACGTCTCTACAAATGACCCAATTTAGTTCCTTTTTATGGCTGGGTAATATTCCATTGTATATATGTACCATGTCTTCTTTATCTATTCATCTGTCGATGGGCATTTAGGTTGCTCCCATGACCTGGCTACTGTAAATAGTGCTGCAGTGAACATTGAGGTGCGTGTGTCTTTTTGAATTACAGTTTTCTCTGGATATATGCCCAGTACTGAGATTGCTGGGTCATATGGTACTTCTATTTTTAGTTTTTTAAGGAACCTCCATACTGTTCTCCATAGTGGCTGTATCAATTTACATTCCCACCAACAGTGCAAGAGGGTTCCCTTTTCTCCACACCATCTCCAGCATTTGTTGTTTGTAGATTTTCTGATGATGCCCATTCTAACTGGTGTGAGGTGATACCTCATTGTAGTTTTGACTTGCATTTCTCTAATAATTAGTGATGTTGAGCAGGTTTTCATGTGCTTCTTCGCCAACTCTATGTCTTCTTTGGAGAAATGTCTATTTAGGTCTTCTGCCCATTTTTGGATTGGGTTGTTTGTTTTTTGATATTGAGCTACATGAGCTGTTTATATATTTTGGAGATTAATCCTTTGTCCGTTGATTCGTTTGCAAATATTTTCTCCCATTCTGAGCATTGTCTTTTTGTCTGGTTTGTAGTTTCCTTTGCCTTGCCGAAGCTTTTAAATTTCATTAGGTCCCATTCGTTTATTTTTGTTTTTATTTCCATTTCCCTAGGAGGTGGGTCCCAAAGGATGTTGCTGTGATTTATGTCATAGAGTGTTCTGCCTATGTTTTCCTCTAAGAGTTTTATCATGTCCAGTCTTATATTTAGGTCTTTAATCCATTTTGAGTTTATTTTTGTGTATGGTGTTAGGGAGTGTTCTAAATTCATTCTTTTACATGTAGCTGTCCAGATTTCTCAGCACCATTTATTGAAGAGACTGTCTTTTCTCCATTGTACATCCTTGCCACCTTTGTCATAGATTAGTTGACCATAGGTGCGTGGCTTTATCTCTGGGATTTCTATCCTGTTCCATTGATCTATATCTCTGTTTTTGTGTCAGTACCATATTGTCTTGATTACTGTAGCTTTGTAGTATAGTCTGAAGTCAGGGAGTCTGATTCCTCCAGCTCCATTTTTTTCCCTCAGTACTGCTTTGCCTATTCGGGGCCTTTTGTGTCTCCATACAAATTTTAAGATTTTTGTTCTAGTTCTGTAAAGAATGCCATTGGTAATTTGATAAAGATTGAATTGAATCTGTAGATTGCTTTGGGTAATATAGTCATTTTCACAATATTGATTCTTCCAATCCAAGAACTTGCTATATCTCTCCATCTGTATCATCTTTAATTTATTTCATCAGTGTCTTACAGTTTTCTGCATACAGGTCTTTTGTCTCCCTAGGTAGGTTTATTCCTAGGTATTTTATTCTTTTCGTTGCAATGGTAAATGTGAGTATTTCCTTAATTTCTTGTTCAGATTTTTCATCATTAGTGTATAGGAATGCAAGAGATTTCTCTGCATTAATTTTGTATCCTACAACTTTACCAGATTCATCGATTAGCTCTAGTAGTTTTCTGGTGGCATCTTTGGGATTCTCTATCTATAGTATCATGTCATGTGCAAACAGTGACAGTTTTACTTCTTCTTTTCCAATTTGGAAAAGAAGAAGTAAAACTTTTATTTATTTTTCTTATTTTATTTCTTTTTCTTCTCTAATTTCCATGACTAGGAATTCCAAAACTATGTTGAATAATAGTGGTGAGAGTGGACATCCTTGTCTTTTTCCTGATCTTTGAGGAAATGCTTTCAGTTTTTCACCATTGAGAATGATGTTTGCTGTGGGTTTGTCATATATGGCCTTTATTATGTTGAGGTAGGTTCCCTCTATGCCCACTTTCTGGAGAGTTTTTACAATAAATCGGTGTTGAATTTTGTCAAAATCTTCTTCTGCATCTATTGAGATGATCATATGGTTTTTATTCTTCAATTTGTTAATATTGTGTATCACATTGATTGATTTGTGTATATTGAAGAATCCTTGCATCTGTGGGATAAATCCCACTTGATCATGGTGTATGATGCTTTTAATTTGTTTTTGGATTCTGTTTGCTAGTATTTTGTTGAGGGTTTTTGCATCTATATTCATCAGTGATATTGGTCTGTAATTTTCTTTTTTTGTAGTATCTTTTTCTGGTTTTGGTATCAGGGTGATGGTGGCTTCATAGAATGAGTTTGGGAGTGTTCCTTCCTCTGCCATTTTTTGTAAGTTTGAGAAGGATGGATGTTAGCTCTTCTCTAAATGTTTGATAGAATTCACCTGTGAAACGATCTGATCCTGGGCTTTTGTTTGTTGGAAGATTTTTAATCACAGTTTCAATTGCATTATTTGCAGTTAGTCTGTTCATATTTTCTATTTCTTCCTGGTTCAGTCTTGGAAGGTTATCCCTTTCTAAGAATTTGTCCATTTCTTCCAGGTTGTCCATTTTATTGGCATAGAGTTGCTTGTAGTAGTCTCTTAGGATGCTTTGTATTCCTGCAGTGTCTGTTGTTACTTCTCCTTTTTCATTTCTAGTTTTATTGATTTCAGTCCTCTCACTCTTTTTCTTGATGAGTCTGGCTAATGGTTTATCAGTTTTATTTATCTTCTCAAAGAAACAGCTTTTAGTTTTATTGATCTTTGCTATTGTTTTCTTTGTTTCTATTTCATTTATTTCTGTTCTGACCTTTATGATTTCCTTCCTTCTGCTAACTTTGGGTTTTGTTTGTTTTTCTTTCTCTAGTTCCTTTAGGTATAAGGTTAGGTTTATTTCAGATTTTTCTTGTTTCTTGAGGTAGGATTGTATTGTTATAAACTTCCCTTTTAGAACTGCTTTGCTGCATCCTGTAGGATTTGGATTGTCATGTTTCCATTGTCATTTTTCTCTAGGTATGTTCTGATTTCCTCTTTGACTTCTTTAGTGATCTCTTGGTTATTTAGTGACGTATTGTTTAGCCTCTATGTGTTTATGTTTTTATGTTTTATTCCCTGTAGTTGATTTCTAATCTCATAGCATTGTGGTCAGGAAAGATTCTTGATATGATTTCAATTTTCTTAAATTTACTGAGGCTTGATTTGTGACCTATCCTGGAGAATGTTCCATGTGCGCTTGAGAAGAAAATGTAATCTGTTGTTTTTGGATGGAATGTCCTATAAATATCTATTAAATCTATCTGGTCTATTGTGTCATTAAATCTTGTGTTTCCTTATTAATATTCTGTCTGGATGATCTGTTCATTGGTGTAAGTGAGGTGTTAAAGTCCTCCACTATTTTTGTGTTACTGTCAATTTCCTCTTTTAGAGATGTTAGCATTTGCCTTATGTATTGAGATGCTCCTATATTGGGTGCATATATATTTACAATTATTATATCTTCTTCTTGGATTGATCCCTTGGTCATTATGTAGTGTCCTTCTTTGTCTCTTGTAATAGTCTTTATGTTAAAGTTTATTTTGTCTTATGTGAGTATTGCTACTCCAGCTTTCTTTTGATTTCCATTTGCCTGGAATATCATTTTCCATCCTCTCACTTTTAGTCTGTATGTGTCCCTAGGTCTGAAGTGGGTCTCTTGTAGACAGCATATATATAGGTTTTGCCTTTCTATCCATTCAGAGAGCCTGTGTCTTTTGGTTGGAGCATTTAATCAATTCACATTTAAGGTAATTATCAATATATATTTTCCTATTACCATTTTCTTAATTGTTTTGGGTTTGTTTTTGTAGGTCCTTTTCTTCTCTTTTGTTTCCCACTTAGAGAAGTTCCTTTAGGATTTGTTGTAGGGCTGGTATGGTGGTGCTTAATTCTCTAAGCTTTTGCTTTTCTGTAAAGCTTTTGATTTCTCTGTCGAATCTGAATGAGATCCTTGCTGGGTACAGTAATCTTGGTTGTAGGTTCTTCCCTTTCATCACTTTAAATATATCATGCCACTCCCTTCTGGCTTGTACAGTTTCTGTTGTGAAATCAGCTGTTAACCTTATGGGCATTCCCTTGTTTGTTATTTTTCCCTTGTTGCTTTTAATAATTTTTCTTTGTCTTTTAATTTTTGTCAGTTTGATTACTATGTGTCTCAGCATGTTTCACCTTGGGTTTATCCTGTCTGGGACTCTCTGCGCTTCCTGGACTTGGGTGGTTTATCCTGTCTGGGACTCTTTGTGCTTCCTGGTCTTACTTCCTTTCCCATGTGAGGGAAGTTTTTGACTATAATCTCTTCAGATATTTTCTCGGGCCCTTTCTCTCTTCTCCTTCTGGGACCCATATAATGCGAATGTTGGCGCATTTAATATTGTCCCAGAGGTCTCTTAGGCTGTTTTCATTCCTTTTCATTCTTTTATCCTTATTCTGTTCTGTGGCAGTGAATTCCACCATTCTGTCTTCCAGGTCACTTAACGTTTCTTCTGCCTCAGTTATTCTGCTATTGATTCCTTCTAGTGTATTTTTTCATTTCAGTTATTGTTCATCTCTGTTTGTTTGTTCTTTAATTCTTCTAGGTCTATGTTAAACATTTTTTGCATCTTCTCTACCTTTACCTCCATTCTTTTTTCAAGGTCTTGGATAATCTTCTCTATCATTATTCTGAATTCTTTTTCTGGAAGGCTGCCCATCTCCACTTCATTTAGTTGTTTTTCTGGGGTTTTGTCTTGTTCCTTCATCTGCTACATAATCCTCTGCCTTTTCATTTTGTCTATCTTTCTGTGAAGGTGTTTTTTGATCCACAGGCTGCAGCATTGTAGTTCTTCTTGCTTCTGCTGTCTGCCCTCTGATCATATTATGATTTAAATGTGGAGTTGATGTCACTAAACTTCTATAATATTCTGGAGATGAATGCAAGATTTTTAGCATGAAAAGGAAAACAAAAACTAGGAGTGGAGTTAAATATCAAAATGCACAAGAAGGGGCAAAAATTAGCCATTTAAGAAGTGTATCCAATTACTGTCAGCTTTCTTATGAATTCTGTAATGACAGCATTATGTGAGAGAAAAGAGGTCAGAATGAAGCCATACAAGCAGACATTATGCATGAACTAGAGATTACACATGCGTGAAGAATGGAAACAGTGTCTGTCATCTGCGTCCAGCAGTAATGGAACCCCACGCACAGGTTGGCCTCTTAGTCTTTGTCTGGATTTTTGTTTTTCAATAGGTCAGTGATGGACAGAGAAAGGGGAGGCTTAGGTGGTTTCCTGGCAACAGGTAGAGAGCCCAAGGATCCCTGGTAGCAGAGAACACAGCTGGATTTAGGTAGTAGTATCCAAAAGTGACACCATTACAATACACCTTGTGTCCATTTACACTCCAATCCATTCCAAACCAATGAACAGCCATGAAGCCAGCAGCCCAAACTGCAAAAATTGTACTTACAATGATTGCTTAATATCTTCCACGTTCGTTCTGTTCTGTCCTCATGCACAGTTTCCAGCCATCACATCAAATTTCCTCTTAACTTCTGGAGCTTCCCCAAAGACGGATTTGACTTGCCTTGCGCCATGCTCCTGGTTGTCCCATGATGTCTCAAATAGGAACTTTTATTTTAGCTTTGACCACATGGACCTAAACAAGAACATGGACCATTTGACAGTGCCCTGGCTGGACTAACTTAATCCTACCTCCACCATCCATCCTACCATACCATAACATGCTGGAAAAAGACTGTTTAGAATTTCCCTGAGGACGTGTACTATTATGGTTTAAGAATAACCCAATCTTCAACTGTTTAGCATACTTGTTTACTGCTCTCTAGTGCAAATTTTGTCAAGGCACACCTGTTCTGATGTTTCTGAAACCCTGTGTTGTAAACACATATCCCTACACACATATGGAAATATTTCATGTCCTGCAAATTCAAAGGAAAACAGATGAACTCACCATAATTATAAACAAATAATTCTTTGAGTGGTTTGTCATGTCATGAGATAATTAGGGTTTAGTGCATCAACCCCAAATGATACAGTTATAACAGCCTGCTCTAAAAGATGTCAAAATTCCAAATTTGCATTTGAAAAAGTTATATTAAAAATTAGATTCATTCTTTTATGAAACTTGTCATTCTTGATGGCAAGTTTAGCATTCTTCGATAGTGAGCAATATTATTTTCTAATTTGTTTTTTTTACTTTATATAAACAATAGAAAGGTTCGTGGTGGGCATGGATTTGGAAAGGAAGAATACACTACCTAATACTCTCTTCCCAATACTTGGGAGTACAATAGAATATTTAGGGAAATACATTTTAGATCACTGAAATACCATTTCTTTCAAATAATGTACATAAGATATTAAAATAATATATTAACATTTGACTCATATCCCAAATGGACAGAATAAATCAAAGAAGTGTCCAGCCATTAAAATAGCTTACTATCAAGTGAGGAGAGGGGAATGGTGGATATAAAATCAAGAAACAGAGGGCAACCTATCATTTTTACATGTAAATAAGCTTAATTAAATGGTGCAAAAAACAAGAGCTAAGTGATAGTGGGAGATTCTCAGATATTTCAAACCCACAGTTAGGGCTTTAGATCTATTCTGAAAGACATACACTTTCATTTACAGAGTAATTCCATCTCTGTAGAAAGACATAACATTTAAAAAATTACTAATGAGGATAAAAATTTAGAGGAAAAGGATTAATTGTTGGGTTGTTTTTCTAAAAGGTAATCCTTCTAAGAAACTAAATAAAAATTCACTGGCGAGAGTTGAACCAACCTGAGTATGTGTTCTTGAATCTCTGTGACCTTGGTCAAGTGAGATGACCTCTTGAACACTTAGTCTTCTAATCTGTTAAGAGAAAATAATTCTGATCTAATAAACTTATATAAAATGCATGATAATTCTAATGAAATAATATTTTAAAAGTTCCATGTCTGCAGATAGATACCAGATATTTCTTTTTCTTCCCTGCAGAGCCCCATTGTGTACATAATTGTTTTTTATGTGTTGGTCTTCTCTGCTAGACCACATGTGCTGAGAGACCAGAAGCTCTGTATTGTGTAAGTACCTGAAGAGATATTTTTCTGGAACATAAGTAAAAGTTAATAAATGCTTGTTGATATGTTATTGACTCATATAGCACAAAAGTTGAAATTTCTTGAAAGATAATATATCTCATACATAAACTTAAAGCCATAGTTCATGTTATTAAGAGAAGTGAAGTCTCTATTCAGCTGCATATATAATAATTTTATGAAATAAAAACTATTTTTCAAGTTACCTAATATAAAACTACAGTTGGACTCTATTTTATTTAACATGAGATTTCTAAGAATTAGTTCAAGAGGGATATTTTCAGTGGTGGGCACATAAAAATAATAGCCTTTGGGATCTCACAGTAGTTTTATATTGTTGATCTTGGCTGAATTATATATACATATATACATCTCAATATTTATGAAAATGACAATAGCATTAAGCAGAGATGTGTTAGACATCTTAGGAGCTTATGAATGGCCCCAAATAAGAAGATATTGTGAAAATAAGAATGATTCACATATTTGGAAAGTGAAATAATTCTTAGTTAGATATATTGTTTATATGAGATTTTAAAATATCATGAAGAAAATGACAAACATTCTTGTGACTGAAACAACTTGGGCAGAAAGTAAATAGGAATAAGTTACATGCAGATCTCCTCTGTTATCTTGACTCCTAGGATTTGAGTTGGGATTTATACCCGTATGTCACATGAACTAGTTCATGTGCAAATCCAAGAAGTCAGACACATAATTTAAAAAGTGAGTAGATAGAGGATAACTAACTCTTTAAAAATCATGTGGCTTAAGAGAAGACAATTTAACTTTCAAGAAATATTTATTCATTGCTTATTTATTAAAGTCTAGGTAAAGTACTAATTTCTCAGCATACGATAGTAAATAAAATAGCTCGTTCCTGCCAAAATTTGTCTTAGATTGTGTTATCCAAAGACTCAGTATCGTTGAACAGAACTTTTTCTTCTGTGTGTTATGTGCTATGAGAAAAGAACTAGCACAGGTTTAAAAACGTCAGGGAAAACAAAAAGGAATGCCTAGGATGAAAAGTACAGGAACGGGGTTTAAAGCTTTGATGGTGAATGTGATAATTAGAAATCTAGGGGAACCCAGTAAATATCACCCTTCTTCTATCTCTGAGTTCAAAGCCAACTGAAAATTAAGAGAACCCATGACATTATCTTTGTTAGAGATAAAGGCTGATATTGGAGAACATTGCTTATATTTTCAATTTAGTAAACTTTCTCACAATTAAAAACACTAAAAATACAACTAGAGTGACCTAACTAGGGTTTTGCCTGGGACTGAAGGAGTTCCTGGGACATAGGACGTTGAGTACTGCAACTAGCATTCAACTGAGCGGTCCTGTACTTTCGGTTGCATGGTGCATGGATGCCCCCATGACCATCTTAGGGCTGAAATTTGAATGTAGTCCTATTCTTTATCCAACCGCTTTCTCATTAAAAGTAGCTTTTCAAAATTGAATCATATAAAATCGTTGATATTTTACTGTTTTTGACTCATAAAAACAGACATTTCACATATTTCAGCAGAATACTACTTCCTCATCCAGCAGCTTCCTCTTCACTCCTCTGCTTCATGATTTCTCCTTAGTCATTATTCCTGTTGTCTTCCAACTTCTAGTTCCTTACAGCTTCTGCTTGTTGATTTCTGTGTCTGGTGGCTTGTGTGACACGAAATCATTTGTCTCTATTTGTTAACTGATGACATACTTTGCAAGAGGTGATCTGATTGGCTTGACCAGTCCTCACTCAGAGCAGGGCACACTCTTTGGGTAAAGTTCTCACAATGGGCCTTTCTGTATTCCCTAGTATTCCCTGTCCAGCCTGCAGTTACCTATCTCTGGGACTGATACCATACCTGTTTACATGGTATAAAATTTGATTATTGATGAAGAATAAGCATGTATGAAGGGGATCATTGAAAGTAGTAGGCATTAGAGACAGTCAATATAGTTTCTCTCTCTCTCTTTTTTTTTTTTTAGCTCTTGTTATACTTGGAGAAAAATATACACTCATTTCCCAAGCATTCAAACCACATTTCTCCAGAGGCAGTCATGTTACTTTGATTCTCTTTTTTTTTTCTCTCTCTCTCTGTGAATCATTGGGGCACATATTCAAATGACCCCACTAAAAACACATGAAATAAAGAACCCCTGACAATCTGCTAGGCCATAGAATCAATTATGGTCATCTCTAACTTCACAAATGTAATCTATCTTGAAGATGACTTATGCACTTCCCTTTCATTTTCTTCTCCCCAAAATGGGGTTTCCCTGTATTTAAATTCCATCCTGATCAGTCTTTGTATATTTAAGATCAATAACTTATATGTAAATAATCTTTGAAAACTGTATCCAGACTGAAGCAGTTTAGAATGGCCCTCAGCTTTTTGTTGCTTTAACACAAAAAAATAGGTCAAGTTTTCTCCAACTGAACCATGTCTAAGTCTAGTTCTCTCCCTCATTTTACTGTTTGGCAAGCTGAGGGCCCCAAGGTCAAGACCCACCTTTCCAAAGTATGATGGAGCCTGAAGTTGGCCTCTTCTTCACTCCCTTCCAGATTGTTTCTTTTTTTTTTTTCCCCAGTGTGGCCAGATGGATTTTTTTATATCCTGTACACAGCACTAAGGTTGGATTCAGTTTTTCAAGATGAATCCAAGTTTAACCTCTCCGTGTTATGGAATCTTTCCAAGGGAAAATTTTTCCAACCACTCTTGTGCATTTAAAATGTCTAAATAATTGCATTAAAAAATGATTGCTCAATACAAACTTCCTTCTAGCTTCATATCTGTATCTAGTGGACATTAATTTAGCACATACAGGGATAGAATTGTACATGGATTCAACTCATTCTTAGTTAAAATTGTAGGAAAAGTCAATTAGAATAATATATTTTACATAAGGAACATACAAGAGCAATTGCAGGAAAACAGAACAAAAGATTATTTTCTCAGCTATGGTTCATTTTTCTCAATTATGGTATAAAAATCTTAGTACTTTCTTATTCACTCCTAACCAAAAATGAATAGATCTCATCCTTTTTCTTCCTCAAATCTGGAGATAGGGCATCTGATCTTTGTGACATACTGTATCTGTAAAGTAGTTCACTGGGATTGTCTTTGAATGACAGCAAGCTGTATGCAATTTCAAATGTTAACTGCAGGTTGACCCTGTTTTGTTTCACTGCTTGAAGGTTGGAATCAGGACTTATTCTATAGGTGAGAAACATCAAAATCTTAAGCAACCATCTAGGGTGTTCGGGTAAGGGGAATGGGGCACTGTGTCTGGAATACAGACTTTCTGGCTCCCCGCTATTGTTTTCCTCCAGGTAACTTCATCAACGTGGACCTTGGATGGAACCTTATGGACTGCCTTTATTTAGGGCACACAGGAGGTGAAAATTCACTTATTTCATGTCCAAACCGTCACGTTTCAGCCAATCCCAAGCTATATCTAAAAGGAAAACATCATGTTTGTTTAGCATCTTGAAGGTCTCGGTTAAATTTTGCATATCCTTTTCTCACATTTTAAAAATCTGAGCAGAAGGAAGAAATCAACTTTGGTTATTTTGGTTACTTATGTTGATGATTTAAACTTGTTAATAGTTCCAGGAAAACATGGATTTTAGACTTTATTTCCAATCATGGATTGAAAGACATTGTTCCTTAATAAAACAATTTAATAAATCAGAAGCTAGGTAGTAGAAGTATCTAAAGGCAGAGGCCTTCCTGCCAAAGCACTAAGCCTGCTAGGATCTATGCTCTCCAGAATGATAGAACCCCTTCAGTTTTGGATTGACACATATTCATTACAAATAAATTAGTGTTCCCATCTGGTCTGACTCATTTGATGGGAACAAGAAGTTCCTCTAAAAGTACGAATTGACAGGGGGAAAGGATTGAAAATGAAGGGACGCATGGGACTGGCCTTGTGCAATTTTCCTAGGTCTAAGGACCATGAACGTAATTTTGATGTATAATTAAAATACTCTGAGCAGAATATCAGCAAGTCCACCTATATGTAGAGATATTTATTGCCCTGGATTACCCCTCAGATCAATTGAATTTTCAATCTTTAACAACTTTCTCTTAATCAGTATTCAAAATTAGCTTCTGTTCTACTATCAAGTGTTAGATTATTGAGGGTTGGAAATATAGGTGTTCTGCATTCATTCTTGTTTACTTTTACGAAAGCAATGGTGGCATTCATAAATAACTTAATTGAAATGTAAATTCCTTAAGCAGGGCCTCTTGAAACAAGTAGCTCTGAACATATTCCATCTTCTAAGCCCTCTGTAGGTTGCTTGTTACAATCTAAAGTGAGGGAGGGGGTTTCCCTGGTGGTGCAGTTGTTGAGAGTCCACCTGCCGATGCAGGGGATGCGGGTTCGTGCCCCGGTCCAGGAAGATCCCACATGCCGCGGAGCGGCTAGGCCTGTGAGCCATGACCGCTGAGCCTGCACGTCCGGAGCCTGTGCTCCGCAATGGGAGAGGCCACAACAGTGAGAGGCCCGCGTACCGTAAAAAAAATAAATAAAATAAAGTGAGGGAGGGGAGGAGGGCATGGAGAAAGATAAAAAATGTATACATATCCAAAGCACTCAATCACCATGGGAGACTCAAAATACTGTAAATCAAGGTTATTTATTACACTCCTTTTGGCAAGGCAAGGATTTTCTCGATTTTTTGTCAGGAAATCAAAATTCTCTTTTACTTCTCGAGTTCTTAAATTACATTTTATTCCCATCTTAATCTCTTCAGCCTTTATAGACTGATAAAATATAGTTGTCTTGGCAGAATTAATACACATTTTCTGTTTAAGTACTTCATGCAGAAATTAAATCTTCAAAAGCATACATAAATACGATCAATTAAATTGACACAGAAGTATAGTATATTTAGCTCTGTACATCAAACTACCTTGATTATTATGGGCAATCTTAAACTGGCATGTAAAGTAAGATTTCCATTGAGTCATGTTTTTAATTCTCTCTGTCATCATATTGCAAGGGAAAAAGTTCATGAATGATAAGCCAGAGAGGTTTGCCAATTCTAACAATGTATTTTTCTTCTTTCATAGATATACTGGAAAAGAATTGTTCACTTATATTACTTATTTTTTGGAAACCTGATAATGTCTTTTTCAGAGAAGGACCATATGGAAGAGCCACAAAGATAATGTGTGAAAGGAAGTAAGGGTATGTTATCAAGAAAAAAAAAAAAAGTGGAAAATATAGACAAATTAGTTTTCAAGTGTAATTTTATCCAAATACACTGATTTTTTTTACGCTGTTCTGAATTTGGAAACTAGACTTAAACTTGGCTTGAATTAGTACTGATTCTTGGGTGATAGGAGAGTAAGTTCAAGATGTCTAATAATCTTTCACTCTGAGGATCAAGCATTTTATCACGTGAAAGTAGAGCCAAGTTACAGTTGATAAGGAAAATAGTCTTATTTAATTTTGGCCCCAGGCTTTCTTCACTATAGAGAGCCCATATTTCCTTCCAAGGCACTTCTAGGATACAGCAGTCCTAATGTTTTATAACATGGCTACATGTCTATATGTATAGTTTAGAATCCACAGAGACATGACTGTTGGTTTTAAGTCAAGGTTCCTGAAATAGACTCAGAAAGGAAAAAAAAAGAATGTGTTTATAGATGTTTGGCTGGCTACTTAGGGTCTTCTGGGGTAATACTTTAATTGAGTGTCACCACCAAGATCTAGTCATCTACTTAAGACATTTACAAACTCAATATTGTAAATACAGTCTGAGATAATCGGTCTCCCTAGTACTGATTCATGTGACTCCAATTCATAAGAGAGACTTATGGGCTATATTTAGTCTCCCTCTCTATGCTCTAAGCACTCTGGACATCTTCCTGCCAAGTATAATCCCTCCTCACATCTTTTAAACTAGATCCTTCCTATGTCTGAAATGCTGTATCATCATATCTCTGCTTCATTGGGTCTCAACAGAAGCATCACTGCCTCAGGGAAGCCCTCTTTGACTACTGTCCAGAGTAACCTCTCCCTGGATTTCTCTGTTCTAACTTACTGTACTTTTTCACATAGCTCTTAGTGCTACCTGAAACACTATTATTCATTTAATTTTGTACCAAATTATCCTCACCTCCCACAAGTCCATGAGTCCCAGGAGGAGAGCCTTTGTCTATTCACTGCTGCCCCAGCACCAAGAACAGCAGAGAGCTTGTACTTAACATATTTACAGGGGGGAGGAGGAAATAGGGCAGCAGCAATGGCGTAACACTTGAATTTCCCTGTGTCAATGCATAAAAACAACACAGCAATTAAGATAGCAAAACATTAACACACACACACACACACCCCAAATAGCACATGTAGGTTAAAAGGTGATCCCCCTTCAAACTTCAAAATATGAGTAGCCATATGCTGCCACAAGACCTGTGGGGTATCAGCAACTGTTGAAAAATGCAGAGGGAAGTAAAAGAGACTTCTGCCGTCCTGAAAGCCAGAGAACCCAGAAAATGCCAACAGATACTTGGTCCCATAAGAAAGACTGCTCACTCTGTGTGCAAAGTCTGGTGGGCCAATGGGAGAATACCACCCCAAACCAGAAGGGGGCATTGTAGGCTCTGGTGTAAGGGTACAAGGACACTTCAGGAAAGCTAGGTTGTTCTGAGCCAAATGAACACTAGAAAATAATCAAAGTCCCTGTGATGGTTAATTTTATGTGTCAATTTGACTGGGCTATGGAGTGTCCAGATATTTGGTCATTTAGTATTCTGAGCGTTTTTGTGAAGGCATTTTTGGATGAGATTAACATTTAAACCCGTAGACTGAGCCAAGCAGATTGCTCTCCCTTATGCAGGTGAGCCTCATCTGAACACATGAAGGCCTGAATAGAACAAAAAGATGACCCTTCCTTGAGCAAGAGGGTGCTCCTCCTGCCTGGCTAACTTCAAACTGGGACATCAACTTTTTCCTACCTTTGGACTTGAACTGAAACAATGGCTCTTCCTGGGTCTCCAGTCTTCTGACCTTCAGACTAGAAAGAACTACACCATCAACTCTCTTGTGTCATCAGCTTGCCAGTCCATCCTAAAGATCTGGGGTCTAGTCAGCCTCCATAATAGTGTGAGCCAAATTTGTATAATAAATATATTTAGATAGATAGATACACAGATCTCATATTAGTTCTATTACCCTAACTGATACAGTCCTTTTCAGAACAAAGTTTCACTGAGGAGAAACTGCTAGGAATAAAATCCAAATTGAGCTTCAAGAGGCACTAAAGACAAGAGAAGGAGAAGTAACTAGATGAAATTGTAAGAAGGGAATAATAAAAGGTAAAATTCAAAGAAGTAGAGCTAACCAACAGAAAAGACAATCTATAACCCTGTAGCTAGAAAAGCTATTCTGACCTATTCTCTTTCCTTAGAACACACACAAAAAACACATCTTAAATATAAGAAACATAGGGTTATAATTTACATCGCATATGAAACTATTGTAATAAAAAGTGCCATTACAATTTTTTAAATTATCTGTACAGAAAAAGAAGGCTGGTCAGAAAAACATTCCCACAAAACAGAAGAAAACTATAATCTTATTTTAAGAGGGGTTAAAAGATAATTAAGGTGATTATATAAGATATGAAAGAAGGTCATATATCAGAGGCAGAAAAATTAGGAATGAGACAATTGGACTAAATGTAGATTTTAAAAAGGAGCTCACAGACCTCAGGGAAAAGTTAAAAAGAAAAGAAAAAAAATGCTGTCGAAATGAAAAATCAACTAGAGTAAATATTGGGTTGGCCAAAAAGTTTGTTCGGGTTTTCCATAACATCGGGTTCAAAAAACCTGAACGAACTATTTGGCCAACCCAATACATACCATGAAAAATATTGTAAGGGTGAAGATAGGGAGAAGAAGAAGGAGGAGGAGGAGGAAGAGAGGAAGGGGGAGGGGGAGGAGGGGATCAACTTAAATATACTCACGGGGCTTCCCTGGTGGCGCAGTGGTTGAGATTCCGCCTGCCGATGCAGGGGACATGGGTTCGTGTCCCGGTCCGGAAAGATCCCACATGCCGCGGAGCGGCTGGGCCCGTGAGCCACGGCCGCTGAGCCTGCGCGTCCGGAGCCTGTGCTCTGCAACGGGAGAGGCCACAACAGTGAGAGGCCCGCGTACCGCAAAAAAAGAAAAAAAAAATCAAACAAAAACTGAATTTGCATTGGATTAAGTCTTTCAAATCAGTCTGGGTCTAATCGAGAGACAGAAACCGTATAGTGATTTGAGCAGAAAATGTTTAATATAAAGAATTATTAACTATATCTCATTACTGCAATAATGAGAGATTAGATACTATGGGATAAAAATAATTCTAGGAGTAGCAGAGATAAGGAGCAGACACTGCCTCTAGGGCTAAAACAGAAAACTCAAAAAAGGAACCAATCTGGAAAAGACGACTCCCAATCAGGGATGAGATCTAGATCTCATTGGAGAGGGTGTGGTCAGGTACATTGAATGGCAGTCACTGGAGTACAGGTTGAGGGATTTGCTGAGAATCCACCCTCTGGGGTCTCAGAGGAAGTTATCAAAAAGGACACTCCACTAGGGGAACTCACTGGGAAACCACTCTCTGGGGTGGTTGAGAAACTGCCCCAGGAAAGGTGCTGTGTCTTGGAACTTATTGCCAAACTGCCCAAACGGTGCCAGGGAAATCATCCCCAGAGGGGTGTCTTGTGCTGCTGGCCACCACCATGCACTGCGGAAGTTGGCCAAAAGAGCATCCCACGACCAGGAAGCAGAACATCTTTCCTCTTTTAGGATCCCTTTGGCGACCTCTACTGATAAATCATCATGCCCTCTTGCAAAGGAAAATACGTTCCAGTATCACAGGCCAGGCAATGAAGGGTGGATTGGGAACTGAGGGGCAATAGATCGATAACTGGTAAACTTCTGCCTCTAACTCCTCACATTGAAATACGAGGGATACAAGGGGTGTTTTAGTTGGCTCAACCTGCATTAACAAAATACCACAGACCAGGTGGCTTTAAACGACACCAATCTTTTAAATAAAAGATTAATAATTGTAAAAGAATACTATATACAACTCTATGTGAATTCCTTTAAAGAAATGTCTATATTTTAGGAGACTATAAATTAAGAATACAAATTATTGATTGTCTTGAGAATTGGAAAATGAGAACCAACTGAAACGCTAAATATTAAAACATACTGTCAAATTCCCTTCAAAAGAGGTACCACAACTAAATGGCTTTATAGGAAAAATCTTTCAAACTGTCAAGGATCAGAATATATCATATTTTAGAATTTTCATATCATGCTGGCCAGTAAAGTCCACAATTTGATATCACCTTGTACCCAAAAGCTGCTTGAAAAGACAAACCATTTTGAAATATTAAAACAAGATCAATAATAGTATTAGGAAAAGAATTTAGTGGTCCTATCAAGAGTGAAGTTTTTGAGAATTTTCTGGATGATAAAGAGAAGATGATATTGGAATGATAGAGGAAAAAAACAAAGTTGAGAACCTCCAGACTATCAAGGATTACGAAGGGACTTTTGGAGAATTAAGTGTTCCTGAAAACTGAAACAAAGCTAGTGGTAGAGTGAGCCAGAAAGGCAAAAAACTAATTTAAGGAGTTCAGGAGGCTTGGGTACATCCCTGCCTTTGGACTCCGTAGTGTTTGTGGTGACCACGTAAGGGCTTCACATGTGGCCTACGGAGCTGTGGATGGAAACCGGAAGGGCTCCTCGATGGCAGCAAAGATTTCCATGGTACTGAATTTCATGGGTTATTCTTAAACTTCACTTTGGCAAACCAAATTAGTAGGCTGAGGATAATTGTGTGTGAAAGTAGGGGCTTCAAAGAAGGAGGCTTCCAATTATTTTTCTAGACTGACCAAGGGTAACCAGCAACACTTTGGTGAGGGAGAGCTGTCGTGTCCTATCTGAATTTCATTTTACAGTGATTAAAAGTTGATGAATATATTTGCACTTTATTATGTAAGCAAAGTGTATGAATTTCTTAACCCATAGAATGGGTTCATTTCTTTTAACACTTTTGCCATATTCATAAATTCTGGCTTAAATAAATACTGCTAGGCAGTTGCTAGGAATGCATACAATACACCCATGTATTTTATTATTTATTTATTTGTTTATTTACTTTTAATACATCTTTATTGGAGTATAATTGCTTTACATTGTTGTGTTAGTTTCTGCTGTATAACAAAGTGAATCAGCTATACGTATACATGTATCCCCATATCTCCTCCTTCTTGCATCTCCCTCCCGCCCTCCCTATCCCACCCCTCTAGGTGGACACAAAGCACCGAGCTGATCTCCCTGTGCTATGCAGCTGCTTCCCACTAGCTAACTATTTTACATTTGGTAGTGAATATATGTTAATGCTACTCTCACTTCGCCCCAGCTTCCTTCTCCCCCTCCCCTGTGTCCTGAGTCTTCTAGGTTGTTTCAAATCAATTTCAAACATCTAAACTTTCTAGGGCTCACTTTCTGTGTGTTTTCAGACTCTTTATCTCCACCCCTGCTTTTCTGATTTCCTCCTACCAGCTGCTCTTCAGCCTTCTGAATTTGTGCCCCAGTTTGCACTCACTTTTCTAACTTAAATGCAGAGCTCTTTCAGGAAAAAAATTTTTTTAATTTGCTCTCCAACTCATGCACTACCATTGTCAGAAAGATACAGTATGTCTGGTTCCCAGATTCTGTACTGTGAGAGAGTCTTCTCCTTGTAGAGACACCACAGCACCCGAGTAGATTTGGGAGGAAATGAAATGGATATCTTACAGTGGTGCTGGTGGTATGTCATGTGAAAAATTCTCAGCATTACCATTTTCATAATGTTTCTGTGCATGTGCTGCATCTTAGAAATGTATCTTGCTATTTGAAAAAGGCAGACCTCCCTTAAAGGTCAGCAGTTGCAGGATTCATCTATCCTTTTAACCCTATCCAAATAAGTGGATTAATCCTATGAGATTCTCTCTGTTCTCAACACCCAGTGAACGAACTGAAAGACCTTACAGTCTCTATTATGGAAACCAAGGAATGGATGAAGTTTACACTTGTTATGTAATTGCTTTAACTGTTACTTTTAAAAAGAGAATTAAAAAGTCTTACACAGGGCTTTGTATTTTGCATTTCTTTTGGCTGATATCTGCTTAATAAGACCAAGCCTGGCACATTCTTCACCAAGTGGTCAGTGCCTTCTCTAAGGGTGCTGCTGGTGTGGCCTTATGCACCTTACGTATGTAAACGAGAGGATTTCTAGAACCTTTCTTTGACTCTGAGAACAGTTTATAAAAGAACAGAGTATTATGGACTTCCTTAAATCTAAGAGTGACCATAGATCTCAGTTCTTCCAAGAAAATAACAGTTTTAATTTATTGCCCAGAATTAATTATTTCTAGTGTCTTTTTTCATTATTAAAAGTATTCCTATGCACACTGCTATGTTTAAAATGGATAACCAACAAGGACCTACTGTATAGCACTGGGAACTCTGCTCAATGTTATGTGGAAGCCTGGATGGGAAGGGAGTTTGGGGCAGAATGGATACATGTATATATACAGCTGAATCACTTTGCTGTGCGCCTGAAAGTACCACAACATTGTTAATTGGCTATGCTCCAATATAAAATAAAAAGTTAAAAAAAGTATTCCTACGCATAGGATAAATTATATGGTTCCCTCCCTGCACCTATGTCCTCCCACAGATGAGCAGCATCCTTTTCATCCTCAAACCAGATGAAATAAAAGAGAAATATAACCACAGAGTACAGCTGTCTGCAAAAATTACAGTGGACTGCCAGCTACTAAAACATTGGGGTTTGCTCTTAATCTACCTATATAACAAACAATAAATGAAAAAAAATTCTGTGTGAAAAAAATGATTGGACATGCCATCAAGTAATTAAATTAAATATAACCATTTGCTATTAACCAGAATAATCTTTCCTTTATAATAATAAGTGATAATGGTAGGGTGATAAATAGAGTGCACATAGAGTTTTTAAAAATTTAAACACATATATAATTGTGGAGTATAGTTTAGAAAAATAGAAATAGTTTTAGGACGGTGGAATTAGAGGTTGACATAATATTTATAATTTTCTATAATTCTATTATGTTATTCATTGTGGAAAAGTAACTCACAGAAAAAAAAATAGAATATAATCTACTCATATAGGGATAAAGCCATATAATATTAGTACTAGAGAGCAACTTTCAGTCAGTTGTAAGGTGATATTTTAAAAAAATTTTGATCCCTGTTAAGTTTTTATATCTTCAGTTATTAGCTGAGATTCACATTGATTTTTCTCATTTTGGGGATTTCCATTTAACTCACTCTACCTGAAAATATATTCTCTTTACAAGGGTTAATATACTTCTGTTTACAATTAACTTGGATAATCTATGGCTAAGAAGAGCTGAAAAGTTTGTTCTTTGTGGGCAAATGTGTCCCCAGGGGCAGGACGTTTTGGATATCCATAAACTATTAGCTGACATCTAATAGTAATTGGCTTTGCATTTTTAAAGATGGAAAAATGTACACATGAGAAGTAATACTTTGTAGTACTTTTATTTTGTTCTTGGCCACACTGCATGGCTTGCGGGATCCTAGTTCCCCCAGCAGTGAAAGTGCAAGTCCCAGCCACTGGACCTCCAGGGAATTCCTGAGAAGTAATACTTTGTTATTGAACACAGAAGGAAGCTGTGAAAAGAGGAAAGGGCAGAGACTTTAAAATCAGAAGTCCCAAATCTGTGTCTCCCTTCTGCCATGAAAAAGTGGTGTGACCTTGGGTAAGTCATTCACCACCTCGAGGGGCACTAAGGAACAAAAGTGACAGTACACTTGAGAGTATTTGTAAAATGTAAAGTCCTATACACATATTGACTATAGAGCACATCATTATTACAGAAACATAAAGAAAATACAATAGAATGGGTTAATAATATTGACATGCATTTAAATAAAAACTAAGATACCATATGTAAGCGATATCATATATTTGTCTTTCTCTGTCTGACTTACTTTGTATGATAATCTCCACGTCCATCCATGTTGCTTCAAATGGCATTTTTTCATTCTTTAAAATGGCTGAGTAGTATTCCATTGTATATATGTACCACATCTTCTTTATCCTTTCGTCTGTCAATGGACATTTAGGTTGCTTCCATGTCTTGGCTATTGTAAACAGTGCTGCAGTGAACATTGGGGTGCATGTATCCTTTCAAAACTAAGACAAATCTACATGTAATGATAAAAAAGAGAGAAAAAAAAGAAAATAACAGATTCTTTCAGAAAATGCCAAAGTTTTCTCTGGAATTGTAGAGCAGAGTGATGTACATTGGCTCCAGTTAACCACACAGTGATAGAAAAGTTTCATTCATTCTTTCTTCCTCTGTAAATAAGAATGCTATTTAGCACTTCGCTTTCCCACAGTTCAGTAATGACATAATAATTCAGTGCTTTAAAATATTTTGGATCGTCTCAAGGATGAGGTGCTAAAGATACTTGCTGCCTCGTAAATCTAATGCAGAACATTCCTGCAGATTCCACTGTGGTTGAAAAGGTGGTAATTATAAATTGAGAGGAAGAAATATTTTAAAATGACAGGAAGAATTTAAATGATGCCATAAGAACCAGATTAAAAAAGAAAGAACTAGAAAGCCAGGTTATCTAGCCATGGAATTTGGCCCTTATTTAAAGTCAGATGTGACAGTTTAGATCATTCAACACCATGCTACGGTTGGCAGGCTGCCTATTCTGTGAGGTAAAAGTGGAAAAGGAAGTCAATGTGGTAATTAGATAAGGAGTAAATCCCTAAGATTTTTTTCAAGGAGAAAATATTTTCAAATACTACTAAAGTCACTTTACATTTAGGTTATAGAACTTCAAAGTGCCTCATTTTCAAAACAGGCATGAAGAAATGAACACCAAGTCTAAAATGCTATAGTTGTCTCTCCTGATAAAAGAGCTCAACTCATGAAAAAGAATAATGCAGTCAGGACCCTCAATACATTTCTAGAAGTTGTCAATGTGCCTATGATTCCAGTGATCACTTTGAACTTGAGGCGTTCTAGTCCCATTAAAAAGAATCAACAAACAGAATGGTGCTTCACCACACCCACTGCACAACATCAAGCTCCTTTACTGAAGGATTTCATCTAAATGTGTGAAATTAATCCTTGTTCTGGAGCAGGGGCTTTAGTGTCTTAAAAGCCTACTTGTTTCCTTGAACTGTGCCTCCCAACACAGTTGAGTTTAGTATTTCAGGGGCAGACACTAGGGGAAGAGGTGAGCCTGCCAATTCTGTTACAGACCCTGGCGTGTCGTCATGTCTCACAAAGACCACCTTTGTGGTCCACATTCTTTTCCCATCAGGCAGTGCTGCCCTGACCTGAGGTGTGTTTTTCGTTTCCAAAGAATATGCTGATCCTCCCAAAATGATCTACTGAAAACTGAGTGTTGAAGCACAAATGAAAAGTGAAAGGTGCCATTTAGCACACAACATAATTATTTTATGGCTTACTGCAAGTTAGCAAAGGCACGTTTCAGCTTGTAAGATGTGAAAGCCAGCCCATGCCATATCATAATATTTTTGTGTTTTCTGGAAACAGCTTTAAATCCCTCTTTTCCTGGGTTCGTGGCTGTAGAGAAGGAAGGGAGAAGGGAATGATGTTTTCCTGTGGAATAGCTTTTTAAAGACCAAGTAGTCATAAAACCTCTATTAAAAGTGAACAGACATTGAATTCAATACCTGTGTGACCAGATTTTTTTAAAAGGAACTCGCTTAACCTCAGGAAATAGTATAAGCAATCATAGCTGTTAAATTTACTTTGTACTAAAATTTAATCCAGCCAAATATGCCATTAAAGTCAATACCGTGAATAACCATACAGTGTGGGCATGTACACACACACTCGTTTTTAATACCACATAGGTTTAACTTTACACACATTTTATATAGTATGTGCTAAGTGGAAGAAAAAATGAGTTTATATGACTTCTAATTCTCACCAAGATTCCCTCAATAAATTAATCTTTATGATAGAGTATTAGATGTCATTTTTCCATTAACACTCTAATGCTCTGTAAAACTAGTGTCTTTGGTCCTAGTAATTGAGAATAACTTCTAATTAGAAAAAGGAGAGAAAAGATAAAAAAGAATGACATTGTTTGCCAGAAAATTTCTAAATGTTAACAATGAAAGCAACTGTTCTCCATTCTATAGGTAGCTGTTCACAGCTCTACAGGAAAGGATTTTCCTTTTGACTCACCACCACACATCATTATATACTCTTACATTATATACTCTAAAATGCGTTGCTACTGTATGTATTCTATACAATCACCTATCAATTAAAGGGATTTTAGAATGCAAAAAAAAAAAAAAAAAGAAATGCCTCTCAGACACAAACTTTCTTTTAAGTCCTAACTTGGACTTTGTGCCGTATCAAAATACTCGATTATTCTACACTATTTTGCCCTCCTTCTTTTCATACATATTTTGAAGTCTTTCTCCTTCCACTGTAAATATTTAAAATGTGTTTTTAATTGTTCATCTTTTGGTTTATTAAATATGTATGAAGGGTCTATTGTGTGTCGGTACTGTTTATGGGTTAGAAATATGAAGGTGGATTACACTTCACATGATTTTAGATTGTTTACGTTGCTTAAAAATAATTTATACAGAGGAAAGTGTGCAGTATACATGTATAAGCTATGGGGTTCACAACAAAATGAAAGCCTAGGAACCTAGCCACTCAACCCAAGAACTGGAATACCATCAAAATTACCAAAATTTATGTGTTAATTCCCTATCTCATCCCCTCTGCTTTCTCTTAAGAGGTAACAACTACTTGAATTTGTCTTTTTCATTCCCTTTCTTTCTCCTGACTTTATTGTTCTTATCCTCCCCCTTCTTTAATAGTTGTAACATTCTTATAATTTATACTTACTTTCACTGTTCTCCAGTATGTTATTCTTCAAGAAGACACAATTTTATTTATACATCTCCTATTAAGGAAACTCTGGGCTATTTTCAGATTCTGCTATTATGAACAATAATGCAATGGACATTCTTGTATATGTTCATTAATGCCTCTTTTAGAATCTCTTGTGCACAGAACATAATGAAATTTCTGTAGATTGTTGGAAGAGCCACGTTTTCAAGATGCTATCAATTTCTACAAAATTATACTCCCATCAGAATTGCATACGAGTCTTCATTAATCCAATTTTGGAAATGATCAGACGACTTAAATTTTGCACAACTAGTGTGTTAAATACTATTATAATGTGATCTTTACTGTTTCACTGATTCCTAGTGAAGTTTAATATATTTCATATGTGTATGGATCATTTCTATTGCCTCTTCTATGAAATACTGTTTCATATCATTTTCTCCCTGTTTTAAATTTTCCATTTCAACATAAGCATTAAAGCTTTTCATCCATGAAAAAATAATTTTGTTGTATAATATGAGGTAGATAGCCTATTTCATTTAGTTTTTAATGATACATAATAAATAAGCTCCATTTATTTACTGGTCCATACATTCCCTAGTGCTCTGCATGGTCACTTTCTGTCAAATTTGGATCTATTTCTGATACCTCTATTCCATTCCATTGGTACTTGCCCATTTCTGTACCAATGCCAGATGACCTCAGTTAGCTTTAAAACCTCTTCTTATTTTTCTTTTCAAAAGCATCTGGATTATTAAGAGTCCTCAAAAATCCCATTGGAATTACATTAAATCTACTGATCAATTTGGAGAGAATGTCATCATTATGATGCAGTATCTTCTTACCTATGAAGACACTATCTGTAATGTCTTTTAATAACATTTTACACTTTTTTATGTATACATGTTTTGTGGTGTTTATTCATAGGTATCATGTTATTATTTCTTCTTGAATTGGTTTTGGTAAGTGATATTTTTGGAGAAATATAATCTCCAATAAATCAAGCTTTTAATTACATATTTCAAATCTTTTTAAAAGTTTGCTAATTTTGTTTCAACTATCAATAATTGTGAAATATGTATTAAAATCTCCCATTGCAATGGATATTTACAAACTTTTTTCTAGAATGTATGTAAACTTTTTATATATTTTTAAAATTTTATTTTATTTATTTTTTAATATAGCAGGTTCTTATTAGTTACCTATTTTATACATATTAGTGTATACATGTGCATCCCAATCTCCCAATTCGTCCCACCATAGCCACCCCCACCCCTCACTTTCCCTCCTTGGTGTCCATACGTTTGTTCTCTGCATCTGTGTCTCTATTTCTGCCTTGCAGACTTGTTCATCTGTACCATTTTTCTAGGTTCCACATATATGCGTTAATATACGATATTTGTTTTTCTCTTTCTGACTTACTTCACTCTGTATGACAGTCTCTAGATCCATCCACATCTCTACAAATGACCCAATTTAGTTCCTTTTTAGGGCTGAGTAATATTCCAATGTATATGTGTACTACATCTTCTTTATCTATTCATTTGTTGATGGGCATTTAGGTTGCTTCCATAACCTGGCTACTGTAAATAGCGCTGCAGTGAACATCAGGGTGCCTGTGTCTTTTTGAATTATGGTTTTCTCTGCGTATATGCCCAGGAGTGGGATTGCTGGGTCATATGGTAGTTCTATTTATAGTTTTTTAAGGAACCTCCATACTGTTTTCCCTGGTGGCTGTATCAATTTACATTCCCACCAACAGTGCAAGAGGGTTCCCTTTTCTCCACACCCTCTCCAGCATTTGTTGTTTGTAGATTTTCTAATGATGCCCATTCTAACCGGTGTGAGGTGATACCTCATTTTAGTTTTGATTTGAATTTCTCTGATAATTTGTGATGTTGATCAGCTTCTCATGTGACTCTTGGCCATCTGTATGTCTTCCTCGGAGAAATGTCTATTTAGGTCTTCTGCCCATTTTTGGATTGGGTGGTTTGTTTGTTTTTTTAACATTGAGCTGCATGTGCTACTTATATATTTTGGAGATTAATCCTTTGTCCGTTGATTCATTTGCAAATATTTCCCATTTTGAGTGTGGTCTTTTCATCTTGTTTATAGTTTCCTTTGCTGTGCAAAAGCTTTGAAGTTTCATTAGGTCCCATTTGTTTATTTTTGTTTTTATTTTCATTTCTCTAGGGGGTGGGTCAAAAAGGATCTTGCTGTGATTTATGTCATAGAGTGTCCTGCCTATGTTTTCCTCTAAGAGTTTTATACTGTCCAGTCTTACATTTAGGTCTCTAATCCATTTTGAGTTTATTTTTGTGTATGGTGTTAGGGAGTGTTCTGATTTCATTCTTTTACATGTAGCTGTCCAGTTTTCCCAGCACCACTTATTGAAGAGACTGTCTCTTCTCCATAGTATATCCTGGCCTCCTTTGTCATAGATTAGTTGACCGTAGGTGCATGGGTTTACCTCTGGGCTTTCTATCCTGTTCCATTGATCTATATGTCTGTTTTTGTGCCAGTACCATATTGTCTTGAATACTGTACATTTGTAGTATAGTCTGAAGTCAGGGACTCTGACTCCTCCAGTTCCATTTTGTTTCTCAAGATTGCTTTAGCTATTTGGGGTCTTTGGTGTCTCCATACAAATTTTAAGATTTTTGTTCTAGTTCTGTAAAAAATGCCATAGATAATTTGATAGGGATTGCATTGAATCTGTAGATTGCTTTGTGTAGTATAGTCATTCTCACAATATTGATTCTTCCAATCCAAGAACATGGTGTGTCTCTCCATCTGTGTCATCTTTGATTTCTTTCATCAGTGTCTTATAGTTTTCTGAGTACAGGTCTTTTACCTCCTTAGGTAGGTTTATTCCTAGGTATTTTATTTTTGTTGCAATGGTGAATGGGATTGTTTCCTTAATTTCTCTTCCATTGTTAGTGTATAGGAATGCCAGAGATTTCTGTGCATTAATTTTGTGTCCTGCAACCTTACCAAATTCATTGATTAGCTCTAGTAGTTTTCTGGTGGCATCTTTAGGATATCTATTTATAGTATCATGTCATCTACTAACAGTGACAGTTTTACTTCTTCTTTTCCAATTTGTATTCCTTTTACTTCTTTTTCTTCTCTTATTGCCATTACTAGGACTTCCAAATATATGTTGAATAACAGTGGTGAGAGTGGACACCCTTGTCTTGTTCCTGATCTTAGAGGAAATGCTTTCAGTTTTTCACCATTGAGAATGATGTTTGCTGTGGGTTTGTCATATATGGTCTTTATTATGTTGAGATAGGTTCCCTCTTTGCCCACTTTCTGGAGTATTTTTATCATAAATGGGTGCTGAATTTTGTAAAAATCTTTTTCTGCATCTATTGGGATGATCATATGGTTTTTATTCTTCAATTTTTTTAATATTGTGTATCACATTGATTGATTTGCATATATTGAAGAATCCTTGTATCCCTGTGTTAAATCCCACTTGATCATGGTGTATGATCCTTTTAATGTGTTGTTAGAATCTGTGCTAGTATGTTGGAGATTTTTGCATCTATATTCATCTGTGATATTGGTCTGTAATTTTCTTCTTTAGTATCTTGGTCTGGTTTTGGTATCAGGGTGACAGTTACTTCATAGAATGAGTTTGGGAGTGTTCCCTGCTGTGCCACTTTTTGGAAGCGTTTGAGAAGGATGGGGTTAGCTCTTCTCCAAATGTTTGATAGAATTCACCTGTGAAGCCCTTTGGTCCTGAGCTTTTGTTTGTTGGAAGATTTTTAATCACAGTTTCAATTTCATTACTTGTGACTGGTCTGTTCATATTTTCTATTTCTTTCTGGTTCAATCTTGGAAGGCTATACCTTTTCTAAGACTTTGTCCATTTCTTCCAGATTGTCTTTTTTATTGGCATAGAGTTGCTAGTAGTAGTCTCTTATGATGCTTTGTATTTCTATGGTGTCCGCTGTCACCTCTCCTTTTTCATTTCTAATTTTATTTATTTGAGTCCCCTCTCTCTTTTTCTTGATGAGGCTGAGGAAAGCTTTATCAATTTTGTTTATCTTCTCAAAGGACCAGCTTTTAGTTTCATTGATCTTTGCTATTGTTTTCTTTGTTTCTATTTCATTTACTTTTGCTCTGATCTTTATGATTTCTTTCCTTCTACTAACTTAGAGTTTTGTTTGTTCTTCTTTCTCTGGTTCCTTTAGGTGTAAGGTTAGATTGTTTATTAGAGCTTTTTCTTGTTTCTTAAGGTGGATTATATTGTTATAAACTTCCTTCTTAGAACTGCTTTTGCTGCATCCCGTAGGTTTTGAATCATCATATTTTCGTTGCTATTTGTCTCTAGGTATTTTTCGATTTTCTCTTTGATTTCTTCAGTAATCTCTTGGTTATTTAGTAATGTATTGTTTACCCTCCATGTGTTTTTTATGTTTTTTTTCCCTGTAATTGATTTCTAATTTCATAGTGTTGTGGTAGGGAAAGATACTTGATATGATTTCAATTTTCTTAAATTTACCAAGGCTTGATTTGTGACCCACAATGTGATCTAGCCTGAAGCATGTTCAATGTGCAGTTGAGAAGAACGTTTTTTCTGTGGTTTTATGATGGAATGTCCTATAACTATTAATTAAATCTATCTGGTCTATTGTGTCATTTAAAGCTTGCGTTTCCTTATTAATATTCTGTCTGGATGATCTGTCCATTGGTGTAAATGAGTTGTTAAAGTCCCCGACTATAATTGTGTTACTGTCGATTTCCTCTTTTGTAGCTGTTAGCACTTGCCTTATGTATTGAGGTGCTCCTATGTTGGGTGCATATATATTTATAATTGTTATATCTTCTTCTTGGATTGATCGCTTGATCATTACGTATTGTCCTTCCTCATCTCTTGTAACAGTCTTTATTTTAAAGTCTATATTATCTTATATGAGTATTGCTACTCCAGCTTTCCTTTGATTTTCATTTGCATGGAATATCTTTTTCTGTCCTCTCACCTTCAGTCTATACGTGTCCCAGGTCTGAAGTGTGTCTCTTGTAGACAGCATATATATGGGTCTTTGTTTTGTATCCATTCAGCGAGCCTGTGCCTTTTGGTTGGAGCATTTAATGCATTCACATTTAAGACAGTTATCAATATGTATGCTCCTATTACTATTTTTGTACCTATTACAATGTTCCAATTGTTTTGAGTTTGTTTTTTTAGGTCCTTTTCTTCTCTTGTTTTTCATACTTAGAAAAGTTCCTTTAGTGTTTGTTGTAGAGCTGGTTTGGTGGTGCTGAATTCTCTTATCTTTTGCTTGTCTATAAAGCTGTTGATTTCTCTATCAAATCTGAATGAGATCCTTGCCAGGTAGAGTAATCTTGGTTGTAAGTTCTTCCCTTTCATCACTTTAAATACACTGTGCCACTCACTTCTGGCTTGTAGAGTTTCTGCTGAGAAATCAGCTTTTAACTTTATGGGAGTTCCTTTGTATGTTATGTGTCATTTTTCCCTTTTTGCTTTTAATAATTTTTCTTCGCCTTTAAGTTTTGTCAGTTTGATTACTGTGTGTCTTGATGTGTTTCTCCTTGGGTTTATCTTGCCTGGGACTCTCTGCACTTCCTGGACTTAGGTGGCTATTTCTTTACCCATGTTAGGGAAATTTTTGACTACAATTCTTCTAATATTTTCTAGGGCCCTTTCTCTCTCTCTTCTCCTTCTGGGGCCCCTATAATGCAAATGTTGGTGTGTTTAGTGTTGTCCCAGAGGTCTCTTAGGCTGTCTTCATTTTTTTTTTCTTTTTTCTTTATTCTGTTCCATGGCAGTGATTTCCACCATTCTTTCTTTTAGGTCACTGATCTGTTCTTCTGCCTCAGTTCTTCTGCTATTGATTCCTTCTAGAGTATTTTTCATTTCAGTTACTGTATTGTTCATCTCTATTTGTTTGTTCTTTAATTCTTCTAGGTCTTTGTTAAACATTTCTTGCATCTTCTCGACCTTTCCCTCCATTCTTTTTTCGAGGTCCTGGATCATCTTCCCTATCATTATTCTGAATTCTTTTTCTGGAAGTTGCTTATCTCCACTTCATTTAGTTGTTTTTCTGGGGTTTTATCTTGTTCCTTCATCTGGTATATAATCCACTGCATTTTCATTTTTCCATCTTTCTGTAAATGTAAAACGTTTTATATTTTGAAGCTTTATTATTTAGTGCATTCTAATTATATTTCTGTAATCTGAAACTTTCAGTTCTTAATAATGATTGTAAATAGTATTAGAAGTTGTTACTGTTTTCCTTATGAGTATATTACTCAACCAGTGACACCTGAATGAGTATTGTTTCATGGATGAACTAGTGTTTGGCTTGATATAATGTTATTATTTTGATTTGATTGCATCAAATCTTTATACCTACTTTTCCCTATATGTAGTAATTTGCTTTAATTCCTACTAGAAACTTATTATTAGTAAATAAGAATAAAAATAGTTTTCTATGATATCGTCCAAAATTTTAAAAATAGGTTTTATAAATATTATTCTTTAAATCAAGAGCCTTGGGCATATGACTAAATTGATCATGTTCCTGAGCTCACATCCTGCCATTGTCATTGGCTCCTACATGAATCCACGTTTTCACCTTTATCTCTGGGTTCCAGTTTTATCTGCTTCTCCCAACAGACATCAGCTTTAGTAATTTTTATACATATGTTGTACTTTATCTTCCAAACAATGTTTTCATATTTTTGTATTCCATAACAAATAACACATGTTTTGTGTCTATGGAGTTTTTATAACATGTATAGCACTACAAATAACATTTGTAGTCATGACTCCATGATCAGTTAGGTATGGGGAGGGAGAGGTAAAAGCAGAACTCAAAATTAGCCCTCAGGTTCTTGATTTTAGGTCCAGGTATAAAATGATACCATTCACTGAAATGAGCAATACGGAGGAAGAGAAATGAGGAGGGTTTAGTTTTGGATGGTCAAGTTTAATGTATCTGGAAGACATCCATGTGAAGATTTCCACTAGGAAGCTGTAGTCTAGAACTTAGGAGAGATTGATGAGCAGAAAATAAAACTTTGTGAGTCATCCTTATGTATTCGGTAATTGAAGATACTTAAAAAGTTAAGATATTGTGGAGAGTAGAATGAGAAGTGAAACTAGGGCAGCCCTGATAATATTACAGTGTTTAAAAATGTACTAATATGCTGAGAACTCCAGTTCATATAAAATGGTAACATTTCCTGAGAAATAGTGAGCTTTATTAAAAGAAGCTATCGAGAGGAGAAGATCAAGATGGCAGAGTAGAAGGATGTGGAACTCACTCTCCCCAAGGACACATCAAAAATACATCTACATGTGGCACAATTCTCACTGAAAGCTAATTGGAAGCTGGCAGAAAGACTCCTGTACAACCAGGAGTGTAAGAAAGATATACATGTAATTGAGTAGGAAGGGAAGACAAACAATCTGGTCAGAACCTGTGACCCTGGGAGAGGACTCAGAGGAAAAGAGAGATTACGTGGTCAGAGACCCACCCTGGGGAGTGAGTGGTTCTAGCCACAGATTGGGTTCCCAGCACAGGGAAGACACAGGGATCCTACACAGGAAAGATGAGCCCCCTTGGCTGGTTGGAGGAACACTGAGACTAACTGGGAGGCTGTGGGAATCCTGGACGCTTCTCAGGAGGAGCCTGTGCACACTGGCTTGCCCCTGAAGAAGGGCAGCAAGGGCAGACTGAAGACTGCTTTAGGGGATGCTGGGTTTCCTGTAACCACCATGGCACACGCCCCAGCCTGAGCTGAGTGAACACTACAGTTTCACTCACTCCACTTCACAGGGTGGCACTGGATCTAGGGCCACCATGATCAGGGGAAAAGCTCAGCTGTAGGATGTAGAGGTGACTTGGTTCTGGGGTGGGATCTGGGTGGGGCAGTAGTGACCATTGTTGGCATGTACTCAAGCAGTGCCTCAGAAGCAGCTCAGCACTCTGACAGTAGCCAGTCCACCACAGCACAAACCCAATTTATACTGAGAGCTCATGTGTGCCCCACCTGCCCTGTGTTATGGCTCCACAACAGAGCAGGGGCAATGGAGGCTTGGGCAGTGATCTCTCTGAGGGACAAAGAGGACTTGGACCTGAGGCTACATCTGAGCAGAGTGAGGGAAACAATGTTGGTGCCTTCACAGGCAGCATGTTGGAGACAGCCCAGACCTCTCTCTGTGGCCAACACAAACTGAGAGCCTGCACAGGCTCCTGCTTGCTTCAGTACTTCCCTCTTCTGGGACAAGGGTCCACTGCTGGGAGAGGGAAAAACACAGTTAAAGGGAATAGAACCAACTCAGGCCTGACCCTCAGGGCTTCTGCTCCAGCCACTTGGGATCAAACCCCACCCCTGACAGGGCAGTGGTGGTCACTGTGCAAAGAGGAAGTCCTGCCTCACACTTGGCTCCAGTTCTAGCCCCTCCATCTCCAGCCCCACCTCTACCAAGGATAAAACTGAGCACACCCTGAAGAAAATCATGACTTGTATCCACATCAAGTCCAGCCCTACCACCAAAGGCACTGGGCACATACAGTCTATATAGGGATGCTCCCACACCCTTTCAAGACTGAAATAGGTAACCGTTTCATTTAAGTTCATAGAGGCAGAGAAAGTCAAGCAAAATGAAAAGGAGGAACAGATCTCAATTTAAAAAGGAAGAGAAAAAACCCTGAAAAAAATGAATAATGAAATAGTGATAAATTTTTTTACGAGATAAAGTATTCAAAGCATTGGTAATAAGAGTGTTAACTGAATTAGGGAAAAGAAGCAATGAACACAGTGAAATTTTAAACAAGGAACTAGAAAATATAAAAAAGACCCAATCAGAAATGAAGAATTCGATGACAGAAATAGAAAAAACACACTAGAAAGAATGATAACAGATTAAGTGATAAAGAAGAAAACATAAGTGATCTGGAAGACGGAATAATGGAGTTCAGTCAATCACAACAACAAAAAGAAAAACAAATTTTAAAAAATGAGAACAGTTTAACAGATCTCTGGGATAGCAGTAAATGTACCAACATTCACATTATCGGGGTCTCAGAAGGAGAAGAGAAAGAGAAGGGGATCAAAAATATATTTGATGAAATTATGGTTAAAAAACTTCCCAAACCTAAAAAAGAAAACTGATATCCAGGTATAAAAAGCACAGAGCGTCCCTAAAAAGATTATCCCACACTAAGACATATCACAATTAAAATGGCAAAAGTCAAAGGAAGAATTTTAAAAACGAGAGAAAAGCAAAGAGTCATATGTAAGGGAAACCCTGTAAGTTTTTGTATCAGCTAAGTTGCAGTATACAAGAATAATATACAGGAATCTGTTGCTTTTCTGTATACTAATAATGAACTATCAGTAAGAGAAAGCAAAACAAAAACAAACAAACAAAAAAACCGGAAACAAAACAAATTCTGTTTAGAATCACACCAAAAAGAATAAAATACCTAAGAATAAACTTAGACAAGGAGTTGAAGGAACTAGACTCAAAACTATAAGACACTGAGGAAGGAAATTGAAGATGATACAAAGAAATGGAACAATATCTCTTGCTCTTGGATTGGAATAATTAGTATTGTTAAAATGGCCATACTACCAAGAGCAATCTACAGATTTAATGCAATCCCTTTCAAAATACCCATGATATTTTTCACAGAATTAGAATAAATTATCCTAAAATTTATATGGAAGCACAAAAGAAACAAAATTGCCAAAGCAGTCTTGAGAAAAAGCAAAGCTGGAAGTATCACCTTCCCAGACTTCAGACTATACTCAAAGCTACAGTATCAAAATAGCATGGTATTGGCACAATAATGGACACATAGATCAATAGAACAGAGTAGACAACCCACTAATAAACCCACGCTCTTATGGTCAATATTTGACAATAAAGGAGTCAAGAATATACAATGGAGAAAAGACAGTCTCCAATAAGTGGTGCTGGGAAATCTGGACAGCTACATGTAAAAGAATGAGATTAGAACATTTTATAACATATACAAAAATAAACTCAAAACTAAAGGCCTAAATGAAAAACCTGAAATCATAAAATTCCTAAAAGAGAACATAGGCAGAATAATCTTTGACATAAATCACAGCGATATCTTTTTGGATCTGTCTCCTAAGGCAAAGGAAATAAAAGCAAAAATAAATAAATAGTACCTAATTAAACTTAAAAACTTTTGCACAGCAAAGGAAACCATAGACAAAGCATAAAGAAAACCTACTGAATGGCAGAAAATTTTTGCAAATAATGTGATCAACCAGGGGTTAATATCCAAAATATATAAACAGCTCATTTAACTCAATATCAGAAAAAGCAAACAGCCCAATCAAAAAATGGGAAGAAGAGCTGAATACAGATGTTCCAAAGAAGACATACAGATGGCTAACTGGTACATGAAAGAATGCTCAACATTGTTAATTATTAGAGAAATGCAAATCAAAACAACAATGAGATATCACCTCACACCTGTCAGAATGGCCGTCATCAAAAAGTCTACAAATAACAAATGTTGGAGAGGATGTGGAGAAAAGGGAACCCTCGTACACTGTTGGTGGGAATGTAAATTGGTGCAGCCACTATGGATAAAATTATAGAGGTTCCTCAAAAAACTAAAAGTAGAACTATCATAGGATCCAGCAATTTCACTCCTGATTATACCCAGAAAAAAACAAAACCACTAATTCAGAAAGATACATGCACCCCAATGTTCATAGCAGCACTATTTACAATAGCCAAGATATGGAAGCAACCCAAGCATCCATCAACAGATGAATGGACAAAGAAGATGTATTTATATACATATATATGTATATATAATGGAACATTACTCAGCCATAAAAAAAACAGTGAAATTCTGCCACTTGCAGCAAAGTGGATGGATCTAGAGACTATTATGCTTAGCGAAATAAGTCAGACAAAGAAAGACAATGAATGTATATAGCAAAACAGAAACAGTCTCACAGATACAGAAAACAAACTAGTGGTTACCAGTGGGGAGAGGGAAAGGAGAAAGGGCAAAATAGGGGTATGGAATTAAGAGATACAAGCTACTATGTATAAAACAGATAAACAACAATGATATATTTTACAGCACAGGGAAGTACAACCGATATTTTGTAATAATTTTAATGGAATACAATCTATAAAAATACTGGATCACTATACAGTACACCTGAAACTAACATAATATTGTAAATCAACTATACTTTGATTAAAAAGGAGTTATCAATATAAAAAGAGAAGAATAATGAATGAGCCTAGAACTGAAACATATCTCATCTCTGAAAATTTATCTGTATATATTGAAAAAAAATCCAAAATATTATGTAAACAATTTGTGACTTGACGTTTGTTTCAAGATCTGAAAGAAAAATCATTGAAAACCAAGTCCTCCATATTGTGTTGTTATTTTCAAGCCAAACAATTTACCATGCAGAGTAATGTCTCTCAGATTTATGTTAAATAGATTTGCTATGATTTTACTAATATTAAGTTTGCTCAACCAAAGAGAGTTGTTAAATATACAAGGCCATGTTAAAGATGTAGGTTTGATTTTCCCATGTTTAGATCGTTTATCCTTTTATACATTTTTTGATTTAACTGAATTATTAAATAATAATTATCATCAGTTGGTAGAAGCCTAGTTTACAAGTAAGGTTTAAAGCAAAAATTAATTTAGACATTTAGCTTTGGGAAAGAAACTTAGTTAGAAAATTGACCTCTGAGATACACTTTAAAACACATATCCATAAACCTGAAATGGATTTACTTGTCTATAATAAAAATTCCTGGCAATAATTCATCCTGAAATTCATGGAGAGACAGTTTACTGGTGAGAATATCATACCTCCCTTAATAGCTTGAGGATGGAATTGACCTAAATTATAATGAATAAAAAAACTGTAAACTTGTGTATTCTGAAAGCAAATGGAAATGAAGATGTATGTATACATATTGATGGGCTTAGGAAAAACAGACATGTGCAGTGGCAAATGAAGGGATGCCCAGAAATTATAGCTTACTATATGCCTCATAAGACAATTATTATTTAAGTCATTATTAAATATTTTAAAATAAATAGTATAATGTTCTGCATACTTTTCATTATATCATATATCTTACTCTGTCAATTATTTTTCTATTCTATCACCTAGGGATAAATATGGGGTGAGTTATAATTAATTTTCTGATCTTCTCCTCAAGCACTCCCTCCATGACTTAGTTACTTAACGTTTTGTCAACATGGGACAATAATTATTCAACAAAAGTTAATTTACTTACTTCTTTCCTAGTTCAGTTTAGCCATGCAAATAAATACAAAAGGCTTAACAAACTAATCACACTTCAAGGTTTAAGTCATAGGATTTTGATTCCCTGTTTTAATAAAAAGAGCATGTTGCTAAAAGATAAGCTGAGTGAAATCAAAGACAGTAGGTTTTGAAGAAGGCACTGCAAGCCTTAAAGTGAACCTGAGGACGAGAAGTATCTGGCACTTTCCAAGCCCAGAGAGCTACTTCCACCTATTATTAAAACTCTTTATATTCTTAATGAATGCCTTTTTTGTTTCCCTATATCTGTCTGTTCAGCATACCTTTGGGGATCACCCTGCTCTTGGCAGAAATGTAGCCTTCATGAGGAAAGCCAACTTCAGCAAGCTCTGAAGGAAACACAAAGGTCATCTTCACAGGAGACGCGCTGTCAGCTGAATCAAAGGCTTTAAGAGAAACCTAACCCTGATACTGACTCTGCCAATACTTTGCACCATTCCTATCTCACAGAGTGCATTGATTCTCCACAGATTCTGCACTGCTGGCCTAAATAAAGAGCAGATGAAGGGCAAAGAGCTGTGGTCCATCTCAACAGCCCTATGACTTTCACCCCCTGAGGGGATAAAGCCAGCCTGTTCGGTCTCATATAGCTTAATATGTGTGCTATGCTCTGCCTACACAGAAAGCACGTATCAAAGAGGTAGCATATATTTCATGCTTAGTAAATATGAATATATGATTAACCTGAACTTTAAATTGTATTCTCTAAATAGAGCATCATTTCATGGATTCCTTGGTTGTGTCAAGCTATATATAATACCAAATTCATGTCAGTGTGTCAACACACAACTAAAATACTTCCCTGATAGTTATAAGGAAAGCTCCTAGAAATGAAATTTTAATAAAAGAAGTGCTTTATCACTGCAATTTAGCCATAATAACCAGCATTTGGGGGGAGCATCACAACATGCTTTTTCCTTATATTTTATCCCACACTAACAAAACTGCTTTTTTCAACTGCCTGAAAGGGTGGGTGTTACTTTCTACTGTCTTATAAAAATTTTGACTATAGTATATAAAAATAAACTAAAAAAAATAGAAAAATTCTCATTAACATCTATAATGAGGTCTAACATTATATCAATAAATTGTGCCCCCTCTCTTCCAATATTTTATTCATCCTGTATTTCAGCAAGAAACTCAACATTGTGTTCTACATCTGGGGCTTAGAAGTAGGTTGTAAACTCTTTTTAACTCCCAAGGAGCATAATATTGACTCAAACATTTCATCTAAGTGGTGTTTCTTCAACTTTATCTAGTGATGTGCAGTGCATGACAAAGAAGGATAAAATTTGTCCCAGTGTGAGAGAAACTGTCTGAGCCTATAAGATCTGACCTTTCACTTCCAACTTTTTCTTTGAGCTCTTTGCTTTTTTCAAAAGAAACAATGTCCTTGGGGGATGGAAGTTGGTTTTTTGCTTAGGATTTGATACTTATCTAGTACAGCAGACTCAGAGAAGATGGTAAGTAAGAGCACCTAGTTTCATAATTTGGTCTAATAGTAATCAGGATATAAATAGAAAAATATACATTTAAATATCTTTAGAATTAAATATTTTATACATTTTATTAAATATAAAACCACTCTCTATGATATACAAAAATTCAAAGGCACTAACAAAAACATTTTAAAAATTAGGATAATAGTAAATTAGGCAATTAGTGGATTTCATGGGATCAAATATATACATATGCATATTTAATGTATAATTAAAATATGCATATTTAAGTGTATAATTAAACAGAATTTAACTCTTAGAAACAATAGTTGCTCAATAATTACTTTTTTCCTTTTTGTCTATAATTTTTGTAATCTGGTAATTTTAATAAATTCATAGATATTTCTAATTTTATGTTTAAAATAGTCAAATATTTGACTATTTGTAGTATACTACTACAAAAAGTAGGACTAATACTATTTGTCGTAGTATACTACTACTACACTAAGTTCTTGTTCTGAATTACTCTGATGGCCCCAAATTTTGTTTCCAAAAATGTGTTAGTGAACCTTGGTCCTAATCTATTGTAAAATCTATTAATTAATGCTTACACTTAAAAAAGTACTTTCTTAAAGTAGATTTACTTGAATTATGAATTTTATCTATGCTTTTGATTCCATGCTTTATATTTTAGAAGCCTTTACTCAGAAGACTATGGGACATTTTAAACACCAGACTGTTAATTCTCAGAGCAATTTATAACGGTTGGAAAGTACAGGATTTTAAACTAGAAAATTGAAAATGTAATTTGATAGTCCTGCTCAGCTGTCTTCAGATCGAATACACACACCAGATATTGGCCATTTTAGCTGCTTAATAAGTGCTCAGTAACAACGGAACCTACTACTTTTTGGGCTATATATTATGTGAACTATAATGTCATTGTGAGAAAATCCTTGGACATAAGCTGCTTTATATCGAGGCTTTCAAAGATGCAAAAGAAATTATCTCATGCTATGAAGATTTCAGTAATGGCTTTAAATGATAACAGGTTGGTACAACCCTGGTCCAAATGCAGTAGGAATGAAAGACCTAAAACTGCATATCACCTTCGAAATAGAGCAATTACTTTCAGTCCCCTAAGGTTCCTGGTACGTGAGCTCTAATACAAATTGATTTTGAAAGCACATAACTTAATGCGACAGTCCAGAAATTACATATATGCCTAATTCCACCATGCATTATTAGGGTGTGAGTGGATAGAGCAGATTAAACACTTGTTGCTTTAGGCTTAAAATAACCATCAACTGCTACTGATCTGAGTAGACAGTGACATCTTAATATACATTACTTTTCTTTATATTATAAACCTCCTTGGTAAAGCTGCTTTTATCTACCTTGTGAATAGTTACAAGATACCATCAGATGCTTCTGTTTCTGATAACAGATTGTGTTTACACACACACACACACTCACAGATTTTATGTTATTCAAACAGTGATTACCACTTGTCCAAAATTTACTAACTTCAGATGATTAATAAGGCACTTGAGATGTGGTTTTCATTTAGATTTTAGTAAGCATCAGAGTTTACATGTGATTCTTACCCAAAGTAATTTGTCGTCTTTGAACTGTAAACAACGCAAAATAGTAAAAAGAATATGAGTATGTGAAGACCAAGACGTGATGTGGGGGAGGAGAAGGAAAGGAAATTGGAAAAGTTTCTCCATTCTTCGAATCTGAACTATTAGAGGAAATTTGAGGAAAAAGTACAAGAAAAACATAGGCTATTATCCTTAACATTTGAAAACCTTCACTCCTTTCGCTTCAACAACTAGCCTCATTTTTCCCCTCATAATTCTTCTGCCATCTTAGATTTCTCCAAGGATTCAGAAACTAGAGAGGGAAGATATAATGGCAAGAATTTCCAGGAGGGGGTCAAACAAAATGTTGAGTGCTCTGGTTCCTTCTGTGTGCACAGATACGGCCAAGGTATTTTTTTAGTGTAACTGAACTTTCTTTAAGTATTGATTATAAACTGATTCAGGGGTGTTAAATTACATAGTAAAGGGTTTGATATAACATAAAAGCTCAATAAAAATCAGTTTCAGAATTCTCAAAAGACACTTTTAAAATCATTTAATTAATTATTATTATTATATTTTTTTACAAAGCAAGTGGGGACTGGGTCATAAGGAGTGATGTTACTTAGAATTCTACATATGATGTATTTCAATACACTTTTTTAAAAATTAAGCTTCATGTTATATAGATGATTTAGTCATCTAATCTATAATAATATAGTTTACATATACCAAGTGTATAAATTAAATTAGTACCTTTACATTCTACATCAAAGCTATTTGCTTAATGGTATTAAACGTTTTAAACATGTTGCGAAAAATTTTAATCAGGAAATTTTTAAAGGTTCATGATATGATGGTTTAGTTATATTTAGAAATATTCTCACATATCATGGAAGCTAATCATAAGCACAGCTGTCATTTTTAAGAACTTACTATGTGTGTTTTTCTCTATTTGTATTGAGATGGAATTTAGGCCCGAGAAAACATCAGAGATTGACAGTTTTCCTAGTTTAAATTGAAATTATCTATGTCGAGTACCAAACAAACAAACAAAAAAGAACACTAAAAAATGTTTGTCAAACTCAATTTTATAAACCTTTAATAAATCTTTTATTAAATTCTTTAAACACATCTGGAGAGCAAACACTTAGGAGATTATATATAATAACATTTTCTTGAATAATATCTCTTTTTTTTTATCTTGTTTCCCTTGTCAGTTTCTTTGTTTTTTTGAATTTTTGAATTTTATTTTTTTATACAGCATGTTCTTATTAGTCATCCATTTTATACACATCATTGTATACATGTCAATCCCAGTCGCCCAATTCATCACACACCCCCACATCCCCGCTGCTTTCCCCCCTTGGTGTCCATACGTTTGTTCTCTACTTCTGTGTCTCAATTTCTACCCTGCAAACCAGTTCATCTGTAACATTTTTCTAGGTTTCACATATATGCGTTAATATATGGTATTTGTTTTTCTCTTTCTGACTTACTTCACTCTGTATGACAGTCTCTAGATGCATCCACATCTCTACAAATGACCCAATTTCATTCCTTTTTATGGCTGAGTAATAGTCCATTGTCTATATGTACCACATCTTTTTTATCCATTCATCTGTCGATGGGCATTTAGGTTGCTTCCATGACCTGGCTATTGTAAATAGTGCTGCAATGAACATTGGGGTGCATGTGTCTTTTTGAATTATGGTTTTCTCTGGGTATATGCCCAATAGTGGGTATGCTGGGTCACATGGTAATTCTATTTTTAGTTTTTTAAGGAACCTCCATACTATTCTCCATAGTGCCTATAACAATTTACATTCCCACCAACAGTGCAAGAGGGTTCCCTTTTTAGAGTTTCATGTTTTGAATTACTTTTTGGCCAGATGTGGATCTTTCCCTTTCACCAAAAAAATGGACTCAATAGTCTTGTTAGTCTTTCCTTCCTTCAGCAGTTGCCTTATAGAATCCCTGCACCGGGATTGCGCCGGCACTGCCAGGAAGGTTGGAGCACGGCTGAGGGCCCATGTCTGCAGGCAGGACCAGTCTCTTCCAGAAGAAAATTCTCCAGTCTTGCTGGGGGATTGCTTGCAGTGGGATCTAGCAGAAGAAGTGTGCTTGTAAAGAAAGAGGCACAGAAGTGGTGTCAGGAAGGAAAGAGGGATGGGAGATGTTACTTGAATTAACCTTTTGAACAGGACTCAGGCCTGAAGGATCAGATGAAATACAGCTGTACACAGACTTTGAACATCTCTCTAGCAGCTTTTTTCTCCCTGATATATACAGTTTTAAGAAATACTCTCCTAAGTTCTCAACTTTTAAAACATTTTCCTCCAGAGATATGAGTAAGGAAAAGATGTTACCTCTAGTATATGTTTCTTCTTTTCCTCCTCCATCCTTCCCTTTTAAAAAAAGTTTGCAAAAGCATTATAAGAGCTCCACCATAATAATTAAAATAAATATATGCCAAAGTTAGAAAGTATCAGTAATTACAAATAGAATATGTTGAAATCTTAATTTTTTAGTTTAAACTGACTGAATTTACTTTCAATTGTCAGCCATTTTAGTAGCCTGCAAAAGCTTAAAAAGCAATAATAATAAACAACTGCCACTACTTGTTATTTAACTAATGAAAATTTCTAAGCCTGGAATATTGCCAACTTTATTTATTGTGTGGGGAGGGCAGAAGAAATGTTTTTCTCTCCTTCGTCCCTCTTGCTGCCTTTCTAAAGTTTCCTTATGTTCAGCCTGAAGTTAATGGATACTTTATTTAAATGCATGATCATGAGTAAATAGGTATATATTATTAGCTGGTACAAATTGATAAAAGTAACAATTTTGGGTGTATACAATGAATCATAGAAAGATTTTTAAGGTGAACTTCATGACTAAGAAGGTAGAGTGTCAAGTCAGGACTCTAAGGGTTCAGATATTAGTGTTGATAATGTTTCAAACTGTGAAATACAGGCTTGAGCATCTGAGGAAAGAATGACTTTGAAAGTTTGCAATGTAGACTGTAATGCAACATCTTCCTAACAAGTCTTTGAAAAATCTCTATTATTCCCCCCTTATCTACTTCCTCCAAAATGTCTGCTAAAGAAAGATATTCCCTCTACAATATTTCAGCGTGAGCTAAAACCACCTGTGGCTGTAAAACTCTACAGCATAAGCCTTCCATATTTGGAAATCCTCTATTTTATAATATCCATCTTTATCTTTGCCTCCATGTAATTGTGATTCATTGTCTATTTCTCAGCACTCTGCAAATTAAATGCAACAAGCCAAATCATTCTGTCTTTATAATTTCTTCCAGCCTAACAATTTTTAATTTCCTTCAACACATTTCAAATGGTACTTTTTTGAGTCACTTGATCCTCAAGGTACCTGCTTCTGGAAAAGATCTGCATACCAATTTTTGAATTAAAATATGCTACCCCAAACTATAGGTATGGCTTGATCTGAATGACAAGAGCAAGATCATCATTTTGTTCTGGAAAACATTTGGTTACGTACAACAAACATGATAGCCTGAGTAGTAGAACGTTACTTTACTAGGCATTCAGGGAAGAGAAATACAGTTTGCAAATTATGAATTATTTTCAGAAAGCAAAATGATACAAGAAATAGAGTGGCACAAATTTTATATATATATATATTAATAAGATAAGAGAGAGCTACCTTTTATTTTTTTCTTTAAGACTTTATTTTTTAGACCAGTTTTAGGTTCATGACAAAATCGAGAACATATAGAGATTTCCCTTATACTTCCTGCTACCACACATGCACAGCCTCCCACATTATCAAAATCCCCACCAGGATGGTACACTTATTACAATTGATGAACCTACACTGACACATCATAATAATCCAAAGTCCATAGTTTACATTGTCATTCATTCTTGGTGTTGTTCGTTCTGTGGGTTTAGACAAATGTATAATGACATATATCCATCATTATAGTTTCAAATATAGAGTATTTTCAAGGCCCTAAAAATTCTTTGTGCTTCCCCTCTTCATCCCTTCCGACTCCTGGCAACCAGTGATCCCTTTACTGTCTCCATAGTTTTTCCTTTACCAGAATGCCATATAGTTGGAATCATACAGTATGTGGTCTTTTCTGATCAGCTTCTTTTACTTAGTAATATGCCTTTAATTTCCCTCCATGTCTTATCATGGCTTGATAGCTCATGTCTTTTAAGCACTTAATAATGTTCTATTGTCTGTATGTTCCACAGTTGATTCATTCACCTAATGAAGGATAATTTAGTTGCTTCCAAGTTTTGTCAATTATGAATAAAGCTGCTATTAACATCTGTGTGTGTTTCTGTGTGTGTACGTAAGTTTTTATCCTCTTTGGGTAAATATCAAGGAATGCCATTGCTGGATTATCTGGGAGGAGTTTGTTTAATTTTGTATGGAACTGCCAGTGTTCCAAAGTGGCTGTACCATTTTGCACTCCTACCAGCAATGAATTTGAGTTCCTTTTGCTCCATATCCTCACCAACACATGGCATTGTCAGTGTTCTCATTTTGGCCATTCTAATGTGTGTAGTGGTACCTCATTTTTGTTTTAATTGCACTTTCCTGATGATGTATAATGTGGGGCATATTTTCATATGTTTATTTGCCATCTGTATGTTTTTGTTGGTGAGGTGACTTTAAGGTCTATGGCCCATTTTTAGTGGGTTATTTTTCTACTGTTTTAAGAGAGTTATTTTTGTATATTTGGGGTAACAGTCCTTTATCAAGTGCGTCTTTTGCAAATATTTTCTTGCAGTCCATGGCCTGTCTTCTCATTCTCTTGGCATTGTCTTTCATAGAGCAGAAGGAAGCTGGCTTTTGAGTTAGGCCTTGAAAAATAAGACATGTCGTAAAGCAGAATTGGAGAAAAATATACCTTCTGGCTGAGGGAGTAGCAAAAGGAAAGAAAATTGATTGAAAAATGTATCAGCTGTTCCAGAATTGAGGGAATGGTGATGTTAACTTAGGATGGCTGGTGAAATATGGGGAAAAAAGTGAGACTATAAAGACAATTGAATTCAAATTGTGAAGAGCCCTGAGTGTCATAATGAAAAGTATATGTGTTTGAGCAGTGAAATACAGATTTAGGAAGAGAGGAGCAATCCAGGTTTTGGCTGATGTGACACAATTCACCTCTACTAAATTTACTGTTAACATACTTGTAACTAAATTTTGCTTTTCTAATGCCTTACTTGTATGATTGCATATAGGACCACAGACCCTGATCTAAATCAGGAGAGCAACACAATCCTGAGAAGTTCCATCTTTATAAGGAAACCCATCGCTACAACCTGGCTGGAACTGTGGATATCTTAACGCTAATGCTAGAAGCTCTTTTTCCCACATTTGGCAAGCTATTATCCTTAAAATGTACATAATTGTTTCCCTCATATTTCTTTTAAATTATAAATGAGAGCAGAGGCATTATGCCTTCTTTGAAGGCTACCTATAAGAAGAGACCTCTACTACACCTAGCAGAATGAAGCAACGAGATTAAATTGAAGCCAGGCACTCCAACTGAGTAAGCTATTGCTATTTACACTCTGTGAACCTCTTGGTCTTTACTTGTAAAATAGGAGGGGATAATAAGACCAAACTGATAATATTAATTTGAGGATCACAAATGATAATATATATTTTCTTAGCTCATACTGACATAAGACAGACACTCAATACATGATGGCGTTTATGTATACATATATGTTATGTCTATTATTAATATGAGTAATAATTGTATTTCCTTTGAAAATATTCTTATTGAATATTAATTATAATCAAAGACTATATCAGTTGAAATATTACTTTTATATTAAATAATGTATTTGATCCTTTCAACACATTGTTGGGAAGGTACTGTATTAACTCACTTTTGAGCAAGGAAACAACTTTTGTTAATGAAAGTGGTGACCTCAGAGGGACCATTAACTGCTGAGACTTCACTTCTCTTGAGTGCTTGGTTTATTTGAAATAAAGCCAACATCACCACATTTGCATGCCACAGACTTACAAGGATATTTCCCTTTTAGAGTTTCTTCTTGGTTGATCAATTAATTAGAAGTCACAAGACTAGTGCCTACTCCTAAAGCTTAAGCCTATATCTATTAGACACTATTAATATTTCCATTCTTCTTTAGAAACATTTTTAAAGTTCTTTAAATAAGAAAGGTATTTGGATGCAAAATTGTATGAAAGTGAAGTTTGTTTATTTGTTTTGCTTTTTAAATGTAAACATTCACTCACAATTTTCAAAGGTTAACGACGTTTGTGATTTTTTTTCTTTCTTCTATCTCTGCCAGAAATGACACTCTCCTGTATAAGAAAAGGAAGAGAACATATTTAGAAGTGTTTCTGTATATTGTTGATTTTATATATCAAGTTGCTTTAGGAAGTCATCAGTTAGGTCTGCTGTTGGGAACACAAGTCTGAAAAGGCACAATTGTGGTCAGTATTAGGATTAACCTTACATTGACACTAAGCTGGAAATCAAAAATATTTTCTAGTAATGATCTAGCTTTTCTATTTCATCACTCTTTTCCAAAGCCCCCTTATACCTAGTGATTCTAAATGTGAAAGACTGAGTCAAGATGGGCCATGTCCTCCCATTTGGGGATAATGCTCTTGCTACATTGTTATTTAGTACTTGAAAATTTACCAAAGTTTTAACAAGACTAAAATATAAGATTTATCCTTTGATTTTTCATGCATGTTCAAGCCAATGGGATCTTTTAGAGAGCCCAACTTGGTTCATGCTGTTTCCTCACTCCATTCAAAAAAAGTGATTCATATCTCCCATAACATAAACTCAAAATTCCTTAGCCTCACATGTGAGGCTTTGACTATCAGTGCAAAAACTTCTTTCCCGTTTTTATTTCTAATAAAACATGAACCCTACCCTTTGGACATAGTGAATTGCGCTCCATTTTCCAAAGGTACTTTCCACATTGCTGTCTTCGAGATTTTGTTTATGTTATTTCTTCTATGAGGGGTGTAATCTCTCCCCTTTTCTCTTCCAGTTAATATTCTACCTTGATCCTGCTTGAAATGCTACCATGGATCTTGAAGTGTGAGGTATGTTTGAGAATTTGGGAAACACATCACTTGGAGAAATTTTGAGTTTTTGACTTCTTGTATTTCAGGTTGGCAACAAGGGTTCATTTTCTAGCTTGCCAACGAGATAGTTCAGTCTGAGTTTTCTGATTTTAAAAATGACACATTTTCATCTGAAAGAAGGACTCACTAGAAGTAAAATCTAATGGGAACATATTGTTTTATTTTAAACATGATTTTTCACTATCACATCATCCCACCCCTAATATCTTGCTGGATTTGTTAGCAGGTAAAATCCCAAATTGGCTGAAACATTCCACTTCTGCTTCTGGAAAATCCAACACTGTGAGTAGTTCCAGCAAGTATTTACAATTCCCATTGGAACGTGGAGACAATCCATGTTTAATCTTTCCACTCATCATCCTCAGCTCTGTATTTATGAACAGCATTCTTACCATGGGTATCATTTCATTTTCATTTTAGTTGAACTGAACAAATTGAACTTCTCAAATAAAGAAGGAGCCATTGAATGAACAGTGAATCAAAGACCAGATGCCTGGAGGCACTTAACACACCAGACTATTAGAATGAAGAAGTGTTTCAGGGGATGCACATATACCACATGCTACTCTAAAGCCCATTGAGTATTGAACAGCAACACTTTTTGTCTCTTTTTACTTAGTGCTCATAAGACACTGATTGATTGACTTCCAAATAAAAGGATACGTGGTAAAAGTTTAAGTTGTGAAACAAATAAGACCCCTGGAGTTCAAAATTTCTTATCAGTTGGGTTACAATGATGCTTCTCTAGTCTTCAACATTTGCAAATATTTGTCCTACTGTTGGTATCTCACACTATTCTAAGTGCCACACTAATATCAGCATAAGTATATTATAACATGTGTTATTATAGTATTACAGAAGTAAGTTAGAGGACTCGATTTATTATTCCTGGTTAGCTTTGGGCCTGGTTTAACAATACTAAATTATTATTTTAAATTCTGTTGACCTTATAAATGTTTTATCAACCATCTATTAAATAATAAATCAGATATTTAGGGCAGTAAAGTTGAATAAATTTCTAAGTCATGTACAGAGTGAGCTAGCTTTGTAATAAAACAGAACGCATTCTAAGCACATGAATGTTCCATTTATGTAGTTCATTTACAAGTGTAATTTCTCAGGGTCAAAGCAGTTCATTATGTTTTATGAATCTTCAGAAACCATTAAGAATGTACGTTGATATGCATAAGCTTGGATGCATTCTAACACTGTGCGTATTCAAATAGGATTACTATTTAATCCTATCATAAAAACAATGCAATCAGCTTGTAATTTTCTTTCCCCTTAAAATATTTCACACATGTTACCTCTTTAATCTTTAACTACTACCACATATTTGTTTCAACAAGGTCTACAAATTCTTCCAACTCAATGATAAAATTTCAGTGGGGTCAACCTTTTTTCTTTATTGTTTTTGTCTTATTTAATGTAGTAATGCTTCATAGAGCATTTTTGTCTTTGTGTGCTTTTTAATAGCTTTGTCAGCAGGAGTGAGATACAAAACATTTAATAAGTGATAAGGCAAGAGCACTAACCAGTCACCCTGGATTCTTAACTAGTCCCCAGGATGCCACAGCTAACCAGAACAAAAGCTAACATGGCTTTGGTTGACCAGGTGTGCTTGGTTGCAAATTATCCCTGCTCTGAAGGGGATGCCCTGCTCTGTGATTTGGGTGCCCAGAAGCACAATGACAATAGAATACACCCTAATGTCTCTCGAAGAATGTAAAGTTCTTATTTTTTGGCACCAAAGTATAAAGTCATTATTTGGTGATTTGTTGTTTACTTCTGGTTCTTTCAGATACATTTTCAGAAACATTTTCATTATAAAGATAGTATGTATAATTTGGAAGACACCATTTTCCATCAGCTATGCCATATTTAGTCTTCCACTATGTGGCCTATGAGAATACTTGTCATGTGAGGAGTCAGAAAAATCAGGGTCTCAGACCCAGCTTTTCTGCTAACTAATATTGTATTCACAGATTAATCCTATCTTTTGAACTTCTGTCTCTTTTCTTGCAAAACCTAGGATTTCAAGTTACCTATCTGTAATTATTCATGTGGCTTTTTAATTGATTGGAAATATGTCTGAAATAAAGTCAGATATTTCTAGATGTAAAATAGAGATGTTATTTCATTATGAAAAAGGGAACATTCATCATCAATACTATTTTAAGGCCATAATTCTAGAGGAATTTTTAGTTATGTGCTGAAATCTCAGTGCTTTAACTAACTTCAAGCTCATGTCTATCAAATTCCATGCTCACTGGAGTAAACAGGCCTTACTTCTTTTATTTTTTTACCATTTAGATATTAACTTTTCAATTCTACCAAGCAGTAAGGGGCAGTGGAATTAGTAAAGATATATTAAGCAGCATATAGAGAATTTCTCTTCATCTTTTAATGGAATCTTAATCATTTTTAATCTGTGATCATTTCCCTTGTATTGATTTTAAGTTCGATTTTGTTTGAACACTGAAGATATAATCATCTAAGCACTTTCATAATATTAATATGATTGCAAGACACATTCCTGAGAAAACACATATTTGAAAATAATTTAGTATATAGTTATATGAAAATGCTACTACAAATGACAAATAAGTCGTATCTGATCATGTAGTTGCATCTGGTCATTCAAGTCGGTTTGGAAGGTATTAGGGAACACCTTGTTAGCAGTTTGGGGCAGAGGTTCTCAAACCCAGCTTTGAAAATTAGACTAAGCTGGGGAACTGTGAAGTAATACTGGTATACGAGCTCTGCCTCAGAACAATTCATTTAGAACTTCTTGAAACATTAAGCTGGAATAAAAATGTGTACCTAAAATAAATTAAAATGCCATTTATTTGAGCTATTACATGATAGAGACATTAAGGCAATGGTCTCCAAACCTTACTGCATATTGGAATCATGTGGGGACTCTTCAGAAACTACTGATACCTGTATTGCCTCCCACATATTCTGATCTAATTGGTTCGAGGTGCAGAATGGGCATGAGATTTTTTAAATCTCTGCAGTTGATACTAATGTGAAGCAAAGTCTGGAAACCATTGCATTAAAGAATGCTCCTTCTATCGTATAGAAGGAGCATTATAAATATAAATATCGATATATTTTGCTATCTTATAATAATTACATGTTAAAAATGGGAAAATCTAAAAACTAACTCTTCAGAGATCTCTAAAAAGAAACAGAAATAGAAGAAGCTCAGAATGGAGTATTCCAGGTTTATTGGACCCAAGTATTGCTCCAGGTATGGTGAACAAAATCCATTTTTCAGAAATCTATTTTTTCCACATACGTGGCATAATTTTTGTGGGTTTTTTTTTTAGCCTTTTAACACATTTGTAATAATATAAGCTGTTTAGAAAATTGGAAATATTGGGAGCTGTCAATGTGAAAAACAGACAAGTTGCCTAATTTTTATTGCCAATTCATCTGGATTATTATTTTCACTTGCTTGACTTGAAATTTCAAGGTTAGATTCAGGTTAGCTAATGCCAATGGATATCCCTTTTCAAAAAATGTTTCGACTTATTTTTTTAACAACTCCAGTCCTATTCATTAATAGACAAAACAGATTATTTTTCACTTGTTGTCTCTTGGTAATTTTCAACAGGTAGGTAGCATAAAGTCTTGCTGTATATGTTTTGAATCGTATTGGAAGATTATTCGTACTTTCAGCGATTTTGTTTTATTTCATTTTGATTTAATTTGTTTAGGAAAATCTATAATGGGCGTGAAAGGAATGTAGTGATTTGAGTGAAATACATTACTCTTGGTGAAAATAGGTGTCTATTGTTGACTTTGAAACCAAATCTTTCGTTATTAACAGGAAGGATGAAATTGAGGAAGCTGCAATCATTAGGTGATCATTGAAGATGGCCCGTAAAAGTGCTTGAGCAGGGAATTCCTTGGCAGTCCAAGTGGTTAGGATGCCACGCTTCCACTGTTGGGGGCCGGGGTTTGATCCGTTTCCGGGGAACTTGTGGGACCTAAGATCCCGCAAGCCATGTGGCACGGCCATAAAAAAAAAGTGCTTGGGCAAAGAGGGACTTCAATGTCACTTGGCAATGGGCACGGCTGAGAATACACAGAAAAAAAGTGTCGATGTGTTATCAATATAACAGATACTTAGGAGGGCCTGGATATTTTTTTTACCATCTTTATTGGAGTGTAATTGCTTTACAATGGTGTGTTAGCTTCTGCTTTATAACAAAGGAAATCAGTTATACATATACATATATCCCCATATCCCCTCCCTCTTGCATCTCCCTCCCTCCCACCCTCCCTATCCCACCCCTCTAGGTGGTCACAAAGCACCGAGCTGAACTCCCTGTGCCATGTGGCTGCTTCCCACTAGCTATCTCTTTTACGTTTGGTAGTGTATATATGTCCATGCCACTTTCTCACTTTGTCACAGCTTACCCTTCCTGCTCCCCATATCCTCAAATCCATTCTCTAGTAGGTCTTTGTCTTTATTCCTATCTTACCCCTAGGTTCTTCATGACCTTTTTTTTTTTTCTCCTTAGATTCCATATATATGTGTTAGCATACGGTATTTGTTTTTCTCTTTCTGACTTACTTCACTCTGTATGACAGACTCTAGGTCCATCCACCGCACTACAAATAACTCAATTTCGTTTCTTTTTATGGCTGAGTAATATTCCATTGTATATATGTGCCACATCTTCTTTATCCATTAATCCGATGATGGACACTTAGGTTCCTTCCATCTCCTGGCTATTGTAAATAGAGCTGCAGTGAACATTTTGGTACATGACTCTTTTTGAATTATGGTTTTCTCAGGGTATATGCCCAGTAGTGGGATTGCTGGGTCGTATGGTAGTTCTACTTATAGTTTTTTAAGGAACTTCCATACTGTTTTCCATAGTGTCTGTATCAATTTACATTCCCAACAGCAGTGCAAGAATGTTCCCTTTTCTTCACACCCTCTCCAGCATTAATAGTTTCTAGATTTTTTGATGATGGCCATTCTGACTGGTGTGACATGATATCTCATTGTAGTTTTGATTTGCATTTCTCTAATGATTAATGATGTTGAGCATTCTTTCATGTGTTTGTTGGCAGTCTGTATATCTTCTTTGGAGAAATGTCTATTTAGGTCTTCTGCCCATTTTTGGATTGGGTTGTTTTTTTGTTATTGAGCTGCATGACTTGCTTGTAAATTTTAGAGATTAATCCTTTGTCAGTTGCTTCATTTACAAATATTTTCTCCCATTCTGAAGGTTGTCTTTTGATCTTGTTTATGGTTTCCTTTGCTGTGCAAAAGCTTTTAAGTTTCATTAGGTCCCATTTGTTTATTTTTGTTTTTATTTCCATTTCTCTCGGAGGTGGGTCAAAAAGGATCTTGCTGTGATTTATGTCATAGAGTGTTCTTCCTATGTTTTCCTCTAAGAGTTTGATAGTTTCTGGCCTTACTTTTAGTTCTTTAATCCATTTTGAGCTTATTTTTGTGTATGGTGTTAGGGAGTTGTCTAATTTCATTCTTTTACATGGAGCTGTCCAGTTTTCCCAGCACCACTTATTGAACAGGCTGTCTTTTCTCCACTGTATATTCTTGTCTCCTTTAACAAAGATAAGGTGACCACATGTGCGTGGGTTTATCTCTGGGCTTTCTATCCTGGTCCATTGATCTATCTTTCTGTTTTTGTGCCAGTACCATACTGTCTTGATTACTGTAGCTTTGTAGTATAGTCTGAAATCAGGGAGCCTGATACCTCCAGCTCCATTTTTCGTTCTCAAGATTGCTTTGGCTATTTGGGGTCTTTTCTGTTTCCATACAAATTGTGAAATATTTTGTTCTAGTTCTGTGAAAAATGCCAGTGGTAGTTTGATAGGGATTGCATTAAATCTGTAGATTGCTTTGGGTAGTAGAGTCATTTTCACAATGTTGATTCTTCCAATCCAAGAACATGGTATATCTCTCCATCTATTTGTATCATCTTTAATTTCTTTCATCACTGACTTGTAATTTTCTGCATACAGGTCTTTTGTCTCCTTAGGTAGGTTTATTCCTAGATATTTTATTCTTTTTGTTGCAATGGTAAATGGGAGTGTGTGGTTAAATTCATTTTCAGATTTTTCATCATTAGTGTATAGGAATGCCAGAGATTTCTGTGTGTTCATTTTGTATCCTGCTACTTTACCAAATTCATTGATTAGCTCTAGTAGTTTTATGGTAGCATCTTCGGGATTGTCTATGTATAGTATCATGTCATCTGCAAATAGTGACAGCTTTACTTCTTTTCCAATTTGTATTCCTTTTATTTCTTTTTCTTCTCTGATTGCTGTGGCTAAAACTTCCAAAACTATGTTGAATAAGAGTGGTGAGAGTGGGCAACCTTGTCTTGTTCCTGATCTTAGAGGAAATGCTTTCAGGTTTTCACCATTGAGGATGATGTTGGCTATACGTTTGTCATACATGGCCTTTATTAGGTTGAGGAAAGTTCCCTCTATGCCTACTTTCTGCAGGGTTTTTACCATAAATGGGTGTTGAATTTTGCCAAAAGCTTTCTCTGCATCTATTGAGATGATCATATGGTTTTTCTCCTTCAATTTGTTAATATGGTATATCACGTTGATTGATTTGCATATATTGAAGAATCCTTGCATTCCTGGAATAAACCCCACTTGATCATGGTGTATGATCCGTTTAATTTGCTGTTGGATTCTCTTTATTAGTATTTTGTTGAGGATTTTTGCATATATGTTCATCAGTGATATTGGCCTGTAGTTTTCTTTCTTTGTGACATCTTTGTGTGGTTTTGGTATCAGGGTGATGGTGGCCTCCTAGAATGAGTTTGGGAGTGTTCCTCCCTCTGCTATATTTTGGAAGAGTTTGAGAAGGATAGGTACTAGCTCTTCTCTAAATGTTTGATAGAATTCACCTGTGAAGCCATCTGGTCCTGGGATTTTGTCTGTTGGATGATTTTTAATCACAGTCTCAGTTTCAGTGCTTGTGATTTGTCAGTTCACATTTTCTATTTCTTCCTGGTTCAGTCTCAGCAGGTTGTGCGTTTCTAAAAATTTGTCCATTTGTTCCAGGTTGTCCATTTTATTGGCATAGAGCTGCTTGTAGTAATCTCTCATGATCTTTTGTATTTCTGCAGTGTCAGTTGTTACTTCTCCTTTTTCATTTCTAATTCTATTGATTTGAGTCTTCTCCCTTTCTTTCTTGATGAGTCTAGCTAATAGTTTATCTATTTTGTTTATCTTCTCAAAGAACCAGCTTTTAGTTTTATTGATCTTTGGTATTGTTTCCTTCATTTCTTTTTCATTTATTTCTGATCTGATTTTTATGATTTCTTTCCTTCTGCTAACTTTGGGGTTTTTTGTTCTTCTTTCTCTAATTGCTTTAGGTACAAGGTTAGGTTGTTTATTCGAGATGTTTCCTGTTTCTTAAGGTGGGCTTGTATTGCTATAAACTTCCCTCTTACAACTGCTTTTGCTGCATCCCATAGGTTTTGGGTCGTCGTGTCTCCATTGTCATTTGTTTCTAGGTATTTTTTTATTTCCTCTTTGATTTTTTCAGTGATCACTTCGTTATTAAAGTAGTGTATTGTTTAGCCTCCATGTGCTTGTATTTTTTACAGATCTTTTCCTGTAATTGATATCTAGTCTCATAGCATTGTGGTCAGAAAAGATACTTGATACAATTTCAATTTTCTTAAATTTACAAAGGCTTGATTTGTGTCCCAATATATGATCTAACCTGGAGAATGTTCCATGAGCACTTGAGAAAAATGTGTATTGTGTTGTTTTTGGATGGAGTGTCCTATAAATATCAATTAAGTCCATCTTCTTTAATGTATCATTTAAAGCTTGTGTTTCCTTATTTATTTTCATTTCGGATGATCTGTCCATTGGTGAAAGTGGGGTGTTAAATTCCCCTACTATGAAAGTGTTATTGTCGATTTCCCTGTTTATGGCTGTTAGTATTTGCCTTATGTATTGAGGTGCTCCTATGTTGGGTGCATAAATATTACAATAGTTATATCTTCTTCTTGGATTGATCCCTTGATCATTATGTAGTGTCCTACTTTGTCTCTTGTAATAGTCTTTGTTTTAAAGTCTATTTTGTCTGATATGAGAATTGGTATTCCAGCTTTCTTTTGATTTCCACTTGCATGGAATATCATTTTCCATCCCCTCACTTTCAGTCTGTATGTTTCCCTAGGTCTGAAGTGGGTCTCTTGTAGACAGCATATATATGGGTCTTGTTTTTGTATCCATTCAGCCAGTCTGTGTCTTATGGTGGGAGCATTTAATCCATGTACATTTAAGGTAATTATCAATATGTATGTTCCTATTCCCATCTTATTAATTGTTTTGTGTTTGTTATTGTAGGTCTTTTCCTTCTCTTGTGTTTCTTGCCTAGAGAAGTTCCTTTAGCAGTTGTTGTAGAGCTGGTTTGGTGGTGCTGAACTCTCTCAGCTTTGGCTTGTCTGTAAAGGTTTTAATTTCTCCATCAAATCTGAAGGAGACCCTTGCTGGGTACAGTAATCTTGGTTGTAGGTTTTGCTCCTTCATCACTTTAAATATGTCCAGCCACTCCCTTCTGGCTTGCAGTGTTTCTGCTGAAAGATCAGCTGTTAACCTTCTGGGGATTCCCTTGTGTGTTATTTGTTGTTTTTCCCTTGCTGCTTTTAATATCCTTTCTTTGTATTTAATTTTTGACAGTTTGATTAATATGTGTCTTGGCATGTTTCTCCTTGGATTTATCCTGTAAGGGATTCTGTGTGCTTCCTGGACTTAATTAACTACTTCCTTTCCCATATTAGGGAAGTTTTCAACTATAATCTTTTCAAATATTTTCTCAGTCCCTTTCTTTTTCTCTTCTTCTTCTGGGACCCCTATAATTCGAACGCTGGTGCATTTAGTGTTGTCCCAGAAGTCTCTGAGAGTGTCCTCAGTTATTTTCATTCTTTTTTCTTTATTCTGCTCTGCAGGAGTTATTTCCACTATGTTATCTTCCAGGTCACTTATCCGTTCTTCTGCCTCAGTTATTCTGCAATTGATCCCTTCTAGAGTATTTTTCATTTCATTTATTGTGTTGTTCATCATTGATTGTTTCCTCTTTAGTTCTTCTAGGTCCTTGTTAAATGTTTCTTGCATTTTGTCTATTCTATTTCCAAGATTTTGGATCATCTTTACTATCATTATTCTGAATTCTTTTTCAGGTAGACTGCCTATTTGCTCTTCATTTGTTAGGTCTAGTGGGTTTTTATCTTGCTGCTTCATCTGCTGTGTGTTTTTATGTCTTCCAATTTTGCTTATCTTACTGTGTATGGGGTCTCCTTTTTGCAGGCTGCAGGTTTGTAGTTCCCGTTGTGCTTGATATCTGTGCCCAGTGGCTAAAGTTGGTTCAGTGGGTTGTGTAGGCTTCCTGGTGGAGGGTACTAGTGCCTGTGTTCTAGTGGATGAGGCTGGATGTTGTCTTCCTGGTGGGCAGGTCTACGTGTGGTGGTGAGTTTTGGGGTGTTTGTGGCCTTATTATGATTTTAGGCAGCCTCTCTGCTAATGGATGGGGTTGTGTTCCTGTCTTGCTAGTTGTTTGCCATAAGATGTCCAGCACTGTAGCTTGTTGGTCGTTGAGTGAAGCTGTGTGTTGGTGTTGAGATGGAGATCTCTGGGAGAGTTTTGCCATTTGATATTACATGGAGCTGGGAGGTCTCTTGTGGGCCAGTGTCCTGAAGTTGGCTCTCCCACCTCAGAGGCACAGCAGTGACTCCTGGCTGCAGCACCAAGAGCCTTTCATCCACACGGCTCAGAATAAAAGGGAGAAAAAGTAGAAAGAAAGAGAAAGAAAGAATAGAAAAGAAAAGAAAAGAAAAATTAAGTTATTAAAATAAAAAACAATTATTAAGAAAAAAAATTCGTTTAAGTAAAACAAAAAGAACAAATAAAAAAACGGACGGACAGAACCCTAGGACAAATGGTGAAAGCAAAGCTCTACAGATAAAATCTCACACAGAAGCATAAACATACACACTCACAAAAAGAGAAAAGCGGGAAAAAATAATCTTGTTCTCAAACTCCACCTCCTCAGTTTGGGATGATTCCTTGTGTATTCAGGTATTCCACAGGTGCAGGTATATCAAGTTGTTTGTGGAGCTTTAATCCACTGCTCCTGAGGCTGCCGGGAGAGATTTCCCTTTCTCTTCTTTGTTCGCACAGCTCCCGGGGCTCAGCTTTGGATTTGGCCCCGCCTCTGCGTGTAGGTCGCCGGAGGGCGCCTGTTCTTTGCTCAGACAGGACGGGGTTAAAGGAGCCGCTGATTGGGGGCTGTGGCTCACTCAGGCCGGGGGTGGGAGGGGCACGGAGAGCGGGGCGGGCCTGCGGCGGCAGACGCCAGCGTGACGTTGCAGCAGCCTGAGGCGCGCCGTGCGTTCTCCCGGGGAAGTTGTCCCTGGATCCCGGGACCCTGGCAGTCGCGGGGTGCACAGGCTCCCGGGAGGGGAGGTGTGGAGAGTGACCTGTGCTCGCACACAGACTTCTTGGAGGCGGCAGCAGCAGCCTTAGCGTCTCATGCCTGCCTCTGTGGTCCGCGCTTTTAGCCGCGGCTCGCGCCCGTCTCTGGAGCTCCTTTAAGCAGCGCTCTGAATGCGCTCTCCTCGCGCACCAGGAAACAGAGGTAAGAAAAAGTCTCTTGCCTCTTCGGCAGGTCCAGACTTTTCCCCGGACTCCCTCCCGGCTAGCCGTGGTGCACTAACCCCCTGCAGACTGTGTTCACGCCGCCAACCCCAGTCCTCTCTCTGCCCTCCAACTGAAGCCCAAGCCTCAGCTCCCAGCCCCGCCCGCCCCGGCGGGTGAGCAGACAAGCCTCTCGGGCTGGTGAGTGCTGGTCGGCATCGATCCTCTGTGCGGGAATCTCTCCGCATTGCCCTCCGCATCCCTGTTGCTGTGCTCTCCCCCGCAGCTACGAAGCTTTCCCTCTCCGCCACCCACAGTCTCCGCCCGTGAAGGGGCTTCCTAGTGTGTGAAAACCTTTCCTTCTTCACAGCTCCCTCCCACTGGTGCAGGTCCCGTCCCTATCCATTTGTCTCTCTTTATTGTTTTTTCTTTTGCCTTACCCAGGTATGTGGGGAGTTTCTTGCCTTTTGGGAGGTCTGAGGTCTTCTGCCAGCGTTCAGTAGGTGTCCTGTAGGAGTTGTTCCACGTGTAGATGTATTTCTGGTGTATCTGTGGGGAGGAAGGTGATCTCCGCGTCTTACTCTTCCACCATCTTCCCCATCTCCTGGGCCTGGATCTTTAATACCATCAATACTTTTAAACTAACACTTCCTCCTAATACTTGGTAAGAATCTAAATGCTATCCCTTATGTCTTAGGATACTATAATGATTTGGTTTTGATATGGTCTATAGGTTGTGGGCAAAATGAGAGTTACAAATTTGTAAACTGTGGGAAGGTGGCAACCTCAGCAAGAGCCTGGTACCCTGTCTCTGCTGCTCATCCAATTATGGCTAATTATTAGAACCTTAAGTATATGTCATCATATATCACATAGAGCTATACTGCATATAGCCTAGACCTTTAAAGTAGGGTGTCTTTGATCAAGGCCTTAATAAATAGAACCTAGAAAAGCGCCAGATACTTTAAAAAAAAAAAAAAGTCTTGTGCTGCCAGTGAAATCTGAGGCAAAGACTCAGAGCCATTATAACTATGTGGGGTGGTAGGAAGTGAGTTGATCTGTGTGAAAACCTATTTGGAGCATGGTTGAGTGCTTACTCCTGTGACTTGTGGAGACCAGCTTTTAGGAGAGATGGAAGCATTGGAGAAGAATCATAGTACCTGGCTGAGTAAAACCTACATATCTTCTTCCTGAGAGTAGAGTAGCCTCAACACAACTTCCTAAACTAATCACCCTTAGGCCCCTGGAGAAGAAACTCTTATCCCAGTTTCTACTATTTCGCAATCCAGCACTAGTCAAGAGAGACCAACAGCTTGATCTCCATGTTGAGCGGTCACAGGTACTAATGAGTTAGCAGAGAAATCTGTGTTCTATGGAAGCTCTTGATTAATTTTCACTGCTAGGAAGTATTTCATTGTATGAAATATAATTCTATATCACAATTTTTTTGTCCACTTAGTTTTCTTTTTTTGTTGTAATTATTAACATCCTCCTATAGGTGTCCTTGTTCTTGTGAAAAAGTTTCTTCAAGACAAATTCCTAGGAATGGAATGGCTAGAAGTATGCATATCTTCTTCTATACTAGATGTTTTTAAATTGCATTTCCAAGTGGCAGTACTAATTTTAACTTCAGCTAGCAGTTTCTTAGAGTTGACATTGTTTCATATCTTTTCTGACATTTTATTGCCAGTCTTTTCAGTGTTTACTCTTTTATGGTTGTGGTTTTAATTTTCATTTCTTTGATTACTAGGTAGTTGAGCTTTATTTGTGCATCACAGTTTTTATTGCCTCTTATGTGATTCGTTTACACATTTTCCCAAAAGGTTTATATTTTTCTCATGACAGTGTTGCTGTATATAATATAAAATAATAAAAGAATCTTGGAGGTTTCCTGTAATTGTGACTTCTAGTTGCCTTCCAGTTTCTACTGTCCCCTACTTCTTTAGTAAAAGAACTCTATATTTTACCTGAGTATATTGTCAACCACCTGTATTATTGTATGTCCAAATCTCCTTTTTAAGATAAGTGTAGCCATGAGTTAGGTTCTGGCCAATGAAATATAAGCTGACACGTTGAATGGAACCTCCAGAGTGTCTACTTACATGTCTATTTACTACCCTCTCTTAGTTTCTAGTCAATATGGACTACCTGGTAACAGACTAGCTCTCCCAGTAGAAACAACTAGAAAACCGAATTAGTAACTAAGCACTCCCTTTTAGGCATTAGTCAAGAGGCACTATAGACTTATGATCCCAGAGAGAATGGAAACAAATGAGGTAAGCCCAATAATTGCCCCAGCTTTCTACCTGGGAGTGTTTTTTAGATACTGGTGCAGAAAGGGAAAGTTCAAAGATCAGCTACCTCACTGAGTTGAAGAAATAGAGATTGTTGGGCATCTGGAATATAAAGGGCATAGTTCTGGAAAGGAGTGAGATATGTAGAAAGAGAAACTAGATATCTGCATGAAGAGTTCCTTGAGTCACTGGCTGAATATTAAACATCACGTCATAGGGTGGTACACTACAAGACCAGATGAAGAACCATTACTGGGAGCTCTAAATGGAGCAACTTAGAAATAAAATGCTATTCATCAATAAAAAGGTACAAACTACCAATACAGAAGAAAAAGTGATGTCTCAAAACCATTACATGAGGAAGAAATCAGATACAATGTGATATATACTGTATGAAGCCATTTGTATGAAATTCAACAGTAAGCAATACTATTATATACTGATAAAAATCAGATCTATATTTGCCTTAAAAATGATGGAAATGTTCAAAATTTTGATTGTGGTGGTGCTTACACAAATATATACAAATGCCAAAATTCATCACCTGAAAACTTAAGAGAGCTGCATTTTATTTCACGAAAGTTATACCTTCATAAACTTGATTTTATGAACGAAAACAAAGGCCATTTTCTTCTCTTTTTTTCAACTTATTTCTTAGAATGGGAATCTGACAACCGGAGAACTAGATGCCCATGAGGGCAAGATCTATTTCCTATGGAGAGATGTAGGAAAGACCTCCAGCCTCTGAAATGATTATGAATCTATGATAGATGTACATGGGTCATGTGTATCTAGATGGGATGTACACATCTAGAAAGAGAGATCACTGGACTCTTCTCTCTTGACTTCTTTTACATGAAGGAGAAGATGAACCTCTGCTGTTTAAGCTACTGTTCTTCAATATTATGTTCCCTGAAGCTGAGCCTAATTATAAATAATACACATGACTTCCAGGCAGAAAGAATATTTTATTTACAAAATTAGACTGGTGTTTTATGATCCACAATACTAGAATCTAAATGAGTAAAACGTATAGACCTTAATGAATAAAAATAGTGCAATCCAAGTATTCTACATACAGAGTAGTCCTATATAAGGGCTAAAGAAAGATTTTCTTCAACTTAGAAGGATTGGGAATGCATGCCATCTCTGTACCCGACATGAGGAAATTCTTTAGGAAACTATTCTAATTAAATAAAATCAGAACAAATTCTCAAGATGGGGAAAGATGAAGATCATACCAAATGATAGTAAGCAATAAATACTGCTATACTGCTGTAATACTGATACAATGAGAGCTTAATCTATATGAATATAATGATAGTAAAACTGAGGATTGGTAAAATGGGTAATATAAAGATCACACACAGACGTACATATACACACACTTAGGCACACAAACGCTAAAGGGAAGACACAATAGCTTAGACAAAAAATTCTAAAGTTTTGAATAATTAAACACTATTGGGAGAATTAAACCATATAAAGCTTTCGTCTCAGTGGTCAAGAGATAAGAAAGTAGGTAAGCCAACCAAATACGGAGGGGCATTCATTCCTTAAAATTAATGTGACAATATGGAAATATAGGTTCAGTATTCCTTTAAAGATAGAATGACAAATGGTAGACAAATGGAGGTATACTTTCAAACTTCCAAATTAGTGAGGGCGTAAGCCATAGAAGGAAACATGTTCAATCAAAATTTAAAAGGATAAAATATAATATAAAGAAATTTATAATAGAGGATATTAAGTTAGTGGAAAAATTATAATGAATATGAGTGACTCTGTTTCCCTAACAAAAAACAAACATTATTATTTTTGTTATTTATTTATGTATTATTCTTGTAAAAGAAATGTGACCAAGTTCTAGTCTTTATGATGGGATGTCAACATCTAGAAAGAGAGATCACTCAATTGTACATTGATTAGACTGTTTCCATGAATTTTGGAATTAATCCCTATGAATAAAAAAAATCCTCACTTTTCATTTTGAATTTAAAATAACTGCATATCTTAAATTCCTACTTGATCATCTTCCCTCTTTCTTCCTTATACAAACAATATTTTATATGTTTATTATAATATTTCTCTATTGTGGTTAAGTGTCATTTCTGTCTACAGATTTTGGCCTCCTGGAAGAAATATTGAATATTACACATTAGAACAGCTCAATAAATGTTCTATGTCAAGAAAACTTATCTCTCTCCTTATTATAAACCCTTTGTGTGATTGCTTTTGTCACATTTCCATCATTTATAGGGCGTAACATTACGTTTTGCTAAAAAGAATGTGATCTCAGTGATTGTTGAATGAAACTGAGTTTCATACATAGAACACTTTCAAATATAGGAAATACTGTTAAGAAACAAAGTAGAACATGAGACATCAGAAGGGTGAAGAAAAATGACATGGACATCAAGATCTAAATCTCATCCGCTTTGTTCACAGGCAGCTCTTTTGTTTTTAATAAACATGCATTTCCTTTTATTTGGCCACATATTTAGCAAAATTAACTGTCTCTCTTTCTAGCTCACAGAAGAGTTGAAGCAGCATATTACAAAGGTGCTCATTGGACGAGAGGATTTTAAAGGTAGGTACAAGGTACACATGTAGCAGTAAGAAAAGATTGTTGATTGCATAAATATGAGAGAAAATACGGAAAAGTTATACAAAGCAGATTTAAGAATTGTAGTGGCAAAATGTCCTAGAAACTTAATGGCCCTTTTGGACATCTTTCTACCACAGTGAAAACAATAAGAACATGTTTTTAATGATGACATTGCTACTTAAAAATGTACAAAGTGTTCCACAATCCATTTGTTGTAGAGAACGTAGAGAGAATGCAGGTTTTAAATCTTTCTATCAAAATAAGAAAAGAAAGTTCATTTATTATAACATTTACCTAAATGAATGCCTCATTCTATGGCAAAGCTTAAATGATGCTCCATTTTACATTATCTTATGTTCTTTTAAATATGATATGATTTGTGTATATTTCCTCTCATTCTTTGAACATCACTGAAAAATAGGTAAAGAAATGATTTCTACTGCATAGGAGGAGATATAAGTTTGCAAATAACACAAATTCCCACACAAAACCACTTTGGACAATAATTTTGAAAAAACAATTCTAAATGTTTTGTCTTCATCTATTTTTCATATACTCATAGTTTGGACTATTTCCTCAAAAATACACTATTCTTTTATTTTTATTTAATTTACTCTTGTTATAGATGCACAATCACTGAAATTTACAAGTCAGTTGAGTGCAGCAACTCTTTCAAAAAATTGTGCTTTGTTTGAGCTGTAATACTGGCTAGGACATTGTTAAACCTCCCTGCAGGACCAGGAGAAAAGAATGAAGTGATGAATAGAGGTAAAGAATATACCCAAGTGGACAGATAAAGCCTATGTTTTGCAATGGTTGAAGGCTGTGGACTTTGTTCAGTACCTTCCAAGGTATTATTTCTTCATGAAATGGTATTCTCAAAACAAGTTCTTCAAATGTCAGAAGGAAAGAGGTAGCCAATAGCCTAGAGCTTGGAAAAGCAGTGAAACCTTTTTAGAAGTAACCCTGCTTGGAATGTATTTTGATTGCATTTCCTGATATAATGTTTTTTCCCCCCATGGTACATTGTTTAGTGAACTTGTTTGCAAAAATAAAAATGTTTTTGCCTACTGATCTCCAAAGTAAACATGATCAAATTAAAGCTCAAAAGATGGCTTTACAGATACCATATAAGAGCAATCATTTTCAATATTCTTTTATTTTACATGACCATTGCCAAGAGGTAAAAGCTGATGCTGAAAATTTTCTCATTAGATTGAAAGTTATCAAGACCCATAAAAGAATTATTTCTTTGAAAATGTGTTTGTTCCTTTCTCCTTCTCCTCAACGCCTTCTTGAATGGTATAAAGTACAAATTAGCACTCAGAAAGTTGTTTATGTAGATGGATTAATTTGATTACATAATAATTCCCTGATGGGATAGCTTATTCTTGTGCTCAATTACATAAATACCATATGAGAGTGATGAATGAGAATTTACTGAGATCACTTTTTTTTTTGACACTGCCCAAAGTTGAAACAAAACATTGGGCTTTCTGCTTTTGGCTTGGTAAAAACATTGAGATTTATTTTTCCCCTCAGGGATCACAAGTGGATAAAGTGACATAGAGATAAAAGTCATTTTCTAAATAAAGGTACAATCGAGGCACCCACATAAGAAACTCCAGGTCTGACTGACTAGTCAATCGTCACAAAATTTCATAATTCAGATGCACAGCTGGGATTTGAGGGTTGATTTAGGATGTATGCTGTTCAGGATTACAGCTGAGAGGAACACACTTAATGAGGATTGAATGGGTATTTCATTCATTCATGTTTGTTCTACAGCATATCTGAAATGTGTACTATCAAAAGAGATTTGGTTCCACTAACATCAAGTAGAGCAAGTATATGTATTCTCCCGGAAAGGCACTGAGTGATTGAGTGATTCTTTTTCTGTTTCTTCCTGGTCATATTTAAGTCTAGCTCTAAGCATTTAGTTTTAATTTTAATTATCATTGGTTAGTCTAAAAAAGGATATAAGAATTCTTCTGAAAAAAAGGTATTAAAATGTTCCCTAGTAAGATTGCATGCTTTGGAATGCTCAATTTACATTATGAAAGCACTAGGTCAAAAAACAGCAATGGCAATGACAAAAATATACCTTGAATTAATAAAGCTTTCCTACAGCACTTACACATTTACTCTATAAAGTTAGTTTTCCACTTTGTTTTTAGTGAAATCACAAGTGCTCAGAGCCAGTATTATCGGTTAATTGTAGCACATATGTGCAAGATGCTAATTATGTTTGGATTTATAGTAATACTTCTTAATAGCATGGGATTACTCATGAGAAATAAACAGATAACACAAGAAAGCAATTTCATCCTTCAGCCTTTCTTTTAAAGACATGCAACTTAGCAATTATTTAGTAATAGTACTTCTAATGTATAGACATTATTTGATTAGTAGACCACATCTGAAGTATAGGAAAAAGGTTAAAACAAAATGCCTTCATTTTTCGTGAGATAAAACTCCAAATAGTCTCCAATAGCATGATATCATATATCTTCCTAATATCTTTTTTTTTTTTTTTTTTTTGCGGTACGCGTGCCTCTCGCTGTTGTGGCCTCTCTCGTTGCGGAGCACAGGCTCCGGACGCGCAGGCTCAGCGGCCATGGCTCTTGGGCTCTGCGGCATGTGGTATCTTCCCGGACCGGGGTACGAACCCGTGTCCCCTGCATCGGCAGGCGGACTCTCAACCACTGCGCCACCAGGGAAGCCCATTCCTAATATCTTTTAGTTAATTTCCAGGTAAATAAAATATACAAAGTTCACATGCAGTCTTGAGAACAAGATAGGATGGGAACTTATTCTACCTCTCGTCATCAGAGTTTCACTGCTCAGAATATGCAAACGATGGTTGTATAGATTTCAGTCATCAAATTTTCTCAAGACAGGGCTCCATAACTATTCTATTTTGCTGTAAATAAAGCTAATTATTTCTGTGTTTTGGTTACTTACATTATGCATCGACAGCTGTCATCTGGCTCCAATCTATAAAAAAGCAAGTAACACTTAAAAGTGTTAAGGAGGGCTTCCCTGGTGGCACAGTGGTTGAGAGTCTGCCTGTCGATGCAGGGGACACGGGTTCGTGCCCCGGTCCGGGAAGATCCCACATGCCGCGGAGCGGCTGGGCCCGTGAGCCATGGCCGCTGAGCCTGCGCGTCCGGAGCCTGTGCTCCGCAGCGGGAGAGGCCACAGCAGTGAGAGGCCCGCGTACCGCAAGAAAAAAAGAAAAAAAAAAAGTGTTAAGGAAACAAATCCAAGATTACTGTTCAAAGTCATAATATAAGTGTTCTTAGTGTGTTTGCACAGGGAAAATCTTAAATGGGTATTTATTGAGGCTATTCAGGCTTCATCCATTATTTGAACTTCTAGCAACAATTAAGGATTGACATAAACATTCAAAAACAAATAAGTCTATGCAGTTCAAAACTACAACTTAATCCTTAACCCTTTCAGCATTTAAAAACAGTAGTTACAGATTTTTAATTGGGAACTGGCGCTAGTAAAATCTGGAAAAATGGTTAGTTTCTTATAATATAAGCCAGACTAAGTCTATTTATATGGTACCCTAGGGTATCAGAAATAAAAAATGAGCCATTTCAATTTGATAATAATATTGTAATAATAAAGACAAAATTTTTATGTTAATCCTTCAAAGAAGATTTTCATGTTAACCACATTGACAGAATTGTGGAGAAGGAAAAATAATTTTTCCTCTACTCTTCTAGGTTCTTGGCTGAGACCCCCTATATTAGAAGATAAATTAACAGGAGAAAAACAAACCAAAATTTAATAACACATATATCTCCTGTATACAAGGGAGATAACCAGGAAAATTGAGTCTATTCCCTGAAATGGCCTAAGCCATCACCTTGAATACCATCTCCAGCTAAAGACAAAATATTTTGGGGCTGGGGAACCAGTTATAAGACGTTTTCATGCAAAGCACAATAAACAAGAGTATGGTTGTTATGCAGATTTGTCTCTACCTTTTCCACTGGTAAGAGTTTCTAGAGATACAGTCATCTCCCTCTTCCTGGTACAGGGAAGGAGACGCCCTTATAAATGGAGATTTCCCTTATAAATGTAGATGTCTCTTACAAAAGGGTTACTTCTACTCAGTTTCCAGAGTTTCTTCTATGTCTGCTGTTTCTAAAACTAATCAGCCAAAAAAAATCTTATGTCAAAGAGGCATATTTCTGTTGCCCTTCTGAATAGCTCTCATTCTTGGAGTTATTAGTGCCCTGTTATTTTCTGGTCATCTTAATTACATAAAAAAAAATTTTCCTGCCTGTGTTATTTAAGAAACAATGACCCTAAAGAGTGTAAGGTTGTGAAATAGTTAATTGAAAGAACTCTCTTCTGAGCATTTATAAATGAGATTTATATTCCAAAACTGTATGGAAGATTATTTATATTCCAAAACTGTATGGAACATGTATTTTCAATTTCATGTGTTTGTTTCCCTTTCCCTTCTTTTTTCTATATATTTTAAAGAAATTTAAAAATAAAGAAAATGTATGTAAAATATAAAAATATTCCCAAAGCTTAGAATATCTACTGCAGATATTTTGTCATATTTGTTTCTCATTCTTCTTACTTAAATAAAACAAACTTTAGCAGTTTAGCTAGTCTCCTGTAATGAACCCTGTCAGTAATATTCCCCTCCAAGCTCCCCAACTGCCATCCGACATTTTTATAAGAATCTTTCCAATCTATTTATGTTAAGATTATTATCCTCTGTGTTTTTAAACAATATTTGGTGAAGTGTTGTATGTATTATCCTCCATCTTTCCATTTTCATTGAACATTATTTTCAACATCTCTCATGTTGATCTGTCTGGAACCAGCACCAACATTTTGAGCATCCCACTATTAATAGATATTTAGATTCATTCAGATTTTTCAAGATTACAATTATCTTCACAATGCAAATGCTCAGTTTGGTGTCTTTACTTTGCATGTGGGGAACAGATGAAAAATGGATGAAGTTGGTCATGTATCTACTCATCAAGATTATGGAGCTGGAAAGGGGCAAGGAAGGTGAGTTACCATGAAATGATTATGATAATTGATTATGGCTGTTAAGTAAGGAGGAGGAGAGGGGGTGTATGAGTTGGCTTGGGCTACCATAACAAAATACCACAGACTGGGCGACTTATATAACAGACATTTACTTTCTTATGTATCTGAAGACTTGAAGTCCAAGATCAAGGTGATATCAGGGTTGATTTATGGTGAGACCTCTCTTCCTGACCTATTCTATGCCATTTTATATTTTTATTTTTTTTTATTGGAGTATAACTGCTTTACAATAGTGTGTTAGTTTCTGCTTTATAACAAAGTGAATCAGCTTTACATATACATATATCCCCATATCTCCTCCCTCTTGCATCTCCCTACAACCATCCCCAACCCACCGCTCTAGGTGGTCACAAAGCACAGAGCTGATCTCCCTGCGCTATGTGGCTACTTCCCACTAGGTATCTGTTTTACATTTGGTAGTGTATATATGTCCATGCCATTCTATCACTTCGTCCCAGCTTACCTTCCCTCTTACCATGTCCTCAAGTCCATTCTCTACCTCTGCGGCTTTTTACTGTCCTGGTCCTAGGTTCCTTAGAACCATTGTTATTTTTTTTAGATTCCATATATATGTGTTAGCATATGGTATTTATTTTTCTCTTTCTGACTTACTTCACTCTGTATGACAGTCTCTAGACCCATCCACCTAACTACAAATAACTCAAATTTCATTTCTTTTTCTGGCTGAGAAATACTCCATTGTATATATGTGCCACATCTTGTTTATACATTCATCTGTCAATGGACACTAATGTTGCTTCCATGTCCTGGCTATTGTAAATAGAGCTGCAGTGAATATTGTGGTACATGATTCTTTTTGAATTATGGTTCTCTTAGGATATATGCTCAGTAGTGGGATTCCTGGGTCGTATGGTAGTTCTATTTTTAGTTTTTTAAGGAACCTCCATACTGTTCTCCATAGTGGCTGTATCAATTTACATTCCCACCAACAGTGCAACAGCGTTCCCTTTCTCCAAACCCTCTCTAGCATTTATCATTTTCAAATCTTTTGATGATGCCCATTCTGACCTGTGTGGGGTGATACCTCATTGTAGTTTTGATTTGCATTTCTTCAATGATTATTGATGTTGAGTATCCTTTCATGTGTTACTTGGCCATCTGTATATCTTATTTGGAGAAATATCTATTTATGTCTTCTGCCCATTTTTGGATTGGGTTGTTTCTTTTTTTCATATTGAGCTGCATGAGCTGCTTGTAAATTTTGGAAATTAATCCTTTGTCAGTTGCTTCATTTGCAACTGTTTTCTCCCATTCTGAGGGTTGTCTTTTTGTCTTGTTTATGGTTTCCTTTGTTGTGCAAAAGCTTTTAAGTTTCATTAGGTCCCACTTGTTTATTTTTGTTTTTATTTCCATTGCTATAGCAGATGGGTCAAAAAGGATCTTGTGGTGATTGATGTCATAGAGTGTTCTGCCTATGTTTTCCTCTAAGAGTTTTATAATGTCTGCCCTTACATTTAGGTCTTTAATCCATTTTTAGTTTATTTTTGTTTATGGTGTTAGGGAGTGTTCTAATTTCATTCGTTTTCATGTAGCTGTCCAGTATTCCCAGCACCACTTATTGAAGAGGCTGTATTTTCTCCATTGCATATTGTTGCCTCTTTTATCAAAGATAAGGTGACAATATGTCTGTGGTTTTACCTCTGGGCTGTCTATCCTGTTCCATTGATCTATATTTCTCTTTTAGTGCCAGTACCATACTGTAGCTTTGTAGTATGGTCTAAAGTCTGGGAGCCTGATTCCTCCAGCTCGATTTTCTTTCTCAAGATTGCTTTGGCTATTTGGGGTCTTTTGTGTTTCCATACAAATTGTGAAATTTTTTGTTCTAGTTCTGTGAAAAATGCCAGTGGTAGTTTGATAGGGATTGCATTGAGTTTGTAGATTGCTTTGGGTAGTATAGTCATTTTCACAATGTTGATACTTCCAATCCAAGAACATGGTATATCTCTCCATTTGTTCATATCATCTTTAATTTTTTTCATCAGTGTCTTATAGTTTTCTGCATACAGGTCTTTTGTCTCCTTAGGTAGGTTTATTCCTAGATATTTTATTCTTTTTGTTGCAATCGTAAATGGGAGTGCTTCCTTAATTTCTCTTTCAGATTTTTCATAATTAGTGTATAGGAATGCCAGAGATTTCTGTGCATTAATTTTGTATCCTGCTACTTTACCAAATTCATTGATTAGCTCTAGCAGCTTTCTGGTAGCATCTTTACGATTCTCTATATATAGTATCATGTCATCTGCAAACAGTGACAGCTTTACTTCTTCTTTTACGATTTGGATTCCTTTTAGTTCTTTTTCTTCTCTGACTGCTGTGGCTAAAACTTCCAAAACTATGTTGAATAAGAGTGGTGAGAGTGGACAACCTTGACTTGTTCCTGATCTTAGTGGAAATGCTTTCAGTTTTTCACCATTGAGGATGATGTTGGCTGTGGGTTTGTCATATATGACCTTTATTTTGTTGAGGTAAGTTCCCCCTATGCCTACTTTCTGGAGGGTTTTTTATCATAAATGGGTGTTGAATTTTGTCAAAAGCTTTTTCTGGATTGATTGAGATGATCATATGGTTTTTCTCCTTCAATTTGTTAATGTGGTTTATCACATTGATTGATTTGTGTATATTGAAGAATCTTTGCATTGCTGGGATAAACCCCACTTGATCATGGTGTATGATCCTTTTAATGTGCTGTTTGATTCTGTTTCCTAGTATTTTGTTGAGGATTTTTGCCTGTATGTTCATCAGTGATATTGGCATATTTCTTTGTGACATCTTTTTCTGGTTTTGGTATCAGGGTGACGGTGACCTCGTAGAATGAGTTTGGGTGTGTTTCTACCTCTGCTATATTTTGGAAGAGTTTGAGAAGGATAGGTGTTAGCTCTTCTCTAAATGTTTGATAGAATTCGCCTGTGAAGCCATCTGGGCCTGGGCTTTTGTTTGTTGGAAGATTTTTAATCACAGACTAAACCCAGCGCTTGTGGTTGGTCTGTTTATATTTTCTATTTCTTCCTGGTTCAATCACAGAAGGTTGTACTTTTCTAAGAATTTGTCCATTTCCTCCAGGTTGTCCATTTTATTGGCATAGAGTTGCTTGTAGTAATCTCTCATGATCCTTTGTATTTCTGCAGTGTCAGTTGTTGCTTCTTTTTCATTTCTAATTTTATTGATTTGATTCTTCTTCCTGTTTTTCTTGATGAGTCTGGCTAATGGTTTATCAATTTTGTTTATCTTCTCAAAGAACCAGCTTTAGTTTTATTGATCTTTGCTATCATTTCCTTCATTTCTTTTTCATTTATTTCTGATCTGATCTTTATTATTTCTCTCCTTCTACTAACTTTGGAATTTTTTTTCTGTAATTGCTTTAGGTGTAAGGTTAGGCTGTTTATTTGAGTTTTTTCTTGTTTTTTGAGGTAGGATTGTATTGCTACATACTTCCCTCTTAGAACTGCTTTTGCTGCATCCCATAGGATTTGGCTCATTGTGTTTTCATTGTCATTTTTTTCTAGGTATTTTTTTGTTTTCCTCAGTCATCTCTTGGCTATTTAGTAGCGTATTGTTTAACCTCCTCGTGTTTGTATTTTTAAAAACTCTTTTCCAGTAATTGATATCTAGTCTTATAGCGTTGTCGTTGGAAAAGATACTTGATACAATTTCAATTTTTAAAAATTTACCAAGGCTTGATTTGTGACCCAAGATATGATCTATCCTGGAGAATGTTCCATGAGCACTTGAGAAGATAGTGTATTCTTTTGTTTTTGGATGGATTGTCCTATAAATATCAATTAAGTCCATCTCGTTTAATATATCATTTAAAGCTTGTGTTTCTATATTTATTTTCATTTTGGATGATCTGCCCATTGGTAAGAGTGGGTGTTAAAGTCCCCTACTATGATTGTGTTACTGTCAGTTTTCCCTTTTATGACTGTTAACATTTGCCTTATGTGCTCAGGTGCTCCTATGTTGGGTGCATAAATATTTGCAATTGTTATATCTTCTTCTTGGATTGATCCCTTGAACATTATGCAGTGTCCTTCTTTGTCTCCTGTAATAGTCTTCATTTTAACGTCTATTTTTTCTGATATGAGAATTGCTATTCCAGCTTTCTTTTGATTTTCATTTGCATGGAATATCTTTTTTCCATCCCCTCACTTTCAGTCTGTATGTTTCCCTAGGTTTGAAGTGGGTCTCTTGTGACAGCATATATACAGGTCTCATTTTTGTATCCATTCAGCCAGTCTGTGTCTTTTGGTTGGACCATTTAATCTATTTACATTTAAGGTAGTCATCAATATATATGTCCCTATTACCGTTTTCTTAATTTTTTTGGTTTGTTATTGTAGGTCTTTTCCTTCTTGTGTGTTTCCTGCCTATAGAAGTTCCTTTAGCATTTCTTGTAAAGCTGGTTTTTGTGGTGCTAAATTCTCTTAGCTTTTGCTTGTTTGTAAAGGTTTTAATTTCTCCATCAAATCTAAATGAGATCCTTGCTATGTAGAGTAATCTTGGTTGTAGGTTTTTCCCTTTCATCACTTTAAATATGTCCTGCCACTCCCTTCTGGCTTGCAGAGTTTCTGCTGAAAGAACAGCTGTTTACCTTATCAGGATTCCCTTGTATGCTATTTGTTGATTTTCCCTTGCTGCTTTTAATATTTCTCTTTGTTTTTAATTTTTGATAGTTTGGGGTGTTGCTCCTTGGATTTATCCTGGGTTTATCCTGTTTATCCTGGATTTATCCTGTATGAGACTCTCTGTACTTCCTGGACTTGTTTGACTATTTCCTTTCCCATGTTAGGGAAGTTTACAACTATAATCTCTTCAAATATGTTTTCAGATCCCTTCTTTTTCTTTTCTTCTTCTGGGACCACTGTCATTCGAATGTTAGTGTATTTAGTGTTGTCCCAGAGGTCTCTGAGATGGTCTTCAATTCTTTTCATCTTTTTTTCTGTATTTTGCTCTGGGGTATTATTTCCACTATTTTATCTTCCAGGTCACTTATCCATTCTTCTGTCTCAGTTATTCTTCTGTTGATTCCTTCTAGGGAATTTTTAATTTCATTTATTGTGTTGTTCGTCATTGTTTGTTTGCTCTTTTTTTTAATTCAAAATAATACAGGTTTATTTTCAAACATTTATAAAATACAGAAGAGAAAAAAGAAAACAAGAAAATAACTATAATCCTGCTTCCTAGAAAAATACTGTGAGCATTTTGGCATATACCCTCCTATGTTTTTTTCTCCTGTTCATGAATTTTTAAAGCATACGATTAGAATCATACTATAGATATGTCATATAATCTGTTTTGAAGTTTTCATACATTATTAACTACTTTCTAGATCTAAATATTGTCTGTGACTGCCCTGTTCAGTACTGTCACCACAGCAGCATGGGCTGTTGAGCACTAGAATTGTGGCTAGTTAGAATTAGGATGTGCTGTGACTACAAAAGAACACATCGAGTTCCAGAGGAAGTACAAAAAAAGGGAAAATGCCTCATTATTAATTTTTATATTGATTACCTGTTGAAATATTGGGTTAAATAAGATATAGTAATAAAATTAATTACACTTTTTTAAAACTTTTTTTCATGCACCTACTGGAAAATTTAAAGTTACAAATATCATTCACACTCTGTTTCTGTTGGACAGCACTGGTTCTATAGCAGCATTTTTATAGCTGTGCAATTTTATACCACATGAATATAATTATTTAACTAATTCTTAATCAGTCCCATAATGTTGAATCTTCAAGGTACTTCTTATTTTTCAGTATTAAAAATTACTCTTGGAACACCCTGTACATAAATCTTTTTGCACATCTCTGATTACTTCTTTAGGATTTACTGCTAGAAGTAGAAATGCTGGGAGAATAGAAATTCTTTTTTTTTTTGGCTGCGTTGGGTCTTCGTTGCTGCGCACAGGCTTCCTCTACTTGTGGTGAGCGGTGGCTTCTCTTGTTGCAGAGCACAGGCTCTAGCCATGTGGGCTTCAGTAGCTGTGGCTCAAAAGCTCTAGAGCGCAGGCTCAGTAGTTGTGGCGCACGGGCTTAGTTGCTCCGCAGCATGTGGGATCTTCCCAGACCAGGGCTCGAACCTGCGTCCCCTGCATTGGCAGGTGGATTCTTAACCACTGTGCTCCTGCCTTGTCATGTGCACGGCCACCCCCGCGATCAGCATCCCTCACCGCAGTGGTACGTTAGTTACAGTTGATGAACCTACACTGATGCATTATAATCACCTAAAGCCCATAGTTTACATTACATACAGTTCATTCATAGTGTTGTATATTGTATGGGATATGACGACCTGTATTCATCATTGTAGTATACAGAGTATTTTCTCTGCCCTAAAGATCGTCTGTGTTCCACCTTCCCCCAACTTCTGGCAGCCACTCATCTTTTTACTGTCTTCTTTCTCTGAATGTCATATTGTTGGAATCATACAGTATGTAGCCTTTTCTGATTGGTTTCTTTCACCTAGGGATATGCATTTAAGTTTCCACCATGTCTTTTCATGGCTTCATACCTTCTTTCTTTTAGAGCTGAATACTATTATCTGAACGTACTACAGTTTATTTACCCATTTACCTATTGAAGGACATCTTAGTTTCTTTCAAGTTTTGGCAATTATGAATAAAGCTGCTATAAACATCCATATGTCTGTAAACATAAGTTATCAACTCCTTTGGGTAGATACCAAGGAGTGTGATTGCTGGATCGTATGGTAAGAGTATGTTTACTTTTGTAAGAAACCACCAAATTGTCTTCCAAAATGGCTGTACCATTTTGCATTCCTACCAGCAATGAATGAGAGTTCTTATTGCTCCATATCTTCACCAGCATTTGGTGTTGTCAGTGTTCTGAATTTTGGCCATTCTAATACGTGTGTCAGTGGGTATTTTTTGAGCCACTGTGAGAATATCAAATGGAGTCTCACTGTTATATTCCAAGCATTTCTAATTACATCAAATTCTGCCTGATTGATAGCTATAAAAATTTCTGGCAATTTAAATTTAATACATTTAACTTTTTCCTAATACCTAAGATCTTTAAAATAATAATGTTTTATTATGAAATAATGTTTAAAGGCAAATGTAAAACCAGGCCATAAGTATTATGTTCTTATCTTTATAAATATGAAGACTTCTTGCAAATATTCAGTTTTTCTCAAACTTAAGAAGTTTTTCTCAAAACTTTCCTTAAATATAATGTTTTCCACAGTAAGACTTCCATACAAATTTAGCTTTCCCATGTAAATTTGAGAAAGCTTGCACTTCATTTTATTTGTTTAATTGCTTTATGGCAAAAAGATACAAAATAAAACTTTAGATAGACATTAAAGAGTATAGAGTATATATAAAATTTTTAATAGATTGCTTATCATTAGATAGAGAACTTGGGTAGTTACTCCTTTCCAACATCAATACTTCTTGATCAGGTCTTGCTTATTTTAAGAATTTTCTTTCTCTAATTCCTAACATTTTAATCTCCATTTTGTAAATTTATTTATTTATTTATTTTTGGTTGCACTGTGTCTTCGTTGCTGCACGCAGGCTTTATCTAGTTGAGGCGAGCGGGTTCCCCTCTTTGTCACGGGCTTCTCACTGCAGTGGCTTCTCCTGTTGTGGAGCACAGGCTCTAGGCATGTGGACTTCAGCAGTTGTGGCACGCGGGCTCAGCAGTTCTGGCTCGTGGGCTCAGGAGCACAGGAGCACAGGCTCAGTAGTTGTGATGCATGAGCATAGTTGCTCCGCAGTATTTGGGATCTTCCCAGACCAGGGCTCGAACCCGTGTCCCCTGCATTGGCAGGTGGATTCTTAACCACTGCACCACCAGGGAAGCCCTCATCTCCATTTTATAAATGAAAAAAATCAAAACACAGGAGTTCAGTAGATTCAAGTAATTTTGAGACCCAGTCCACTGTTTTATTCACTTCGTGCTTATCAAATTCACGGACATGCGTTTATTAAGCGCCCTCTGCATGTCATGTCTTCATGGGCTCCCAGTAAAGTCTTCCCATAACAAGGTGTCCTGGTCAGGAGATGGGGCCTCCAGTAGTGCTTGTTGCCTGCTAAGTGAATCTTGAGTTGCATCTTGGGTTGGAAGGAAGAGAGAAGGAGGCAGTTTTCCTTTAGGAAAACACACCCTTAAATTCTACCCTTTCCCAGTGACCCAATCTCACTTCCTCACTTTTCCTTTTTTTTTTAACATCTTAACTGGGGTATAATTGCTTTACAATGGTGTGTTAGTTTCTGCTTTATAACAGAGTGAATCAGTTATACATATACATATGTTCCCATAACTCTTCCCTCTTGCGTCTCCCTCCCTCCCAGCCTCCCTATCCCACCCCTCCATGCGGTCACAAAGCACCGAGCTGATATCCCTGTGCTATGCGGCTGCTTCCCACTAGCTATCTACCTTACATTTGGTACTGTATATATGTCCATGCCTCTCTCTTGCTTTGTCACAGCTCACCCTTCCCCCTCCCCATATCCTCAAGTCAGTTCTCAAGTAGGTCTGTGTCTTTATTCCTGTCTTACCCCTAGGTTCTTCATGACTTTTTTTTTTCTTAAATTCCATATATATGTGTTAGCATACGGTATTTGTCTTTCTCTTTCTGACTTACTTCACTCTGTATGACAGACTCTAGGTCTATCCACCTTATTACAAATAGCTCAATTTCGTTTCATTTTATGGCTAATATTCCATTGTATATATGTGCCACATCTTCTTTATCCATTCATCCGATGGTGGGCACTTAGGTTGTTTCCATCTCCGGGCTATTGTAAATAGAGCTGCAGTGAACATTTTTGTACATGACTCTTTTTGAATTATGGTTTTCTCAGGGTATATGCCCAGGAGTAGGATTGCTGGGTCATATGGTAGTTCTATTTGTAGTTTTTTTAAGGAACCTCCATACTGTTCTCCATAGTGGCTGTACCAATTCAGATTCCCACCAGCAGTGCAGGAGTGTTCCCTTTCTCCACACCCTCTCCAGCATTTATTGTTTCTAGATTTTTTGATGATGGCCATTCTGACTGGTGTGAGATGATAGCTTATTGTAATTTTGATTTGCATTTCTTTAATGATTAATGATGTTCAGCATTCTTTCATGTGTTTGTTGGCAGTCTGTATATCTTCTTTGGAGAAATGTCTATTTAGGCCTTCTGCCCATTTTTGGATTGGGTTGTTTGTTTTTTTGTCATTGAGCTGCATGTGCTGCTTGTAAATTTTGGAAATTAATCCTTTGTCAGTTGCTTCATTAGCAAATATTTTCTCCCATTCTGAGGGTTATCTTTTGGTCTTGTTTATGGTTTCCTTTGCTGAGCAAAAGCTTTGAAGTTTCATTAGGTCCCATTGTTTATTTTTGTTTTTATTTCCATTTCTCTAGGAGGTGGGTCAAAAAGGATCTTGCTGTGATTTATGTCATAGAGTGTCCTGCCTATGTCTTCCTCTAAGAGTTTGATAGTTTCTGGCCTTACATTTAGGTCTTTAATCCATTTTGAGCTTATTTTTGTGTATGGTATTAGGGAGTGATCTAATCTCATACTTTTACATGTACTTGTCCAGTTCTCCCAGCACCACTTATTGAAGAGGCTGTCCTTTCTCCACTGTACATTCCTGCCTCCTTTATCAAAGATAAGGTGACCATATGTGCATGGGTTTATCTCTGGGCTTTCTATCCTGTTCCATTGATCTATCTTTCTGTTTTTGTGGCAGTACCATACTGTCTTGATTACTGTAGCTTTGTAGTGGAGTTTGAAGTCAGGGAGCCTGATTCCTCCAGCTCCGTTTTTTGTTCTCAAGATTGCTTTGGCTATTTGGGTCCTTTTGTGTTTCCATACAAACTGTGAAATTTTTTGTTCTAGTTCTGTGAAAAATGCTAGTGGTAGTTTGATAGGGATTGCACTGAATCTGTAGATTGCTTTGGGTAGTAGAGTCATTTTCACAATGTTGATTCTTCCAATCCAAGAACATGGTATATCTCTCCATCTATTTGTATCATCTTTAATTTCTTTCATCAGTGTCTTATAATTTTCTGCATACAGGTTTTTTGTCTCCTTAGGTAGGTTTATTCCTAGATATTTTATTCTTTTTGTTACAGTGGTAAATGGGAGTGTTTTCTTGATTTCACTTTCAGATTTTTCATCTTTAGTGTATAGGAATGGCAGAGATTTCTGTGCATTCATTTTGTATCCTGCTACTTTACCAAATTCATTGATTAGCTCTAGTAGTTTTCTGGTAGCATCTTTAGGATTCTCTATGTGTAGTATCATGTCATCTGCAAACAGTGACAGCTTTACTTTTTCTTTTCCAATTTGGATTCCTTTTCTTTCCTTTTCTTCTCTGATTGCTGTGGTTAAAAATTCCAAAACTGTATTGAATAAGAGTGGTGAGAGTGGGCAACCTTGTCTTGTTCCTGATCTTAGTGGAAATGCTTTCAGTTTTCCACCATTGAGGATGATGTTGGCTGTGGGTTTGTCATATATGGCCTTTATTATGTTGAGGAAAGTTCCCTCTATGCCTACTTTCTGCAGGATTTTTATCATAAATGGGTGTTGAATTTTGTCAAAAGCTTTCTCTGCATCTATTGAGGTGATCATATGGTTTTTCTCCTTCAATTTGTTAATATGGTGTATCACGTTGATTGATTTGTGTATATTGAAGAATCCTTGCATTCCTGGAATAAACCCCACTTGATCATGGTGTATGATCCGTTTAATGTGCTGTTGGATTTGTTTGCTAGTATTTTGCTGAGGATTTTTGCACCTATGCTCATCAGTGATATTGGCCTGTAGTTTTCTTTCTTTGTGACATCTTTGTGTGGTTTCGGTATCAAGGTGATGGTGGCCTCGTAGAATGATTTTGGGAGTGTTCCTCACTCTGCTATATTTTGGAACAGTTTGAGAAGGATAGGTGTTAGCTCTTCTCTAAATGTTTGATAGAATTCGCCTGTGAAGCCATCTGGTCCTGGGCTTTTGTTTGTTGGAAGATTTTTAATCACAGTTTCAATTTCAGGTTGTGACTGGTGTGTTCATATTTTCTATTTCTTCCTGATTCAGTCTTGGCAGGTTGTGCATTTCTAAGAATTTGTCCATTTCTTCCAGGATGTCCATTTTATTGACATATAGTTACTTGTAATCTCTCATGATCCTTTGCATTTCTGCAGTGTCAGTTCTTACTTTTCCTTTTTCATTTCTAATTCTATTGATTTGAGTCTTCTCCCTTTTTTTCTTGATGAGTCTAGCTAATGATTTATCAATTTTGTTTATCTTCTCAAAGAACCAGCTTTTCGTTTTATTGATCTTTGCTATTGTTTCCTTCATTTCTTTTTCATTTATATCTGATCTGATTTTTATGATTTCTTCTGCTAACTTTGGGCTTTTTTTGTTCTTTTTCTCTGATTGCTTTAGGTGCAAGGTTAGGTTGTTTATTCGAGATGTTTCCTGTTTCTTAAGGTGTGCTTGTATTGCTATAAACTTCCCTCTTAGAATGGCTTTTGCTGCATCCCATAGGTTTTGGGTTGTCGTGTCTCCGTTGTCATTGGTTTCTAGGTATTTTTTTATTTCCTCTTTAATTTTTTCAGTGATCACTTCGTTATTAAGTAGTGTATTGTTTAGCCTCCTCGTGTTTGTATTTTTTTCAGATCTTTTCCTGTAATTGGTTTCTAGTCACATGGCATTGTGGTCAGAAATGATACTTGATACAATTTCAATTTTCTTAAATTTACCAAGGCATGATTTGTGACCCAAGATATGATCTATCCTGGAGAATGTTCCATGAGCACTTGGGAAGATAGTGTATTTTTTTGTTTTTGGGTGCAGTGTCCTATAAATATCAATTAAGTCCATATTGTTTAATGTATCATTTAAAGCTTGTGTTTCTTTATTTATTTTCATTTTGGATGATCTGTCCATTGGTGAATGTGGGGTGTTAAAGTCCCCTAGTATGAATGTGTTACTGTTGATTTCCCCTTTTATGGCTGTTAGTATTTGCCTTATGTATTGAGGTGCTCCTATGTTGGGTTCATAAATATTTACAGTTGTTACATCTTCTTCTTGGATCGATCCCTTGATCATTATGTAGTGTCCTTCGTTTTCTCTTCTAATAGTCTTTATTTTAAAGTCTATTTTGTCTGATATGAGAATTGCTACTCCAGCTTTCTTTTGGTTTCCATTTACATGGAATATCTTTTTCCATACCCTTACTTTCAGTCTGTATGTGTCTCTAGGTCTGAAGTGGGTCTCTTGTAGACAGCATATATATGGGTCTTGTTTTTGTGTCCATTCAGCCAATCTGTGTCTTTTGGTGGGAGCATTTAGTCCATTTACATTTAAGGTAATTATCGATATGTATATTCCTATTCCCATTTTCTAAATTGTTTTGGGTTCGTTATTGTAGGTCTTTTCCTTCTCTTGTGTTTCTTGCCTAGAGAAGTTCCTTTAGCATTTGTTGTAAAGCTGGTTTGGTGGTGCTGAACTCTCTCAGCTTTGGCTTGTCTGTAAAGGTTTTAATTTCTCCATCAAATCTGAATGAGATCCTTGCTGGGTACAGTAATCTTGGTTGCAGGTTTTTCTCCTTCATCACTTTAAATATGTCTTGCCACTCCCTTCTGGCTTGCAGAGTTTCTGCTGAAAGATCAGCTGTTAACCTTATGGGGATTCCCTTGTGTGTTATTTGTTGTTTTTCCCTTGCTGCTTTTAATATCCTTTCTTTGTATTTAATTTTTTAGTTTGATTAATATGTGCCTTGGCGTATTTCTCCTTGGGTTTATCCTGTATGGGACTCTCTGTGCTTCCTGGACTTGGTTAACTATTTTCTTTCCCATATTAGGGAAGTTTTCAACTCTAATCTCTTCAAATATTTTCTCAGTTCTTTTCTTTTTTCTCTTCTTCTGGGACCCCTATAATTCGAATGTTGGTGCATTTAATGTTGTCCCAGAGGTCTCTGAGACTGTTCTCAGTTCTTTTCATTGTCTTTTCTTTATTCTGCTCTGCATTAGTTATTTCCACTATGTTATCTTCCAGGTCACTTATCCGTTCTTCTGCCTCAGTTATTCTGCTATTGATCCCATCTAGGGTATTTTTCATTTCATTTATTGTGTTGTTCATCATTGTTTTTTTCATCTTTAGTTCTTCTAGGTCCTTGTTAAATGTTTCTTGCATTTTGTCTATTCTGTTTCCAAGATTTTGGATCATCTTTACTATCATTATTCTGAATTCTTTTTCAGGTAGACTGCCTATTTCCTCTTCATTTGTTAGGTCTGGTGGGTTTTTATCTTGCTCCTTCATCTGCTGTGTCTTTTTCTGTCTTATTTTGCTTATCTTACTGTGTTTGGGGTCTCCGTTTTGCAGGCTGCAGGTTCGTAGTTCCCGTTGTTTTTGGTGTGTGTCCCCAGTGGCTAAGGTTGTCTCCATGGGTTGTGTAGGCTTCCTGGTGGAAGGGACTAATGCCTGTGTTCTGGTAGATGAGGCTGGATCTTGTCTTCCTGGTGGGCAGGTCCACGTTTGGTGGTGTGTTTTGGGGTGTCTGTGGACTTATTATGATTTTAGACAGCGTCTCTACTGATGGGTGGGGTTGTGTTCCTGTTTTGGTAGTTGTTTGGCATAGGGTGTCCAGCACTGTAGCTTGCTGGTCGTTGAGTGAAGTTGGGTGCTGGCATTGAGATGGAGATCTCTGGGAAATTTTTGCCATTTATTATTATGTGGAGCTGGGAGGTCTGGGGTCTGGCCTCTCCCTGGGGTCTGACCTCCGAAGCCCGAGCCTCAGCTCCCAGCCCCATCCGCCCCGGCGTGTGAGCAGACAAGCCTCTCGGGCTGGTGAGTGCCGGTCGGCACCGATCCTCTGTGCGGGAATCTCTCCGCTTTGCCCTCCTCACCCCTGTTGCTGTGCTCTCCTCCGTGGCTCCGAAGCTTCCCCCCTCCGCCACCCGCAGTCTCCGCCCACGAAGGGGCTCCTAGTGTGTGGAAACCTTTCCTCCTTCACAGCTCCCTCCCCGAGATGCAGGTCCTGTCTCTATTCTTTTGTCTCTGTTTTTTCTTTTTTCTTTTGCCCTAACCAGGTACGTGGGGAGTTTCTTGCCTTTTGGGATGTCTGAAGTCTTCTGCCAGCATTCAGTATGTTTTCTGTAGGAGTTGTTCCACATGTAGATGTATTTCTGATGTATTTCTGGGGAGGAAGGTGATCTCCACGTCTTACTCCTCCACCATCTTGAAGTTCTCTCTCCTATGCCATTTTAGAAAGATAAATCATAGATGAAGAAGTAGTACTTCCAGGATGGAGGGTCTGAACCCATCCTGGTGCAAATGAGTTCTTTTAGATCAGTGCTTTTCTTGCCACAGACTTTGAATTACCCTATTGAGGCTCTATGGGAAATAGTTCAAGTAATCTCTGGATATGAAATTGTTGCTTCACTTTATTATTTATCAATTCAATGACAATGTGTAGACAAAAGAAAGGAACTCTATCCATATCCAATAAAACCAGGGAAGTGTTGGGACAGATATATAGATCTATTAGCCTAAACGATTCTGCATTTCATCCTTGACATTTATGGGCAGTTTATCCCTCCAGTCTAGGGTAAACCTATATCTGAGTTGATCTGGGCATTTGCCAGTGCATGCTTGTTAACCTGTTATCCTGAGGTTAGCACCTTCCTTTACTCTAAAAAGTGTTCCAGTTTGAATAATGAGTTACATTCAACCATTCACCAAGATCTGGCAATATAAGCCAATTTTAAACATTAATATTTCCTCCAACACTTATCATTCAAAACTAGATAAAAACACAACGACAAATCTGACATTTACTTATGCTCATACATGTCACCTAAAAAAATTCAGAAAAAGGAAATGAATGCTTAGAATATTAAATATAAGAATACATCACCTTTACTATGAAAAGTTATTGTGACTATGTTTTATTTTCATATAACATATAAAACATATAAGACAAATATTAGGCCACTGGATTTTGATGTTATGAAAAAACAGCCATTTAAATGTAAAAAAAAGTCATCACTCTTAAAAACTTCTCCATCAAAAGATCACAAGCTTTTTACAAGAGAGAAAGCATTTCTCAATAAAGTGCTTTATTTTGCTTTGTTTTAATATGTGATATCCATTAAGCTCCACTTTAAAAATACAAAAATGGATAAAAATAATAATACATAAAAACATTCTTAACATGACAGATAAATATGATTCCCTTTGCTTGGCTCAGTTTTCCCCCAAATCCATCCAAATACATGAATCAGAGATGTTCCCATGGCAAGTCCTTAGAGATGTGAATACAGGGTAAAAACAAATATCTAAAAATAACAGACATGGGCTTCCCTTGTGGCTCAGTGGTTGAGAGTCCGCCTGCCAATGCAGGGGACATGGGTTCGTACTCTGTCCGGGAGGATCCCACAAGCCGCGGAGTGGCTGGGCCTGTGAGCCATAGCCGCTGGGCCTGCGCGTCCGGAGCCTGTGCATCCGGAGCCTGTGCTCCGCAAAGGGAGAGGCCACAGCAGTGAGAGGCCCGCGTACTGCAAAAATAAATAAATAAATAAAAATAAATAAAAATAACAGACAGAAAAAAATTAAATGTGAAAAATTTTATTACAGTTTTAAATTTAGGACCAACCCTTTGGGAGGTAGAGGAAGCATCTCATTGAAATTGTACACCCAGAAGTGTAGGAGTGTACAAGGTCACAATATGTCATTTCTGAATGTGGGAGAAGAGAAGTTGTGAGGACCTTACTTGGCAGATGACAAATGTCCTCTAGGTTTTCCTAGATTAAAGCCTGTCAAACATGAAATTTCTACATAAAGCACTAAAACACATGCAAAAAAATTAAAACAAGTTTTGAATGTTCCCTATTGTGATTACCTATTTTTTATCATTAATATCATATTTACCTTTAGGTCTTAGTACATTGTTTAACACTTGGGACAAATTTAAAATAGTTGCTCTGAAATCTTTATATGCTATATACCACAATTGGGTCCATTTGGAGTCAATTTCTAATGACTGGATTCTTTCCTGAATGCGTTCTTATGTTCATGTTCTGTTGGTTATTGTGAATAATGTTTTGCAGACTATGGGATCTGGTCTTTTTTTTTTTTTTTTTTTTCCCTAAAGATGATTGTTGCCCTTATTTTGTCATAGTAGCCTCTTAATTAGCCAAGACTAAAACTGCATGTCTTTCTCCCTCATGGTGGGTAACAGTGATGACTCTGCTCAGTCTTTTCTTCTACGAGCTATAACTTATTTAGCTTGGATCCCTGGGAGTCTCCCCTGAGCCTGCCTATCTCAGAGTACTGATTCAAAGATCAGGTAGAATTTATATTCAGATTTTGAGCCTTACCATCTCTGACATTTCTTTTTTTCTGGGGTTTGCTCCCAATCTCACTGTGTGCTGCAGTTTTGGCTCACAAACCTCCCAAACTGTATATGGGTTTGAAAACACACTACAAGTCCAACATACATTCAAATCTCACCAGGAGCAGTTCTCTCTTTGGAAGTTAAGTACTCTTTGATTTCTGTCCAGTTTTGTGCTGGGATCCCCGAGGTCTTCCATGTGTTTGCAATGTTTTCTAGATTATCTGTTCTTTAGAACCCACTTATATATGCATCTGGAGTCAGAGGTTCTGCATATTATAACTACCTGAACTGGGAGATATCAGGCCAAGGTGCCATCTTCAAACAAGAAGCCACAAATTAGCTGCTCTTATCTAATGGAACAGTTGCTCAGGAGTAAACACTTTACACATTTCTTTTTTAAATTAATTTTTATTGGAGTATAGCTGATTTACAATGTTGTGTTAATTTCTGCTGTACAGCAAAGTGAATCAGTTATACATACACATATATCCAGTCTTTTTTAGATTCTACTCCCATATAGGTCATTACAGAGTACTGAGCAGAGTTCCCAGTGCTATAGAGTAGGTTCTTATTAGTTACCTGTTTTATATATAGTAATGTGTATAGGTCAATCCCAATCTCCCAATTTATCCCCCCTTTCCTCCTTGGTGACCATTAGTTTATTTTCTACATCTGTGACTCTATTTCTGTTTTGTAAATAGGTTCATTTGTACAATTTTTTTAGATTCCACATATAAGCGATATCATATGATACTTGTCTTTCTCTGTCTGACTTACTTCACTCAGTATGACAATCTCTAGGTCCATCCATGTCTCTGCAAAAGGTATTATTTCATTTTTTTGGTATGGCTGAGTAATATGCCATTGTGTATACACACGCACACATACACACACACACACACCACATCTTCTTTCCATTCCTCTGTGATGGACTCTTAGGTTGCGTCCATGTCCTGGCCATTGTAAGTAGTGTTGCTATAAACACTGGGGTGCATGTATCTTTCTGAATTATGGTTTTCTCTGGATATATGGCCAGGAGTGTGATTGATAGGTCTTATGGTAGCCTTATTTTCAGTTTTTAAGGAACTTCTATACTGTTCTACATACTGGCTGTACCAATTTACATTCTCACCAATAGTGTAGGAAGGTTCCCTTTTCTCCATACCCTCTCCAGAATTTTTTTCAAGTAATTTTTATTGGAGTATAGTTGATTTACAATATTGTGTTAGCTTCTGCTAAGTTAGTAGAAGGAAATAAATCATAAAGATCAAAGCAGAAATAAATGAAATAGAGATGAAGAAAACAATAGCAAAGATCAATGAAATAAAAAGCTAGTTCTTTGAGAAGATAAACAAAATTGATAGACCTTTAGCCAGACTCATCAAGAATAAAAGGGAGAGGACTCAAATTAATAAAATTAGAAATGAAAAAGGAGAATTTACTACTGACATCACAGAAATACAAAGGATCATAGAAGACTACATTAAGCAACTATATGCCAATAAAATGGACAACCTAGAAGAAATGGACAAATTCTTGGAAAGGTATAATTTTCCAAGACTGAAACAGGAAGAATCAGAAAATATAAACAGACCTATCACAAGTAATGAAATTGAAAGCATAATTAAAAATCTTCCAACACACAAAAGTCAAGGACCAGATGGCTTCACAGGCGAGTTCTATCAAACATTTAGAGAAGAGTTAACACGTATCCTTCTGAAACTCTTCCAAAAAATTGCAGAGGAAAGAAAACTCCCAAGCTCATTCTATGAGGCCACCATCATCCTGATACCAAAACCAGAAAAATGTATCACAAAAAATGAAAATTACAGGCCAATACCACTGATGAAAATAGATGCTAAAATCCTCAACAAAATACTAGCAAACATAATCCAACAACATATTAAAAGGCTCATACACCATGATCAAGTGGGATTTATCCCAGGGATGCAAGGATTCTTCAACATACATAAATCAATTAATGTGATACACCACATTCACAAACTGAAGAATAAAACAATATGACCATCTCAGTAGATGCAGAAGAAGCTTTTGACAAAATTCAACATCCATTTATGATAAAAACTCTCCAGAAAGTGGGCATAGAGGGAACTTACCTCAACATAATAAAGGCCGTATATGACAAACCCACAGCCAACATCATTCTCAATGGTGAAAAAATGAAAGCATTTCCTCTAAGATCAGGAACAAGACAAGGATATCCACGCTCTCTACTTTTATTCTACATAGCTTTGGAAGTCCTATCAGAGAAGTCCAATCAGAGAAGAAAAAGAAATAAAAGCAATACAAACTGGAAAAGAAGAAGTAAAACTGTCACTGTTTGCAGATGACGTGATATTATACATAGAAAATCCTAAAGATACCACCAGAAAACTACTAGAGCTCATCAATGAATCTGGTAAAGTTGCAGGATATAAAATTAATACACAGAAATCTCTTGCATTCCTATACACTAACAACGAAAGTTCAGAAAGAGAAATTAAGGAAACAATCCCATTCACCATTGAAACCAAAAGAATAAAATACCTAGGAATAAACCTACCTAAGGAAGTAAAACTCCTGTATGCATAAAAGTATAAGATGCTGATGAAAGAAATCAAGGATGACACAAACAGATGTAGAGATTTACCATGTTCTTGGATTGGAAGAATCAGTATTTTGAAAATGACTGTTCTACCCAAAACAACCTACAGATTCAATGTAAGCCGTATCAAATTACTAATGGCATTTTTCACAGAACTAGAGCAAAAAAATCTTAAAATTTGTATGGAGACACAAAAGAACCCAAATAGCAAAAGCAAAGCAATCTTGAGGGAAAAAAACAGAGCTAGACGAATCAGACTCCCTGACGTCAGACTACACTACAAAGCTACAGTAATCAAGGCAATATGGTACTGGCACAAAAACAGAAATATAGCTCAATGGAACAGGATAGAAAGCCCAGAGATAAACTCATGCACCAATGGTCAACTAATCTATGACAAAAGAGGCAAGGATATACAATGGAGAAAAGACAGTCTCTTCAATAAGTGGTGCTGCGAAAACTAGACAGCTACATGTAAAAGAATGAATTAGAACATTTTCTAACACCATACACAAAAGTAAACTCAAAATGGATTAAAGACCTAAATGTAAGACCAGACACTATAAAACTCTTAGAGGAAGTCATAGGCAGAACCCTCTCTACATAAATCACAGCAAGATCTTTCTTGATCCCCCTCCTAGAGCAATGAAAATATAAACTTTACACATTTCTGACTGACTCCTTCATTTTCAAAAGCCTTAAAATAGTTGTTTAAAAATATTTCTTTTGTAATTTTTAAAATGTGAAATTTTTATCTATGGTTGTAATCACTGCCTTCTTTATACAGCCATTATTAGAAGACCTGGTTATGTGTATTTTTAGTTAGAAGTATTTTGTGTTTAAATAACTCTAAAATCATCTGCGCTTATGTTGTTAGAAAGCACATTGCAGTTGTTAAGTTCAATCACAATACCATATGAATTACCTAAATTTAAATCCTGAACACTTATCAATATGTGTTTAAAACCAGTGCCTGTATAATCAAAACCTTCTCTCTCTGACTTTTCATAAATGGGATAAGCTTATATTTAACCAAAACACATGTAATTCTGAAAGGGTACTAGTAGAAGTCCAAAATCCTCAGACGAAGTTTATTTTTCCAAGACTCATTTCATTGTTCACTGGATAAAACACGCCCCCATGTTCCATGATTTCAAATTTATTATGCTTTGAAGAATACTGATAATTCACTTTAAAACAGGCAAGAAAGATTAGGGAAAAGAAACGGGAAACATCTCACATTTCCTAATTTCTTTTATTTTACCAGTGTTATTTAAATGAAATTTTATTTGCTCTTTTTTGGTTTTATGTTTCCAGTGTTTTATTGCCCTCAGATAAGATTTGACTCCTAATGAAAAAAAAATCACTAAATTTAAAAATGTAATTCATCTTTTTACTTTACAAAGTGTGTTAGAACTTTGAAGAGTTTTGATGGCTATTCCTGTGCTTTATATTATGTGACATAGTTGCCTTTTCAAGGTGTGTAGAATATAATCAGTTAATCCATTTTCTTCTGTTTGTTTGTTAGTTGAAACTTTAATAAGGATAAGGAAAAGTAAAGCAAAGGAGAGAGAAAAATGAGGAAGAAGGAGAGAGAGAATTTGGAAATCATATTTTATTTTCATTTTTTCATCTTACTGATGGAAATAAAAGAAATTTCATGTATATCTTTGTAGCACTGCTAGTGGTTGTTTTACCTTGGTTTCTCTTCTCCACTGGACTGGGAGCGTCTTGAGGTTAAAGAGGTATCTACACATCCTTGGATCTTTTAATGCCTATCTCAGTGTCTGACATGGCGTATGCAATGCTAGTCTTTGCTGAACGAATGAATAAATATTAGGTTTTATTTTCTAAGCTTATATCTATCTTGATACTCATTTGCAGTTAAATTGAACACATTGTTCTTTTAGCCTCAGTGGAAGAGAGGAGAGCGTCATATTTCAGTGAGGAAACTGAAATAGGAAAAGGAAAGCAGTCAGTAAATCATTATCAGAGGGTATAGACAATTGTACTATTAGCCTTTTATAGATAATCAGATTTCTGCCCACTGAAGCAAAACCATCCTCAACAAGAAACAGTGAATTGATTAAAGCTTTGTTCTACTCTGGCTGACTTCCAGCATTCTTGTGTTTTATACAGAACACAGACAAATTTTGGATTCTGTAGTACAGGATTACATGATATACAAAGAGGATCAGTACCACAGCCGTCTGCCTCTCTACCAGAAAAGTCTGCAATAATTTGCACCAGATGGTGCTTCAGAAGTCTTTAGTTTATAACATTTTCTAAAGAACATTTCTAAAGAACTCATGACTAAACTCAGGGTAAAACTGAGAAATAAAACTGTAAAATCTGTGGAATAAAGTTGAGTAGTTCTCTATTAGTTAAAAAATATTTGTACTGTTGCTACATATTTATAGGGCGCTCTCCCTTAGTATGGTTAAACAGGATGATGTATAAACAGGATTAGGGGAAAGTTCTGGAAATAAAAATAGACAATGATCTTTGTGAGCATTTTTACTACACTATTGAAATAATTTACAATATATATGCATGAGTGTGCATATATTTTAAATTAATCAAAAATTGGTTTGCTGTATGATAGTGTCTTAAATGTTAGGTTTCTTTCAATTTCCAACTTATATATTATTAAGTAGTTGGGTACTACCGCTGGTGTTACTCAAGATGTGATTCCCACATGGAACATGCCAGGGATGTGAGAAGAGACATTAGTATTCTGATATCAAATATACCTGGATGTGAAGCTTTCAATTACCTGATATGTAAGACTTTCAAAGAGTCATGTACTAAAGATGCAGACGTAGAGAATGGACTTGAGGACATGGGGAGGGGGAAGGGTAAGCTGGGACGAAGTAAGAGAGTAGCATTGACATATACACACTACCAAATGTAAAATATATAGCTAGTGGGGAGCAGCTGCATCACATGGGGAGAACAGCTCAGTGGTTTTCGACCACCTAAATAGGTGGGGTAGGGAGGGTGGGAGCGAGACGCAAGAGGGAGGGGATATGGGGATATATGTATACCTATAGGTGATTCACTTTGTTATACAGCAGAAGCTAACACACCATTGTAAAGCAATTATACTCCAATAAAGATGTTAAAATAAATAAGAATGCACATAATAAAATAAATATATAAAAGTATGAGAAGTTTATTCCAGCAGCACCGTGTTAAATAAACCCTGTCAGATACTGTGGATGAAGGCATAAACTGTAGATAACAATGTGCCCAATGGTTATAAAAATGATAAGAAGATTCTACCAGCACAGAGATTGACAAAGAATTTTAACAAGGACTGTATATCCTCAAACCATTGGCAAAATATTTGATCATATCTTCCTTTGATCAATAATTTATAAATATTAAAAACCCAATATAGTAGCTATAAAAAATTCTTTAGAATAAAAGAGAACATATTTGGAAGACTCAGAGAAAATATAATACCTGTAAATTATTTTACCAGAAAATAAATTGAGTTAAGAAAATTATTTTGCATCCTCAGTAGGAAAAAATATGACATGGCTCATACAACACAGAAATCCAGTTTGATAAAGAAAAAAGAAAACGAATAAAAAGGCCAGAATATGAGGGGATTAGGAAAATGTGAGAAAAAGAAGACTGTGAAAAAAAATCAAATGATACAGCAGTGTTCAAACTTTATTTGAAGGTTTAAATATAATAAATATAATAAGAAATGCAAAGGAGAAATTCAAGTTTTGTATGGCATTTATAGAAAATGGGCAAAAAATGTAATAATGTGGGATGCAAAAATTTAGAGAACAGGGAATGGAGAGCCAAAAAAATTATTAAGAAAAAAATAAGCAAACCAGATCAACTTCAATAGCAACAATTACCAAAGATGTAAATGAAGTAATTCTTGAGGTAAAAACTTTACAGTGTACAGAAATAAGGGCATCCTATGTCAAAAAGCTATTCCTCAATGTTTTCTTCCAGAAATTTTACAGTTTTAGCCCTTACATTTAAGTCTTTAATCCATTTTCAGTTGATTTTTGTGTATGTTGTATGATAGAGGCCCAGTTTCATTCTTTTGCATGTGAATATCCAGTTTTCCCACATTTCTCCAGGGCAGACATACAAATGACCAACAGGTATAGGAAAAGATGCTTGACATTGCTAATCATGAGGGAATGCAAATCTAAATCACAGTGAAATATCACCTCACACCTGTTAGGATGGTAATTATCTAAAAACCAAAAAGATAACAAGTGTGGCAGCATACGAGAAGTTGGAACAGTTGTACAATGTTGATGGGAATGTAAAATGGTGCACCACTATGGATAACACTATGGAAGATCCTCAGAAATTAAAAATAGAACCACCATATAATCTGGCAACCTTACTCCTGGATATATATCCAAAAGAATTAAAATATGGATCTCCAAGAGGTATCTGTTCTCCCCTGTTCACTGTAGCATTATTCACAATAACCTATATGTGGAAACACTCCAAATATCTATCAACAGATGAATCGATTAAGAAAATGTGGTGTATACATACAACGGAATATTATTCAACCTTAAAAAAAAGGAAATTCTACCATTTGCAACCATATGGATGTTCCTTGGAGACATTATGCTAAGTGAAATAAGTCAGGCGCAGAGCACTTACTGCATGATTCCATCCATATGAGAAATCTAAAAGAGTTAAACTTATCAAAAAGTAGAATGATGGTCTCCAGAGGCTGGGAGGAGGGGGAAATGGGGATTTGATGTTCAGTACATTATACAAGATGAATTATTTCTAGATATCTGCTGCAAAGCATAGATCCTATAGTTAATACAGTGCTGTGCATCTAAAAATTTAAGAGGATAGATCTCATGTTAAGTGTTTTTAACACACATATACACACAAAACAAAGGGCCACAAGAAAACTTCTGGAGGTGATATGTTTATTACCTTGATTGTGGTGATGGTATCATGGGTGTGTATATATGTCCAAACTGTATAATATATGTGGAGTTTTTTGTATATCAATTATACCTCAATAAAACCAAAAAAGTTAAAAATAAAGGCACCCCATAACCCTTAGCAACCATCATACTTAATGGTGAAATATTGAATACTTTCCCTTTGCTGTAGTGAAAAGATAAGAATGCTCACCTTTAGTACCTTTATTTAATATTTTATCAAAAATCCTACTGAGTTTAGTAAGTCAAGAAAAAGAAATGATAGTGTATGTACTGGAAAATAATTATTAAACACAAAAATATAGTATTATACATTATAATATTATACAGAGTGAAGCAGAATATACTGATAAATTATTAGAGTAAGAGACTTTTTAGCATGTTGCTGGTTACAAAACAAACATGACAGCTATTTTTCTGTTTCATGTCCGATTCCCATGTTTCTCTGCCTTCCTCTTTCTAGAAGGGAATAGCATTTCCCAGATTTCCTTGCTTTCCATTTCCAAATAGCTTTAGTCTACACAGGTATATAAGAAGACTGCAAGGCAGGAAGGAAAGGAAAAGGCAGGATATCCCCACTCACCTGCTTTAAACAGCATCAACAAAAGCAGTTACATTCCTTAACACCACCGCCGTTGGTCCATCAACTGCTGAACAACGCTGAGCTCCATAATCTCAGGTCTTGAAAGACAGACTCACTACAGTTCCTGCTTCGGTGTGATGGACCTGCTCCTGAGCTCATCTTTTCCTTTTATCTTTATAGTCATAGAGGTGTGAGGGAATTCCTGCTACTGCTTGTTTTTGATTTCCTTGTTTCTGGGTTATTTCTATGTTCTTCCATTACACAGGTAAATAGCTTCTTATATTAAATTACCTCTGCTTGAAATACATGTGATGCTTTCCATTTTCTGACCAGATTCTGACTGATATAGTTTCTAGTACCAAGACTCTCAATATGAGATTATGAGATTGAAGTGTTCTGTTCTTTGAGTATTAATACTTTGATAATATATTTTCTAGTGCAAATGGGATACTGGTAATGTGTGATTTTATGAAATTATGATCTATAAATGCTTGGGTGAAGTGTTGGTTGCCTGCAAGTCTTAGGAGGCCAAGTAGTTGTTCTACTTGACAGTAGAGACATAATAATGACTACGAAGTCTGAGAAGTAGGATGACTACTTATGAAAGTGCTGGAGTGTACAGAAAAGGCACTTGGATTTATAATGCTTGCATTAAGGCAGTGTCAGCGGAAACCCCAGGCCTTCTGCATAACCTTAAAATAATCACTTTTTTTTTCTTGTTCAAGGTTCAGCAACTTATTTTCTATAAAGGGTCAGATAGTAAAAATTTCAGGACTTGTGGGATAGTCTATGTTACATAATCTTTTTCCTATTAACCCTGTAAACCATTCTCAGCGTGGGCTCTGGGCTATAGTTTTCAGTTTTCACATTCCTGTTTTAGTAACCTCAGAGAATACGTGGTTTAGGATTATATCAAAAAATAAATATGCGTATTTCACAATCAAAACTCAAGTTGAAAACACAACCTAAACAAGTCATTTTTTGTTTAATTTAGGACATTATTTGGAATGAGTGAGATTCTGATCTTTTTTATTGGATTGTTTTAGATAAGCTCTGATGAAACTTGAACCTCTAAATATTTCTAATCTCCCTTTACAGGCAGAAACAGCCTCTCTTCTCCTGTCTAAATAGATTAGTCTGGGACTTCCCTGATGGTCCACTGGTTAAGAATCCATGCTCCCAGTGCAGGGGGCCTGGGTTTAATCCCTGGTCAGGGAACTAGATCCCACGTGCTGCAACTAAAGATCATGCATGCTGCAACTAAGACCCGGCACAGCCAAATAAATAAATATTTAAAATAATAAGTAGATCAGTCCTTCCATTCTTAAAGCTCCTGTGAGGCTTGCTTCACAAGGGGCATCCTATTCTTTTCATAATTCACCCAAATGCCCTTCATTACTCTCAAGTCCATAAGTAGGTAAATATCAATATGCCCAAGGAGGAAACCTACAAGAATCACCTCTATAAACAGATAGCTTACAAACCAAAGAATTCCAATATATTGCTAATTTATATCAGCTGGAAAATAGGGAGTATGTCTGGGATTGGATTTTAAGAATGTTACACCAGAGAGAATAAATTTATTAACATGGGTGTATTTAATCAAGATTCTTTTTTTTAACATCTTTGTTGGAGTATAATTGCTTTACAATGGTGTGTTAGTTTCTGCTTCACAACAAAATGAATCAGTTATATATATATACATATGTTCCCATATCTCTTCCCGCATGCGTCTCCCTCCCTCCCACCCTCCCTATCCCACCCCTCCAGGCGGTCACAAAGCACCCAGCCGATATCCCTGTGCTATGCGGCTGCTTCCCACTAGCTATCTACCTTACGTTGGGAAGTGTATATATGTCCATGCCTCTCTCACGCTTTGTCACAGCTTACCCTTCCCCCTCCCCATATCCTCAAGTCCATTCTCTAGTAGGTCTGTGTCTTATTCCCATGTTGCCCCTAGGTCCTTCTTTTCTTTCTTATATTCCATATATATGTGTTAGCATACAGTATTGTTTTTCTCTTTCTGACTTACTTCACTCTGTATGACAGACTCTAGATCCATCCACCTCACTACAAATAACTCAGTTTCGTTTCTCTTTATGGCTGAGTAATATTCCATTGTATATATGTGCCACATCTTCCTTATCCATTCATCCGATGATGGACATTTAGGTTGTTTCCATCTCCGGGCTATTGTAAATAGAGCTGCAATGAACATTTTGGTACGTGACTCTTTGAATTTTGGTTTTCTCAGGGTATATGCCCAGCAGTGGGATTGCTGGGTCATATGGTAGTTCTATTTGTAGTTTTTTAAGGAACCTCCATACTGTTCTCCACAGTGGCTGTATCAATTTACAGTCCCACCAACAGTGCAAGAGGGTTCCCTTTTCTCCACACCCTCTCCAGCATTTATTATTTCTAGATTTTTTGATGATGGCCATTCTGACTGGTGCGAGATGATATCTCATTGTAATTTTGATTTGCATTTCTCTAATGATTAATGATGTTGCGCATTCTTTCATGTGTTTGTTGGCAGTCTGTATATCTTCTTTGGAGAAATGTCTATTTAGGGCTTCTGCCCATTTTTGGATTGGGTTGTTTGTTTTTTTGTTATTAAGCTGCATGAGCTGCTTATAAATTTTGGAGATTAATCCTTTGTCAGTTGCTTCATTTGCAAATATTTTCTCCCATTCTGAGGGCTGTCTTCTTTATGGTTTCCTTTGCTGTGCAAAAGCTTTGAAGTTTCATTAGGTTTCATTTGTTTATTTTTATTTGCATTTCTCTAGGAGGTGGGTCAAAAGGGATCTTGCTGTGATTTAAGTCATAGAGTGTCCTGCCTATGTTTTCCTCTAAGGGTTTGATAGTTTCTGGCCTTATATTTAGGTCTTTAATCCATTTTGAGCTTATTTTTGTGTATGGTGTTAGGGAGTGATCTAATCTCATACTTTTCCATGTAGCTGTCCAGTTTTCCCAGCAGCACTTACTGAAGAGGCTGTCCTTTCTCCACTGTGCATTCCTGCCACCTCTATCAAAGATAAGGTGACCGTATGTGCATGGGTTTATCTCTGGGCTTTCTATCCTGTTCCATTGATCTATCTTTCTGTTTTTGTGGCAGTACCATACTGTCTTGATTACTGTAGCTTTGTAGTATAGTCTGAAGTCAGGGAGCCTGATTCCTCCAGCTCCATTTTTCGTTCTCAAGATTGCTTTGGCTATTCGGGGTCTTTTGTGTTTCCATACAAATTGTGAAATTTTTTGATCTACTTCTGTGAAAAATGCCAGTGGTAGTTTGATAGGGATTGCATTGAATCTGTAGATTGCTTTGGGTAGTAGAGTCATTTTCACAATGTTGATTCTTCCAATCCAAGAACATGGTATATCTCTCCATCTATTTGTATCATCTTTAATTTCTTTCATCAGTGTCTTATAATTTTCTGCATACAGGTCTTTTGTCTCCTTAGGTAGGTTTACTCCTAGATATTTTATTCTTTTTGTTGCAATGGTAAATGGGAGTGTTTTCTTGATTTCACTTTCAGATTTTTCACCATTAGTGTATAGGAATGCCAGAGATTTCTGTGCATTCATTTTGTATCCTGCTACTTGACCAAATTCATTGATTAGCTCTAGTAGTTTTCTGGCAGCATCTTTAGGATTCTCTATGTATAGTATCATGTCATCTGCAAACACTGACAGCTTTACTGCTTTTCCAATTTGTATTCCTTTTATTTCTTTTTCTTCTCTGATTGCTGTGGCTAAAACTTCCAAAACTATGTTGAATAAGAGTGGTGAGAGTGGGCAACCTTGTCTTGTTCCTGATCTTAGTGGAAATGCTTTCAGGTTTTCACCATTGAGGATGATGTTGGCTGTGGGCTTGTCATATTGGCCTTTATTATGTTGAGGAAAGTTCTCTCTATGCCTACTTTCTGCAGGTTTTTATCATAAATGGGTGTTGAATTTTGTCAAAAGTTTTCTCTGCATCTATTGAGATGATCATATGGTTTTTCTCCTTCAATTTGTTAATATGGTTTATCACATTGATAGATTTGCATATATTGAAGAATCCTTGCATTCCTGGAATAAACCCCACTTCATCATGGTGTATGATCCTTTTAATGTGCTGTTGGATTCTGTATTTTGTTGAAGATTTTTGCATCTATCTTCAACAGTGATATTGGCCTGTAGTTTTCTTTCTTTGTGACATCCTTGCCTGGTTTCGGTATCAAGGTGATGGTGGCCTCGTAGAAGGAATTTGGGAGTGTTCCTCCCTCTGCTGTATTTTGGAAGAGTTTGAGAGGGATAGTTGTTAGCTCTTCTCTAAATGTTTGATAGAATTCGCCTGTGAAGCGATCTGGTCCTGGGCTTTTGTTTGTTGGAAGATTTTTAATCGCAGTTTCAATTTCAGTGCTTGTGATTGGTCTGTTCGTATTTTCTATTTCTTCCTGATTCAGTCTCGGCAGGTTGTGCATTTCTAAGAGTTTGTCCATTTCTTCCAGGTTGTCCATTTTATTGGCATAGAGCTGCTTGTAGTAATCTCTCGTGATCTTTTGTATTTCTGCAGTGTCAGTTGTTACTTCTCCTTTTTCATTTCTAATTCTATTGATTTGAGTCTTCTCCCTTTCTTTCTTGATGAGTCTGGCTAATAGTTTATCTATTTTGTTTATCTTCTCAAAGAACCAGCTTTTCGTTTTATTGATCTTTGGTATTGTTTCCTTCATTTCTTTTTCATTTATTTCTGATCTGATTTTTATGATTTCTTTCCTTCTGCTAACTTTGGGGTTTTTTGTTCTTCTTTCTCTAATTGCTTTAGGTACAAGGTTAGGTTGTTTATTCGAGATGTCTCCTGTTTCTTAAGGTGGGCTTGTATTGCTATAAACTTCCCTCTTAGAACTGCTTTTGCTGCATCCCATAGGTTTTGGGTCGTCGTGTCTCCATTGTCATTTGTTTCTAGGTATTTTTTGATTTCCTCTTTGATTTCTTAGTGATCACTTCGTTATTAAGTAGTGTATTGTTTAGCCTCCATGTGTTTGTATTTTTTACAGATCTTCTCCTGTAATTGATATCTAGTCTCATGGCGTTGTGATCGGAAAAGATACGTGATACAATTTCAATTTTCTTAAATTTACCAAGGCTTGATTTGTGACCCAAGATATGATTTATCCTGGAGAATGTTCCATGAGCACTTGAGAAAAATGTGTATTCTGTTGTTTTGGGGTGGAATGTCCTATAAATATCAATCAAGTCCATCTTGTTTAATGTATCATTTAAAGCTTGTGTTTCCTTATTTATTTTCATTTTAGATGACCTGTCCATTGGTGGAATTGGGGTGTTAAAGTCCCCTACTATGAATGTGTTACTGTCAATTTCACCTTTTATGGCTGTTAGTATTTGCCTTATGTATTGAGGTGCTCCTATGTTGGGTGCATAAATGTTTACAATTGTTATATCTTCTTGGATCGATCCCTTGATCATTGTGTAATGTCCTTTGTCTCTTCTAATAGTCTTTATTTTAAAGTCTATTTTGTCTGATATGAGAATTGCTACTGCAGCTTTCTTTTGGTTTCCATTTGCATGGAATATCTTTTTCCATCCCCTTACTTTCAGTCTGTATGTGTCTCTAGGTCTGAAGTGGGTCTCTTGTAGACAGCATATATATGGGTCTTGTTTTTGTATCCATTCAGCCAATCTGTGTCTTTTGGTGGGAGCATTTAATCCATGTACATTTAAGGTAATTATCGATATGTATGTTCCTATTCCCATTTTATTAATTGTTTTGGGTTCGTTATTATAGGTCTTTTCCTTCTCTTGTGTTTCTTGCCTAGAGAAGTTCCTTTAGCGTTTCTTGTAAAGCTGGTTTGGTGGTGCTGAACTGTGTCAGCTTTTGCTTGTCTGTAAAGGTTTTAATTTCTCCATCAAATCTGAAGGAGATCCTTGCTGGGTAGAGTAATCTTGGTTGCAGGTTTTTCTCCTTTATCACTTTCAGTATGTCCTGCCACTCCCTTCTGGTTTGCAGAGTTTCTGCTGAGAGATCAGCTGTGAAGCTTATGGGGATTCCCTTGTGTGTTATTGTTTTTCCCTTGCTGCTTTTAATATGTTTTCTTTGTGTTTAATTTTTGACGGTTTGATTAATATGTGTCTTGGCGTATTTCTCCTTGGATTTATCCTGAATGGGACTCTCTGTGCTTCCTGGACTTCATTAGCTATTTCCTTTCCCATATTAGGGAAGTTTTCAACTCTAATCTCTTCAAATATTTTCTCAGTCCCTTTCTTTTTCTCTTCTTCTTCTGGGACCCCTATAATTCGAACATTGGTGCGTGTAATGTTGTCCCAGAGGTCTCTGAGAGTGTCCTCAGTTCTTTTCATTCTTTTTTCTTTATTCTGCTCTGCTGTAGTTATTTCCACTATGTTATCTTCCAGGTCACTTATCCGTTCTTCTGCCTCAGTTATTCTGCTATTGATCCCATCTAGAGTATTTTTCATTTCATTTATTGTGTTGTTCATCATTGTTTGTTTCATCTTTAGTTCTTCTAGGTCCTATGTTATATATTTCTTGCATTTTGTCTATTCTATTTCCAAGATTTTGGATCATCTTTACTATCAATTATTCTGAATTCTTTTAAAGGTAGACTGCCTATTTCTTCTTCATTTGTTAGGTCTGGTGGGTTATCATCTTGCTCCTACATCTGCGGTGTGTTTTTCTGTCTTCTCATTTTGCATATCTTACTGTGTTTGGGGGTCTCCTTTTTGCAGGCTGCAGGTTCGTAGTTCCCGTTGTTTTTGGTGTCTGTCCCCGGCGGCTAAGGTTGGTTCAGTGGGTTGTGTAGGCTTCCTGGTGGAGGGGACTAGTGCCTGTGTTCTGGTGGATGAGGCTGGATCTTGTCTTTCTGGTGGGCAGGTCCACATGTGGTGGTGTGTTTTGGGGTGTCTGTGGACTTATTATGATTTTAGTCAGCTTCTCTGCTAATGGGTGGGGTTGTGTTCCTGTTTTGCTAGTTGTTTGACATAGGGTGTCCAGCAGTGTAACTTGCTTGTCATTGAGTGCAGCTGTGTGTTGGTGTTGAGTTGGAGATCTCTGGGAGAGTTTTGCTGTTTGATATTTTATGGAGCTGGGAGGTCTCTTGTTGACCAGTGTCCTGAAGTTGGCTCTCCCACCTCAGAGGTACAGCAATGACTCCTGGCTGCAGTACCAAGAGCCTTTCATCCAGACGGCTCAGAATAAAAGGGAGAAAAAGTAGAGAGAATTAGTAGAAGTAGAAAGGAAGGAAGAAAGAAAGAAAGATGGGAGGGAGGGAGGAAGGAAAAAAAGAAAGAAGATACAGTAAAATAAAATAAAGATAAAATATAATAAAGTTACTATAATGAAAAATAATTATTAAGGAAAAAAAACAAAACAAAAAAGGATGGATAGAACCCTGGGATAAATGGTGGAAGCAAAGCTATACAGACAAAATGTGACACAGAAGCATACCCAGTCACAAAAAGAGGAAAAGGGGAAAAAATCATAAATCTTGCTCTCAAAGTCCACCTCCTCAATTTGGGATGATTCGTTGTCTATTCAGGTATTCCACAGATGCAGGTACATCAAGTTGATTGTGGAGCTCCAATCTGCTGCTTTTGAGGCTGCTGGGAGAGATTTCCCTTCATTGTTCGCACAGCTCCTGGGGTTCAGGTTTGGATTTGACCCCGCCGTTGCGTGTAGGTCCCCGGAGAGCGTCTGTTCTCTGCTCAGAGAGGACAGGGTTGAAGGAGCCGCTGATTCGGGTGCTCTGGCTCACTCAGGCTGGGGGGAGGGAGGGGCACAGAGTGCAGGGCGAGCCTGTGTCAGCAGAGGCCAGTGTGACGTTGCACCAGCCTGAGGCACGCCGTGCGTTCTCCCGGGGAAGTTGTCCCTGGATCCCAGGACCCTGGCAGTGGTGGGCTGCACAGGCTCCCCAGAAGGGGGTTGTGGATCATGACCTGTGCTTGCACACAGGCTTCTTGGTGGTGGGAGCAGCAGCCTTGGCGTCTCATGTCTGTCTCTGGGGTCTGCGATTTTAGCCGCGGCTCGCGCCCGTCTCTGGAGCTCCTTTAAGCAGCGTTCTTAATCCCCTCTCCTCGCGCACCAGGAAACAAAGAGGAAAGAAAAAGTCTCTTGCCTCTTTGGCAGCTCCAGACTGCCTCTTTGGCAGCTCCAGACTTTTACCCGGACTCCCTCCTGGCTAGCCGTGGCGCACTTACCCCCTGCAGGCTGTGTTCATGCCGCCAACCCCCATCCTCTCCCTGTGCTCCGACCGAAGCCCGAGCCTTAGCTCCCAGCCCTGCCCACCCCAGCAGGTGAGCAGACAAGCCTCTTGGGCTGGTGAGTGCTGGTTGGTACCGACCCTCTGTGCGGGCATCTCTCCACTTTGCCCTCCACAGCCCTGTTGGTGTGCTCTCCTCCACAGCTTCGAAGCTCCCCACCTCCGCCACCCACAGTCTCCGCCCGTGAAGGGGCTTCCTAGTGTGTGGAAACCTTTCCTCCTTCACAGCTCCCTCCCACTGGTGCAGGTCCCGTCCCTGCCCTTTTGTCTCTGTTTATTCTTTTTTCTCTTGCCCTACGCAGGTACGTGGGGGGTTTCTTTGCCTTTTGGGAGGTCTGAGGTCTTCTGCCAGCGTTCAGTAGGTGTTCTGTAGGAGTTGTTCCAGGAGTCGATGTATTTCTGGTGTATCTGTGGGGAGGAAGGGGATCTCCGCATCTTAGTCTTCTGCCATCTTCCTGGAAGTCCCCAAGATTCTTGATTTAATGTGTTACTGTGAACAGCTGGAAGTGACCCAGCAGGTTATTAGTTTGATTGACCGAATCATGGTTTTAACGATGACTTCAATTCAATAAAATTTCAATGACAGAATTTCCCTGGCATAATTTGTAGGAAGCAATCAAGACAGAGAGATGCAAGTAGTGGATTGAAGTTATTATGTAGAAATAGTACACCGTTTCCTTGACTCTAAACCACCAGGAGGACCCAGTGGACACTTCACTCTCTAAAACATTACAAAATTAAATAATAACAAGAGAGACAGCATCCATAAAATCTCCATGATGGCTGTCCCTGAGGCTAGGCCTCATAGTGTGAAATGCTGCCTTTAAAATGAACTTCCTGAATTCAAGAGATGATGGAATTCTGGAGCAAGGAGTCCAGGTAAGAGTACGTAGCCATGAGAAACAATGTGGTCACCAACACTGTGATAGGCATCATGGATAAGGTGGAGATAAGAGTATTTTGACATAAAGGAATCTATGAGAGTGGTTTATGATTTACAGAGAGCCAAGGAATGAAACAGATGGTCAGTTTACTAAAGTGCTACTTCATCTACAGGTGTCTTTGGTTTTATTGCCCTTTGCAGTACTGAGCTTCCCAGATATTGTGTTTTTTACAAGTTGACGTTTTGTGGAAACCCTACATGGAGAAATTCTATCAGCACCATTTTTCGAGCAGCAATTGCTCACCTCATGTCTCTGTGTCACAGTTTTGCAATTCTCAAAATATGTCAAACTTCATTATTATTATGTTTGTTATGGTGACCGGGTGACCTTTGATGTGACTACCATATTGTCAATGCTTTGGGGAAACATGAACTGCACCCTCATAAGATGGCTGTGAACTTAACTGATAAATATTGTGTGTATTCTGACTGCTCCACCAGCCAGCCATTTCCCCCATCTCTCTCCCTCTCCTCAAACCTCTCTATTCCCTGGGACACAGCAATATTGAAATTAGGCCAATTAATAGCCCTACAATGGTCTCTAAGTGTTCAAATGAAAGGAAGGGTTGTACAGCTCTCACTTTAAGAAATAAATTAGCTTAGTGAGGAGGGCATGTACAAAGCTGAGATAGGGCAAAAACTAGGCTTCCTGTGCCAAACAGCCAAGTGAATGCAAAGGAAAAGTTCTTGAAGGAAATTAAAAGTGCTCGTCTGGTGAATACATGATAATAAGAAAGTGAAAGGGCCTTATTGCTGATAAGAAGAAAGTTTCAGTGGTCTGGTTAGGAGATCAAACCAGCTACAACATTCTCTTATGCCAAAGCCTAATCCAGAGCAAGGTCCTAACTCTCTTCAATCCTATGAAAGCTGAGAGAGGTAAAGAAGCTGCAGAGAAAAGTTTGAAGTTAGCTGAGGTCGATTCATGAGGTTTAAGGAAAGAAGCTCTCTGCAAAGTGCAAGGTGGCGCAGCAAGTGCTGGTGTAGAAGCTGCAGCCAGTTTTTCTGAAGATGCAGCTGAGATAATTCATGGAGGTGGCTACTCTCAACGGTAGATTTCAGTGCAGACAAAACCACCTTCTACTGGAAGAGCATGCCATCTAAGACTTTCAGAGCCAAAGAGAAGTCAATGCCTGGCTTCAAAGTTTCAAAGGACAGGCTGACTCTCTTGTTAGGGGCCAGTGCAGCTGGTGACTTGAAGTTGAAGTCAGTGCTCACTTAACCATTCCCCAAATCCCAGGGCCCTGAAGAGTTAGGCTAAATCTCCTCTGCCTGTGCTCAATAAAATGGAGCAGCAAAGTCTCAATGAGAGCACATCTGTTGACAACATGGTTAACTGAATACCTTAAGCCCACTGTTGAGACGTACTGCTTAGAAAAAAGGATTCCTTACCTTATTACTACTCACTGACAGTGCACCTGGTCAGCCAAGAGCTCTGATAGAGAGGTACGATGAGATTCATGTTGTTTTCATGCCTGCTAACGCAACATCCACTCTGCAGCCTGTAGATAAAGGAGTCATTTTGACTCTCAAATTTTATTATTTACGAAATACATCCCATAAGGCTATAGCTGACATAGATTGTGGATCTGATGGATCTGGGCAAAGTCAATTGACAACTCTATGGAAAGGAGTCACCATTCTAGATGCCATGAAGAATATTAGTGATTCATGGGAAGAGGTCCCAATAACAACATTAATAGGAGTTTGGAAGAAGTTGATACCAACCCTCATGGATGACTTTGGAGAAAATAACTGCAAATGTGGTGGAAATAGCTTTGCAATCACCTAGAGGGGTGGGGTAAGGAGAGTGGGAGGGAGATCCAAGAGGGAGGGGATATGGGGATATACATACACATAGAGCTGATTCACTTTGTTATACAGCAGAAACTAACACTACACTGTAAAGCAATTATACTCCAATAAAGATGTTAAAAAAAAAGTGGAGCCTGAACATGTGACTGAGTTGCTGCAATCTCATGATAAAACCTGAACAGGTGAGGGGCTGCTTCATATGGATGAGCATAGAAAGTGGTTTCTTGACATGGAATCTACTTCTGGTGAAGATACTACAAATAGTTTTGAAATGAAAATAAAGGATTTAGAATATTATGTAAATTTATTTGATAGAGCAGGGGCAGGGTTTGAGAGGATTGCTGCCATTTTGAAAGTTCTGTGAGTAAAATTCTATGAAAGGGCATTGTAAGTGACAAAGATATCATTAGTGAGAGGAAGAGTCAACTAATGTGGCAACTTCACTGTTGTCTTAAGAAACTGTCACAGCAACCCCAGCCTTCAGTCAGCAGCCATCAACATGGAGGCAAGACCCTCCACCGGCAAAAAGACTGTGACTCACTAAAGGCTCAGATGATGGTTAGTAACTTTTAGCAATGAAGTATTTTAAAATTAAGGTATATGTACATTGTCTTTTAGATATAATGCTAGTGTACACTTCACAGACTACAGTAAAGTGTAAACGTAACTTTTATAGGCACTGGGAAACTAAAAGTCCCTCACTTTATTGTGGTATTCGCTTTATTGCGTTGATCTGGATCTGAACCTGCGATATCTCCAAGGTATGCCTGTGTATAAACAAATATTCCCTAGGCATGGTGAGCAGTCAGCTCATTTGAACCGTCAACGTAGATAGTCAAGGCTTCTCACCCAATTAGCAGTCCCTTATAGAAGGGGAGTCTGATATCTTTGAGGAAGTACTCTGCAATAGTATTGTGGTAGGCAGAATAATGAACCCCCAAAGATGTCTTTGTCCTAATCCAGGAAAACTGTCACTATGTTAGATTATATGGCAAAATAGAATTAAGATTGCATATGGAATTAAGATTTCCAACCAGCTGACATTTAAAAAGGGTGATTTTTCTCCCTTATCCAGGTTAATTCAGTGTAACTAAGAGTCCTTAAACTGGAGGGCAACTCGGGCTACTGAGGTGATCTGGCGCTGGAGGGAGGTGATGGAGGCGGCAGAAGCCTCGATGGCTAGCTGGAGTTTCTGTTCTAGGTCACGGGATGTTGAGACACTGTGTGTTAGAGCTCCTCCCCCGATGCCCGCAGCAACGAGAGAGGAGGAGAGGGAAATGCCTGCGACCATAGGGACAAAGATGGCCCTTTGGCCCTAAGAGAGGTCGAGGGCCCGTGTGAGTGCTATCAGTTCAGCCCTTTGAGAGGTTGTCCCTTCTGGGAGGCGGGAGATCAGAGAGTCAAAGGGAAATGTTACAAGGAAGAATGGCCAGAGATGAAACGTTGCTGCCTTTGAAGATGGAGGAAGGGAGCCAGGAATGTGGGCAACCTCTAGAGCTGGAAAATGCAAGGAAATATTTTCTCTTAAAGGTGCTGTAAGGCCAACTGGCCCGAGGCAGGGGAACGCAATCAGACTCACAGGTTGCATCAGACCAAAACTCTCCGGACCACCCAGTTCCAGGAACTGACCTGGGGACTTTCCACCCGGCCCAGCCTTCCCGCCTTTCGAGGAGCGGGACTAACGGTCCCAAGACTGATGCAACCGGCACCAGATATTGCCACGATACCCGAAGAGACCCCCAAATAAGGAATACCCTGCACCCTCCCGGATTCACCACACCCCTTTCCCTTCTTCCCCTATAAAGTCTTGCCCAAGCCTCGCCCGGGTGTGACTTCTCTGGCCCCTTTCTCTCGGACCAGTGAACCTCGCCCGGGAGCGCTCCCTAATAAAGCTCACTTGAAGCTTTCCTTTGTTTCGTGGTGCCATTTGTTAAGATCCGACCTTACATTTGGTGCCGAAACCCGGGAGGGGTATCAAGCCCCGCGGGTTACCGCGCGGGCCGCTCCTCCCCTCCCCCAGGAGACAACAAGGGAACCTCTACTCATCCACCCGATCCGGCAGAAAACGAGGTAAGTCCCCCTCCCTTGTTCCCTCTGACCCCCAGAGTCCCGGCCCACCGGACTCCCTGTCCCTAATCGCGGCCGCGTCAGGGACCTCCGTCCTCTCTCTGGGCCTCGGGCAACTGTGGAGACGTCCCAATCGCCTGACTGCCCTCTGACCTGCCGTGAATTGGAGACTGAGACCAGGGACGCCTCTCTCCCTCTCCAATCAATCACTCAGGGACAGACTGGGGGTCATGGGAACCTCACAATCGAAACCAGATCCTAAGATGCCCCTGGGGTGTCTCCTAGCCAATTTTACAGCCCTCAGTTTCTCCCAAGATCTCCGTCGCCGACAGCTTATCCTCGAGACAATCAATCCAAATGGCCTCCTGAAGGGACTTTCGATTTTAACATCCTCCGTGATCTAGATAATTACTGCCGCAGGACCGGCAAATGGTCTGAGGTCCCCTATGTCCAGGTTTTTTGGTATTTGCGCTCTCGCCCCTCCCTTTGCATCAATTGTTCTACCTCTCAAATCCTCCTTGCCAAACAAACATATCTTCCATCCAAAACCTCAATCCCCTTGGACGATGATTCCTCCCCACTAACCGACCCACCCGAATCTCTCGCCTCTCCCCCCTCCAGAACTCCTCTCCAACCTCCACCCTACCCTGAAGCAGTCCCTCCTCCTCCCGAACCCCGCTCCGGCCCCTCCAACCGCTCCCCCGCCTCCCTCAACAGTTTCTCCTCCCACGCCCCTTGCTTCGCCAATTAGTGCACATACACGCTCTCACGGCTCCCAAGATGCAAATCTCCTGTGCCCTCTGAGGGAGGTAGCAGGAGCGGAAGGACTGGTCAGAGTCCATGTCCCTTTCTCTCCCCAGGACCTCTCTCAAATTGAAAAACGATTAGGCTCCTTCTCTGCCGACTCCTCCCACTACATCAAAGAATTTCGCTACCTATCTCAAGCTTACGATCTAACCTGGCACGGTATCTTTGTGGTTCTGTCCTCTACCTTAATCCCTGATGAGAGGGAAAGAATTCAAACTGCTGCCCGAAACCATGCCGATCAGGTTCACCTTACCGACAACTCCATGCCTGTCGGAGCGACTGCCGTACCTGGCACTGATCCAGGCTGGACTTATCAGGATGGCCAAGATGGCCGCCGTAAACGCGACCTCATGATCCAATGCCTCCCGGCTGGCATGCAGGCTGCCGCTCATAAGGTAGTCAGCTTTGAAAAACTAAAAGAGATAACCCAAGTACCCAACGAAAATCCAGCTATCTTTCTCAATCGCCTTACAGAGGCTTTAACTCTCTACACCCGGCTGGATCCCGACACCCCGGCAGGGGCAGCAGTCCTAGCCACCCATTTTATCACCCAATCAGCCCCGGACATCCGAAAGAAACTAAAACGGGCAGAAGACGGCCCTCAAACCCCTATTCGAGATCTGGTAAAGATGGCCTTTAAAGTCTACAATGGCCATGAGGATTTGGCAGAATCAGCCGACAGGCTCGGATGCACCAGAAGGTGGCCCTCCAAACCCAAGCTCTTGTAGCTGCCGTAAGGCCGGCCACCTCCCATGGATCACAGCATCCATGGGGTCCGCAAAAGGCAACCCCGCCGGCGGCCTGCTTCAAATGTGGAAAAGAAGGCCACTGGGCTCGCCAATGTCCCAATCCCCGACCTCCTCCTAAGCCCTGTCCCAGCTGCGGGCTAATGGGTCACTGGAAGAGTGACTGCCCTACGACTGGCCCTCCCTCAGCGTCTCCACGCAGGGGGCAGGCCGACCCAACGGCATTACCACTCGAACTGCTGGGATTGGCTGACGACTGACGGCGCCCGGAATCGAAGACCCCCATCACCCTTGCCGAGCCAAGGGTAACACTACAGGTAGCGGGTAAGTCCATCTCATTTCTGGTGGACACGGGGGCTACCTATTCGGTCCTGCCTACTTATCCCGGGCCAGTTTCTCCTTCCCAGATCTCGGTCATGGGTATTGATGGCAAACCATCCTTCCCACTCCAGACCAGTCCACTCCCATGTCATATCGAAGGACTCCCTTTTACTCATTCCTTCTTAGTCATACCATCCTGCCCAGTTCCCTTGCTAGGCCAAGATATCCTTTTCCACTTAGGGGCCTCCCTCCAGCTGGTTAGACTTGACCCTAAGGTCCCCTCCTCCCAACTCCTGCTTCCTCTTCTCGGCCTGTGTCTAGAACCCTCCCCCTCCTATCCCCCTCTTCCAATCACACCGAACCCAATCAATCCCCAAGTCTGGGATACTTCTAAGCCCATAATAGCAACACACCATTCCCCCGTCCTCATCCGCCTAAAGGACCCCTCCAAATTTCCAACAAGGCCCCAATTTCCCATCTCTTAGACTCACCTTAGGGGCCTACAACCTATTATCACCAGACTCCTAAACCAGGGACTCCTTATCCCCACTGGCTCTCCCTGCAACACCCCCATCCTGCCTGTCCGCAAGTCCTCTGGGGATTATCGCCTGGTCCAGGACCTCCGACTAATCAACGAGGCCATAATTCCTCTCCACCCAGTAGTACCAAACCCATACACCTAGCTCTCCCATATCCCCCCATCCACAGCCCACTTTACGGTTCTGGATCTCAAAGATGCCTTTTTCACTATCCCCCTACATCCCGACTCCTATTTCCTCTTCGCCTTTACCTGGACAGGTCCGGATACTCATACTTCCAGTCAGCTCACCTGGACAGTTCTTCCCCAGGGCTTCCGCGACAGTCCTCACCTCTTCGGTCAGGCGCTGGCACGGGACCTCACTTCCTGCTCCCTTACCCCCAGCACACTCCTTCAATATGTAGATGACCTCCTCCTTTGTAGCCTGTCTCTCATCCTCTCAAGACAACATACTGCAGATCTCCTCAATTACCTTGGCTCTTGTGGTTATCGGGTCTCCCCAGCCAAGGCTCAGTTATCTGTATCTTCTGTAACCTACCTGGGGCTCCACCTTACCCCTACCACAAAAGGTCTAACAGCCGATCGCACCCGGATTATCCGTGAACTCCAGCCTCCGGAAACAGCGGAACAAATTCTCTCCTTTTTGGGCCTTATAGGATTTTTCCGACACTGTATCCCTAACTTTGCTCTCCTCGCTAAACCCTTACATCTAGCCGCTAAAGAAACCCCTCAAGGACCCCTCACCTCTCCTTCCGCCGTTCGACAGGCCTTTGTCACCCTCCATAACGCTCTCATACCTTCTCCTTCCCTTTCTCTGCCCAACCCAAACCGACCTTTTCACCTTTTTGTGGATGAACGGGCCGGAATAGCCACTGGACTCCTTGCCCAGCCTGTAGGGCCTTCCTACCGCCCCGTGGCTTACCTCTCCAAACAGCTAGACCCAACCATTCGGGGATGGCAACCATGCCTTCGGGCCCTAGCAGCGGCAGCCGAACTGACCAAACAAACACTCAAACTGACTCTGGCCCACCCACTAAGCGTGTTTTCCTCCCACCGGCTGGTCGACCTCCTAGGCCACAAGTCTCTCTCCCTCCTGGGCCCCTCCCGCATCCAGGAGTTCCACCTACTGTTCAATGAAAACCCTGCTATCTCCCTTGTCCTCTCCCCCCGCCTAAACCCGGCCTCCCTCTTGCCTATCTCTGATACCGGGACCTCCCCTTCCCACTCCTGCCCCCAAGTCGTAGAGGCCCTCAGCCCGCCTAGGGAGGGACTCTTTGATACTCCACTGTTAAACCCGGACCACACCCTCTTCGTAGACGGCAGCTCAATACTCGGCCCCGACGGCCACCGGGCGGCCTACGCGGTAGTAACCATCTCAACCATTATCGAGGCCAACCGCCTCCCAGAAGGGACAGCCTCTCAAAGGGCTGAACTGATAGCACTCACACGGGCCCTCGACCTCTCTTAGGGCCAAAGGGCCATCTTTCTCCCTATGGTCTCAGGCATTTCCCTCTCCTCCTCTCTCGTTGCTGCGGGCATCGGGGGGGGAGCTCTAACACACAGTGTCTCAACATCCCGTGACCTAGAACAGAAACTCCAGCTAGCCATCGAGGCTTCTGCCGCCTCCATCACCTCCCTCCAGCGCCAGATCACCTCAGTAGCCCGAGTTGCCCTCCAAAATCGACGCACCCTGGACCTTCTGACAGCCGACAAAGGAGGTACCTGTCTCTTCCTACAGGAAGAATGCTGCTACTACATCAACGAGACAGGGGTCGTTGAGGACAATGTAGATGCTCTCCGGCGCTTAAAAGAACTCCAACGCAGGCAGCGACAATCCACCTCCCCCAATTCCCGATTGGTGGCGATCCACCCTCTATACCTGGCTAACACCAATCTTAGGCCCCTTAATTCTCATCTGTATCTTGCTCATGCTTGCTCCCTGTTTTCTTAGGTTCCTTCGCAGGCGCATGGAGGAGGTCTCTCGGGTGGCCACAATCTAAATGCTCCTCGGCCCTTACACCTTGCTTCCTACAGAATCATCCACTGGTCTCCCCTAAGCCTCGGACCTCTTGTCGCCCGACTCCCCTTTCGACGCCTCCATTCAGCAATAAGTAACCAGAGATCAGAATGCCGCCCCATTACACCAAAGATGTAGGGATGTAAGGCCAACTGGCCCGAGGCAGGGGAACGCAATCAGATTCACAGGTTGCATCAGACCAAAACTCTCCGGACCACCCAGTTCCAGAAACTGACCTGGAGACTGTCCGGACCACCCAGTTCCAGGAACTGACCTGGGGACTTTCCACCCGGCCCAGCCTTCCCGCCTTTCGAGGGGCGGGACTAACGGTCCCAAGACTGATGCAACCGGCACCAGATATTGCCACGATACCCGAAGAGACCCCCAAATAAGGAATACCCTGCGCCCTCCCGGATTCACCACACCCCTTTCCCTTCTTCCCCTATAAAATCTTGCCCAAGCCTCGCCCGGGTGAGACTTCTCTGGCCCCTTTCTCTCGGACCAGTGAACCTCGCCCGGGAGCGCTCCCTAATAAAGCTCACTTGAAGCTTTCCTCTGTTTCACGGTGCCGTTTGTTAAGATCCGACCTTACAGGTGCCAGAAAGGAACAGAGCCTTACCTTGATTTCAGCCTAGTGGGAACTGTATCAGACTTCTAACCTATGGAAATACAAGATGATAAATTTTTGTTGTTTTAATGCCACTGAATTTTTGGTAATTTGTTACATCAACAAGAGAATACTAATACAAATATATACTGCAAATATTTCTGCAAGATGTTTCCAAGGGTCTGTGAAGCTATTTACATAGAATGACTATGAACTTGGAAGGAGTAGCAATCAGACTTTAGGGACACTGGCTCTGAATTAATGCAAATGTGGAGGAATAAAATAGTAATGTGGTCCATGTGGAAGTTAGGTCAATAATAAATGGACCTTCAGCCTGAGTCCATCTTGTGTTCGTCCTAGTTAGTCAAGTAAAACATCCTGTGGTGTTCCCACATGTTAATTTTATATTTGCAGTTGAAATAGCTATACTCAGCAAATGGAAAAAAATCCATAAGCTGGTTTTCTGACTCATGGAATAAGGGCTAATATGGTAGAAAGACCAAGTGGACATCCCTAAATTTACTCCTCCTTACCAAAATACTAAACCAAGTGCAATACCACATTTCTGAGTGAATTACAGAGATTACTTTAACCATCAACAACTTGAAAGATGCAGGGGTGATGATTCATAGCCTATCCTTGTTTAAACTGCCTGTTTGGCCAATGCAAAAGCTGGATGGATCTATGACTGTGGGTTATTGTTAATGTCATGAAAGAGTGATTCTCATTGCAGCTTTCCTCCAGATGTGTATCTTTACTGGAGCAAATCAACACAGCCAGTAACATGTGGCATGCAGCTATTAATGTGGCAAATAAACTTTTCTCCATTGGCAAGGCATATCTGAAGTAATTGGATTTTACCTGGCAGGGACATCAATACACCTCTATTGTCTTACCTCAGGGCCTGTCCACAAGGACTTGAACTGTCTAATATCCCAAAGAATATCATGTTGGTCCACAACACTGATGACATTATGATTGCACCTGTGAATAGGAAGTACCAGACACTAGCTGTCAAGATGCCTTATGTCAAGTATGTCAGAGGGTGGAAGATAAACTCCCTGAAAATTTAGTCTCTAGTATATCAGTGAAATTTCTAGAGATTCAGTGGTCCATGTTATCTATGGGTATCTAAAGAAAAAGCAAGTTGCCGCACCCTGTAATTTCTACCAGTTGTTGAAAAGTGCAACCTATGATGGACCTCTATACTTAGAAAGCAACATAAACCACATGTGGGTGTGGTGCTCTTACATTTTACTTAACACATAAATCAGCTAGTTGTGAGCGGGACCCAGAGCACGACACTACTCTGCAGCAGACTCAAGCTGTGGTGCAATTAATTTTTCCACTTAAGCCTTGTAACACAGTAGAAGCAACAGTAGTCAAAGTATCTCTGGCAAATTAAGATGCTCTAATGGAGGCCCTAGTTGGCCCCAAGAGGAGAATCAGTATAAACATCAAAATTTTCAGATAAAAACTACTTTCTTGTGTGGACAACTATTCTCGTTGGAGAAGCAATTACTTTATTTCTACTAAACTCTGGTAGAGACTGAAAGCCTGACTAAAGGAAACAAAGGGACTATTATAAATTGGCTTTTTTGGGCTTCCCTGGTGGCGCAGTGGTTGAGAGTCCGCCTGCCGATGCAAGGGACACGGGTTTGTGCCCTGGTCCAGGAAGATCCCACATGCCACAGAGTGGCTGGGCCCGTGAGCCATGGCCACTGAGCCTGCGCATCCAGAGCCTGTGCTCTGCAACGGGAGAGGCCACAACAGTGAGAGGCATACGTACCACACACACACACACAAAAAAAAATATATATATATATATAAAAATTGGCTTTTTTATAACAAAGTAGGTACAGTATTAGCTGACGCAACAAGCCATGAGTTTAAGAAGATGGCAGTATCAGTATCTTTAAGTGGAAAGGACATATACAATATCATGTCTTAACAGATCAGAAAACAAGTATGTTGCTTGAGCAGATAGATAAGTTTCTCCTGATCCCTACTTCTGTGTGTTGCCCACCCTTCCTCAGGCCCCAGTTATGCAATCATGTGAGGTTCCCTATAATCAGGTGACAGAGAAAGAAAAAATCAGCCTTGTTTTTACAGGTGGATTTGCATAATATGTGGGCAGTGGAACTAATGAGATACTACTGCATTACAACCCATCTCAGGGGTGACTCTGAAGAAGAGTGAAGAAAAATCCTTTCACTTTTTCATCTGCCTGTTGGTCATCTGTAAGTCTTCTTTGGAGAAGTGCCTATTTAGATCTTCTACCCATTTTCTGATTGGGTTGGGGTATTTTTTGATACAGAGCAGTATGGACCGTTTGTATGTTCTGGAGATTAATCCCTTGTTGGTTGCGTCATTTGTAAATATTTTCTCCCATTCTGTACATTGTCTTTTCATTTTGTTTATGGTTTCCTTTGCTGTGCAAAAGATTTTAAGTTTAATTAGGTCCCCTTTGTTTATCTTTGTTCTTATTTCCATTATTCTAGAAGACGGATCCAAAAAGATATTGCTGTAATTTATGTCAAAGGGTGTTCTGCCTATGTTTTCCTCTAGGAGTTTTATAGTATCTGGTCTTACATTTAGGTCTTTACTACATTTTGAGTTTGTTTTTGTGCATGGTGTTAGAGTTGTTCTAATTTCATTCTTTTACATGTAGCTGTCCAGTTTTCCCAGCACCACTTATTGAAGAGACTGTCTTTCATCCATTGTATACTCTCTTACCTCCTTTGTTGTAGATTAATTGACCATAGATGTGTGGGTTTATTTCTGGGCTTTCTATCCTGTTCCATCTATCTATATTTCTGTTTTTGTGACAGTACCATACTGTTTTGATGACTGTAGCTTTATAGTACAGTCTGAAGTCAGGGATCCTGATTCCTCAGCTCTGCTTTTCTTTCTCAAGATTGCTTTGGCTATTTAGGGTCTTCCATTGTTCCATAAAATATTTTAAATTATGTGTTCTAGTTCTGTGGGAAATGCCATTCATAATTTGATAGGGATTGCACTGAATCTGTAGATTGCCTTGGGCAGTATAGTCATTTTAGGGAAATGCAAATCAAAACTACAATGAGGTATCACTTCACACCGGTCAGAATGGCCATCATCAAAAAGTCTACAAATAATAAGTGCTGGAGAGGATGTGAAGAAAAAGGAAACCTCCTACACTGTTGGTGGGAATGTAAATTGATACAGCCACTATAGCGAACAGTATGGAGGTTCCTTGAAAACCTGAAAATAGAGCTACCATATGATCCTGCAATCTCACTCCTAGACATATATCTGGGGAAAACCATAATTCAAAAAGATACACGTACGCCAATGTTCACTGAAATGCTATTTACAATAGCGAAGACATGGAAGCAACCTAAATGTCCATCAACAGATGAATGGATAAAGAAGATGTGAGATATATTTACAATGGAATATTATTCAGCCATAAAAAAGAATGAAATAATGCCATTTGCAGCAACATGGTTGGACCTGGAGATTATCATACTAAGTGAAGTAAGCCAAACATAGAAAGACAAACACCATATGATATCACTTATATGTGGAACCTTAAAAAATGATACAAATGAACTTATTTACAAAAGAGAAAGCGATTCAGAGCTCTGTACTGAGCTCTGCCCACCAGAGCAACACCCAGCTCTACCCAACACCAGTCCCTCCCATCAGGAAACTTGCACAAGCCTCTTAGATAGCCTCATCCACCAGAGAGCAGACAGCAGAAGCAAGAAGAACAACAATCCTGCAGCCTGTGGAACAAAAACCACATTCACAGAAAGATAGACAAGATGAAAACGCAGAGGGCTATGTACCAGATGAAGGAACAAGATAAAACCCCAGAAAACCAACTGAATGAAGTGGAGATAGGCAACCTTCCAGAAAAAGAATTCAGAATAATGATAGTGAAGATGATCCAGGACCTTGGAAAAAGAATGGAGGCAAAGATTGAGAAGATGCAAGAAATGTTTAACAAAGACTTAGAAGAATTAAAGAACAAATAAACAGAGATGAACAATACAATAACTGAAATGAAAACTACACTAGAAGGAAGCAATAGCAGAAGAACTGAGGCAGAAGAATGGATAACTGACCTGGAAGACAGAATGGTGGAATTCACTGCTGCGGAACAGAATAAAGAGAAAAGAATGAAAAGAAATGAAGACATCCTAAGAGACCTCTGGGACAACATTAAACACAACACATTCACATTACAGGGGTCCCAGAAGGAGAAGAGAGAGAGAAAGGACCAGAGAAAATATTTGAAGAGATTATAATCGAAAATTTCCATAACATGGGAAAGGAAATAGCCACCGAAGTCCAGGAAGTGCAGAGTCCCATACAGAACAAACCCAAGGAGAAACACGCCAAGATACATAGTAATCAAACTGGCAAAAAATAAGACAAAGAAAAATTATTGAAAGCAGCAAGGGAAAAATGACAAATAACATACAAGGGAACTCCCATAATGTTAACAGCTGATTTCTCAGCAGAAACTCTACAAGCCAGAAGGGAGTGGCATAATATACTTAAAGTGGTGAAAGGGAAGAAACTACAACCAAGATTACTCTACCCAGCAAGGATCTCATTCAGATTCGATGGAGAAATCAAAAGCTTTACAGACAAGCAAAAGCTAAGAGAATTCAGCACCACCTAAACTACAACAAATGCTAAAGGAAATTCTCTAAGTGAGAAACACAAGAGAAGAAAAGGACCTACAAAAACAAATCCAAAACAATTAAGAAAATGGTCATAGGAACATACATACCAATAATTACCTTAAACGTGAATGGATTAAATGCTCCAACCAAAAGACACAGGCTCGCAGAATGGATACAAAAACAAGACTCATATATATGATGTCTACAAGAGACCCACTTCAGACCTAGGGACACATAGAGACTGAAAGTGAGGGGATGAGAAATTTATTCCATGCAAATGGAAATCAAAAGAAAGCCGCAGTAGCAATACTCAGATAAAATAGACTTTAAAATAAAGAATGTTACAAGAGACAAGGAAGGACACTACATAATGATCAAGGGATCAATCCAAGAAGAAGATATAAAAATTATAAATATATATGCATCTAACATAGGAAAAAATACATAAGGCAACTGCTAACAGCTATAAAAGAGGAAACAGTAACACAGCAATAGTGGGGGACTTTAATCCTCACTTACACCAATTGACAGATTATCCAAACAGAAAATTGATTAGGAAACACAAGCTTTAAATGAAACAATAGACCAGATAGATTTAATTGATATTTATAGCACATTCCATCAAAAAACAGAAGATTAAACTTTCTTCTCAAGTGCACATTCTCCAGGATAGATCACATCTTGGGTCACAAATCAAGCCTCAGTAAATTTAAGAAAATTGAAATCATATTAAGCATCCTTTCTGATCACAATGCTATGAGATTAGAAATGAATTACAGGGGAAAAAACGTAAAAAACACAGACACATATGTTACTAAATAACCAAGAGATCACTGAAGAAATTAAAGAGGAAATCAAAAAATACCTAGAGACAAATGACAATGAAAACATGACAGTCCAAAACCTATGGGATGCAGCAAAAGCAGTTCTAAGAGGGAAGTTTATAGCTATACAAGCCTACCTCAGGAAGCAAGAAAAACCTCAAATAAACAATCTAACCTTACATCTAAAGGAACTAGAGAAGAAAGAACAAACAAAACCCAAAGTTAGCAGAAGGAAAGAAATCATAAAGATCAGAGCAGAAATAAATTAAATACAAACAAAGAAAACAATAGCAAAGAACAATAAAACTAAAAGCTGGTTATTTGAGAAGATAAACAAAACTGATAAACCATTAACCAGACTCACCAAGAAAAAGAGGGAGAGGACTCAAATCAATAAATTTAGAAATGAAAAAGAAGTTGCAACAGACACCGCAGAAATACAAAGCATACTAACAGATTTCTACAAGCAAATCTATGCCAATAAAATGGACAACCTGGAAGAAATGGACAAATTCTTAGAAAGGTATAACCTTCCAAGACTGACCCAGGAAGAAATAGAATATATGAACAGACCAATCACAAGTAATGAAATTGAAACTGTGATTAAAAATCTTCCAACAAACAAAAGTCCAGGACCAGATGGCTTCACAGATGAATTCCATCAAACATTTAGAGAAGAGCTAACACCCATCCTTCTCAAACTCTTCCAAAAAATTGCAGAGGAAGGAACACTCCAAAACCCATTCTATGAGGCCACCATCTCCTTGACACCAAAACCAGACAAAGATACTACAAAGAAGAAAATTACAGACCAATATCACTGAGGAATAGAGATGCAAAAATCCTCAACAAAATACTAGCAAACAGAATCCAACAACATATTAAAAGGTTCATACACCATGATTAAGTGGGATTTATCCCAGAGATTCATGGATTCTTCAATAAATGCAAATCAATTAATGTGATACACCATATTAACAAATTGAAGAATAAAAATCATATGATCATCTCAATAGATACAGAAAAGGATTTTGACAAAATTCAACACTGATTTATGATAAAAACTCTCCAGAAAGTGGGCAAAGAGGGAACCTACCTCTCCATAATAAAGGCCGTATACGACAAACCCACAGCAAACATCATTCTCAATGGTGAAAAACTGAAAGCATTTCCTCTAAGATCAGGAACAAGACAAGGATGTCCACTCTCAACTCTATTATTCAACATAGTTTTGGAAGTCCTAGCCACGGCAATCACAGAAGAAATACAAGGAATACAAATTGGAAAAGAAGATGTAAAACTGTCACTTTGCAGATGACATGATACTATACATAGAGAATCCTAAAGATGCTACTGGAAAACTACTAGAGTTAATCAATGAATTTGGTAAAGTTGCAAGATAAAAAATTAATGCACAGAATTCTCTTGCATTCCTATATACTAATGATAAAAAATCTGAAAGAGAAATTAAGGAAACACTTCCATTTACCACTGCAACAAAAAGAATAAAATACCTAGGAATAAACCTACCTAGGGAGACAAAAGACCTGTAAGCAGAAAACTATGACACTGATTAAACTAATTAAAGATGATACCAACAGACAGAGAGATATACAATGTTCTTAGGTTGGAAGAATCAATATTGTGAAAATGACTATACTACCCAAACAATCTACAGATTCAATACAATCCCTATCAAATTACCTATGGCATTTTTTACAGAACTAGAACAAAAAATCTTAAAATTTCTATGGAGACACAGAAGACCCTGAATAGTCAAAGCAGTCTTGAGGGAAAAAAGTGGAGCTGGAGGAATCACACTCCCTGACTTCAGACTATACTACAAAGCTACAGGCATCAAGACAATATGGTACTGGCACAAAAACAGAAATATAGATCACTGGAACAAGATAGAAAGCCCAGAGGCAAACCCATGCGCCTATAGTCAACTAATTTATGACAAAGGAGGCAAGGATATACAATGGAGAAAAGACAGTCTCTTCAATAAGTGGTGCTGGGAAGACTGGACAGCTCCATGTAAAAGAATGAAATTAGAACCCTCCCTAACACCATACACAAAAATAAACTCAAAATGGATTAGAGACCTAAATGTGAGACCAGACACTATAAAACTCCTAGAGGAAAACATAGGAAAAACACTCTTTGACATAAATCACAGCAAGATCTCTTTTGATCCACCTCCTAGAGTAATGGAAATAAAAACAAAAATAAACAAATGGGACCTAATGAAACTTAGAAGCTTTTGCACAGCAAAGGAAACCATAAAAAAAACCAAAAGAAAACCCTCAGAATGGGAGAAAATATTTGCAAACAAATCAATGGACAAAGGATTGATCTTCAAAATATATTAACAGTTCATGCAGCTCAATATTAAAAAAACAAACAACCCAATCCAAAAATGGGCAGAGGACCTAAATAGACATTTCTCCAAAGAAGACATACAAATGGCCAAGAAGCACATGAAAAGCTGCTCAACATCACTAATTATTAGAGAAATGCAAGTCAAAACTACAATGAGGTATCACCTCACACCAGTTAGAATGGGCATCATCAGGAAATCTACAAACAACAAGTGCTGGAGAGGGTGTGGAGAAAAGGGAACCTTCTTGCACTGTTGGTGGGAATGTAAGTTGATACAGCCACTATGGAGAACAGTGTGGAGGTTCCTTAAAAAAACTAAAAATAGAACTACCATACGATCCAGCAATCCTACTACTGGGCATATACGCCGAGAAAACCATAATTCAAAAAGGCACATGCACCCCAGTGTTCACTGCAGCACTATTTACAATAGCCAGGACATGGAAGCAACCTAGGTGTCCATCGACAGACAACTCGATAAAGATGTGGTACATATATACAATGGCATATTGCTCAGCCATAAAAAGGAACGAAATTGGGTCATTTGTAGAGATGTGAATGGACCCAGAGACTGTCATACAGAGTGACGTAATTCAGAAAGAGAAAAACAAATATCGTATATTAACGCATATATGTGAACCTAGAAAATTGGTACAGATAAACTGGTTTGCAGGGCAGAAATTGAGACACAGATGCAGAGAACAAACGTAAGGACACCAAGGGGGGAAAGCGGCAGGGGGATGGGGGTGGTGTGATCAATTGGGCGATTGTGATTGACATGTATACACTGATGTGTATAAAATTGTTGACTAATAAGAACCTGCTGTATAAAACGATAAATAAAATAAAATTCATAAATTTTAAAAATTCAAAAAGAAAATAAAAAGTCCTACCAGGAAAAAAACAAAAACAAAAACACTTGTGATTCAGTAATGACCACACTGGGGCATCAAGCCTTCCTGTTAAATTTTTTAGGAAAATCAAGTCATCTTAATTTGGGTTTCTCATGATGGTGTTCATTTTTACCTGATAGTTATTTTAAACACTTTTTCTAATAATTTATTAGAATAAGATGTTTAACATACATTGGTAGATTTGTGCTTTGCTTGAGGTTTTCTATTTCCAAATGTATTTTAAATATCAAATATTTTATTTCACTGATACGTTTTTAATTTTGTGAATTCTACTTTTTTAAAAACAAAATATACTCATATTGGTATTTCAGTATTAGGCAAAATAATGACCAAAAAACTGGCATTGGTCTTCCCTGGTGGCTCGGTGGTTAAGAATCTGCCTGCCAATGCAGGGGACACGGGTTTGAGCCCTGGTCTGGGAAGATCCCACATGCCGCGGAGCAACTAAGCCCGTGTGCCACAACTACTGAAGCCCTTGTGCCTAGAGCCCATGATCCACAACAAGAGAAGCCACCACAATGAGATGCCTGCACCCAGCAACAAAGAGTAACTCCTGCTCACCGCAACTAGAGAAAGGCCACACACAGCAACATGGACCCAACACAGACAAAAATAAATAAATTAAATAAAATTTTTTTTTAAAAAAGCATTATAAAGAAATGAATATGATCATAAATTTTGAAAGCCCAGGTTAACTATTTTAAAATCTGCATATTGTCTACATTTGTTTCTTGAAACACTCACCAGAAGTATTGCAAATTCATTATTTATTTTCAAAGCAACATCAAAATAGACCACACATGTAATGGATGAGCTTGGATGGGAGAATTTATATATTGGCTATATGGACTTGAAAATCAAATCAGTGTGCGATGTCAGACACAATCAAAAGTGGGCAACTTGATATATATTCCATGTGGTATGGAACAGAGCAGCTATTTGAAGATGAAGGAAAACGATTCAACTAAGAAATAAACAGTGATGAAATGATCAGCTGAGCAACAAAGGGAAGTTCTTAAGTTCCAGCAACTATTCAAGATCTTAAAGCCTTATGAAACCAGAAAAACAAGCTTCCTTATAAGACATACAATGTAATGCATTAATTACTACTACTACTTACTATTTCTTACTCTGAAAAGAATAATTTTAGTTTTGTGGGTGAAAAAATGATGAATAAGGATGAAATATAATAAGAAGACAGGACTAGAACATAACTTTTTGCAATCTGCAGCCAAATGTGCTAATATAATTTGAAAAATACAAAGCGTTTCAAGTCAGAGTGAGAACATATCTAGCTTGGTGTCAGGAGAGGCTTCTTACTGAAAGTAGCATTTTTGGTCAGCATATGTCTGGTTGATGTTATTAAACCAAAGTGTAACCTGACACCAATGAAAATTTGAATTCAGAATTATCAGCGAAATCAATAAACAATTAAGTGTTGCCATCCTCAATTTTTAAAGCTATGAGTTATTTTAAGAAAAATATAACTATCAAGTACTCTCAGGTTAGTTGAAATTTCAAAATTAGTCGAATACTATGTCAACAAAAGAAACCAAAGCAAATATGCATTTGCAAATCCCCCTTCCAAGGATTCCAATACACCCCTTCCAATTTCTGTTTCCTAGTTTCATTCCTTCTCATTTAGAATCACAATATGGTATACGAGTTCACGATGAATAGTCTGTGACTATTATCTACCCACCAAATATTTATTGAGCAGTTACTATTTGTAAGGCAATATGAAATTAAGGAAGGAGTCATACTCAATACATATATATACTCACATCTATGAAAAAGAGAGATATGAGTATAATGAGTAGAAGTTAGTATGGAATAGTGAATGAAGATATTTTCAAATGGAGTGTTATGAAGAACTTTGAGGATGTAGTGATATTTGAACTGAACCTTGAAGTGTGGATATGATTTGGTGTACAGAATTGGGGAGATGTAGCTGGAAAGACATCTCTGAAAACTTTCTGAGAAAGAACAGAAATGTCAATCACATCCAGGTACCTCAATAGGGAACTCCATGGAGGCAGTTGCTGGAACATAAACTGTGGGAAGAATAAGGAGAATTATTTTTGGAAAATAATATTTGAGCCAAATTATAAGGCAAGGGAAGGAAGAGCACAGGATGACAGAGATTGCAAGACAAGGCATGAAGGAATGCCCTGTTCATCCCATTTCTTAGAGCCCAGTTGCAAAAAGGACCTTGTTTTCATAGTTTTCTCCCCCAACTCTGCTTTTATCACCAAATGAAGGCCTCCAAACCTTGTAAGCCTCTAGGTTTTGATGGGAAATCATTGCTGTTTCCTTGCCATTTTCTAGTAGAACCGCTGAATTTCAGAGCTGAAAGATGTTTCATCTGTCAATTAGGTGAGTCTCCCATTTTTATATGAGAACACTGAGGCTCAGAGAAATTGAGTACCTCATTCAGAATTACACAGGTAACTATTGTCAACTCTCTAATGAAAATCCGAGTCTCTACCTTGCCAGTTGAGTGTGCTTATGAATCTATGTGTGCCTTGCCTGTAGCCTGCCCCATTCTGCATCCAGAGTTATCAAGGGACCTATGAAGAGGCAAACAGAAACAGTGTTTGGAAGGGTGACGCCAATGGAGAAAGTCATTTTAGATACAACACTAAGGATACAGCTGACACAGATATTAATTTTAAGGCTGATAGCTTCTACCCACCTGATGGTGTTGATACAAACACTGATAAATCATCTCCATTGATAAGCTCATATTTTTGGAAGAGGAGTTATGGAGGCATATACATTAAGTTTATGAGGCAGCTATGCTTCAACAATCCCTTTGCCTTCCCCAATCGTTCCTTAACAAAACCAGGGACACAGCAGCCATCCGTACCAAGCCTGCACCACTCAGAATCAGACATTCTATCTGCAAAGGATCCACAGACTGGCCAGCTCCAATGACATGAGTTATAGGTAAGAACAGAACACTATAAGCTTCACTTATGTCCAATAAAGAAAAAGTCTATTTATAGAGACTCAAACACTGGTTGGATCTAATGCAAACTTAATGGTCTCTGTATTTGCCAGGATTATTTGGCTTTTTGTATTCTGCCAGTTCCAGGCTAAATATAGTGTAGTACATGGGTAACTCCCTCTGTATCTGAACAGAGAGGCAGACAGGCTGCCAGAGCACCACATGTAAAAGACCTAATTGAGGGGGAGGGGATGGGTTGGTCATCCGCTCCTAGAGGCTTCTGTACTTAATGAGAGTGCAAACCTACTACATTACTACACAGCTGACTCAGTAAGACTTGTGGTCCACATCGTCTACAGAAGCTACTCAGAATTCACAAAGGTGGAGTGTTAACTGAAAGAGGACTCTATGTAGGGAACCCCGAATTAGCTACTACCAGCCAATGAATGACCTCTTTAGACTCAGTCTCCCTTATCCCAAACTGAGCGTACTTTTTGCCAGACTATAAAAGACCCAGGACATACCAAAGTACTTCAGAATCTGACTGCTTTAATTCTGGTTTTCTGCCATTTCTGAGCTTTTTTCTGTGTGATGCAGGGGAAATTACTCAGCTTAATTTGCTCTTCTGTAAAAAGGAGCTGCAAGGAAGCATCTTGGTATAAACATTACATGTAAAACATCTAGCAAAACCCCTCATACATGGTAGACACTCAGGAAATTGTAGTACATTGTAGCTCCTTTATCATTCGGGATTTTATTGCAGCATGGATCCTAGGCTCTTAAATATTATTTGGTCTTCCTTTCACATAATCTATATATAATTAATTAGAATAAATCATAAATCCAGAAATGATGATAAAACATCATCTTAGTTTATTTCCTTCTCTCTAGGAGGTAGACATTATTCAATTACTGGAATTAGATCTACCTTCCCAGTTATTACAACTTGTTACTTTATAGTTCAAGAGAAAGTGAATGAGTCCAGATATTGAGAAAGAAAAATAAAGCCACATGTGGAACTGTGACACTAAATTATTCAAGTTCATAGATTCATTTAATCCACTCTTTTAAATTGAGAGAATTGGAATTAAGTAATTAAGAGGCCACAGCTCCTGTCTTTAGAAAGTTAAAATTTAGCAGGGGAAGCAGAAAGCTAAACAAACTGTGTGTGTGTGTGTGTGTGTGTGTGTGTGTGTGTGTGAGTGAGAGAGAGAGAGAGAGAAAGAGTAAACAGAACGGTGTATACAGTTTTATGAAAACACTCAAGATGGAGCAAGTTCCTGTTCAGACACCACTTCTTCAAACCACCCTTGTTAGTATACTATTTTTTAAAGGACTTTCCCTGATAGAATGTTACTATAGCACCTTCAAATAATCAACTGTTCTCACCCAAATTCAACTATTTCTGTTTTATAAAATCTCAGGTTATTCTTATCCGGGGAACTCAGTGAACAATGAAAGAACATAGTTGCGAGTACGTCAAAAATATACTGGGTTAACTGCATACACATTACTAAGCAATTAACATAGGAATATTAACAGTTTAGTAGCTTTGTCTTATACAACAAAGGCATTCTTTTAACAGTCTTTTCAGGGTCCCTGATAGATTTCATGTAATTTCATCTAATTGAATTGATCAGTGCTTCTTCGATTCTCTGAGCCACTAGGAGGCCTCACAATGACTGAAAGATTTGGCTGGCTCACCTTTCTGGAATCAGAGGCTGCTGGTCAGAAGTGGCCACACCCTCCACCTCACTCCAAAGTTATTTAAGGGTTTCTAGGGCTCCTGTAAGCCCTCGAAGTGGTCTATTTGTCTATTCCCTGAAGGAAGGATTCTTTTTCCAGTAAAACCTAAGAAAGTCTTTTAGAAAACTGTCCTCCCAGGAAGCTCAGTTAACTGTTTGTCATTGGTCCTATTTACCACTTCAAAACTTCCTAAACTGTGCCCAGAAACTGGTAGCCTTAAGTTGTGTTTCACAACCATATACTGATGGTTGGAATTAGAAATCTTCAAATGTTTACTGGCCCACTAAGGATGGACTACAGACTCTGAAATACAGAAAGTCCTTATTACCTGAGGGTCATTTGCAGTGGGAAAAACTATATAAATTATTTAAGATAGGGATAAATTAATAAATTTTTTAAAAAATCAAGTGACGTTATCTTAAAAATGAAACTAAATTAAGATGCTGTTTGATTTTTTATTCATTAACTTCAAAATGTAATTGAAATTCTACTTAATTCTTACAATGGAGGAAAAAAATTTTTAAATCAATCACATGTTATATGAAAGCTCTGAATGACAACTTTCTTCAGGTTATATTTCGTCTTTACAACAGATATTTTAGATCTTCATCAGTTTCCCTAAGGGCTTCTGTTAATCATTTGAAAAATCAAATCATGCTCTTTAGAAGCATCAATCTTATCATTACCCTTGTTATTTTTTCTTAATCAGTATTAAGCAGTCTAAACATGCTAATTCTAATGTCAGTGATTTGCCTGTGGTTTGATCAAGTCTCCAATACAGTATTGGAAAATTAGCATTTTCGTCTTAACTGATGTTCATTCTATGTGCATTGTATTATTTAGTGTTAACGATATCCAAAAATCAGTAAGATGAGAAGTAGAGCAGAGTGTTACTTAGTTATCAGTTGGGGACTTAATTTTATAAAGGGTTGATTCGTTTGTAAATATGTTCTTATTATAATGCCCTCTACCTCATTAATTATAACTTTTCTAAATCAAAGGACACAGATAATGAATATTTAGATAATGTGGACCCTTATATTTTCTTTTCATTGTTCTTAGTAACTGTCAGCCCAACTTGTTGTCCATGATTAATTTAGGGGATTGTCTACATGTCACCATGCAAAAACAAAAGTTACTTGATTGCTCAATTCTTCTTAAGGGAGTAGGCCAGCAGTGAGAAATTGTCACGCCATTTAGTGATCCTCCCAATTCCAATCCAAGGCACGATAATGCTGCAATTGTTTCGGTAGTGGAGGTGTCCAGTTCAAATCTCATGACTCCGAGGGGAAACTATGAAGAATTGTTACCAAATGCCTGGTTCATCCTGGTAGAAACGTAATCAGAGTGGAAGTGGAAGTGCCTGCTTGGCACAGTCCTAGTCCAAGGATCAGCAGTTGCATCAGAGAGAAGTCTGACAATCTATAAGAATCCAGAGCTCTGGATCCTGACCCTAGCTCTTCCTCTAACTATGAGTAGAACTTCATAAAAGCCTCTGTGACCCCCATTAGTTCAGTTTCTGTATCTGCCAAATTGGATAATAATTTGTTCCCTCCTAATCCTTGTAATAGGCTGAATAATGAGCCCCTGACGATGTCCATGTCCTAAATTTCCTAGAACCTGTGAATATGTCACCTTACATGTTCAAAGGGATGTTTCCGATGTGACTAAGGATTGGGGGATGGGAATATTATCCTAGATTATCTAACTGGGTCCAATGTAATCACAAGGGTCCTTACAAGAGGGAGGCAGGGGGATCAGAGTGAGTAGCAGAAAAGGTCACCATGGAAGCAAGAGGTTGGAGTGATGTGAAGAAGGGGTCATGAGGCAAAGGGAGCAGGCGGCCTCTAGAAACTGAAAAAGGTAAGGGAATGGATTCTCCCCTGAAGCTTCCCAATGGAACACACCCCCACTGACATCTTGATTCTATACTTCTGACTCCCAGAACTGTGAAAAAATAGATTTATGTTGTTTTAAGCCCTCAACTTTTTGGGGATTTTCACAGCAGCAACAGGAAATTAATACAATGTGTAAATGACTAGGAAAATCAACAGAGCAGTAAGTTTGAGATCCCTCAGGAAAGTCAAAAGAAGCATTTCAAAGCAAGATGACATGGTAGGTCATACTCTGTCCATAGATAATTAGTAAAAATTCCATGAATTATAAACGCGTATGAACCAGGATTGGGTCGTTCCTTGGTTTTTACATGCTTTAAAACAAGTGGGAAAAGTACAATTAGACGTGGCATGAAGGTCTCAGCTTTCTTGATTACATCACAATGGTCTCCAGGTGTAGTCTACCTTATCACTCCCATGACCTTCAATCATCCACTATGCTGTCCATTTAACCTCATACCTTTCCCCCTTTTTGCTCTTCTCCTCCCACACCTCTTCTTGCTTTCTGAAAATGTGACCGCTGCACTTTGTCAGAAAACAAAACACTGAAAAGCACCTGAAACTAACATCTTCAGGGCAATTTTCTCAGCATTTAAGCAGCTAGTCCCTTGTTTAGGAAGAAAGAATGGGGTGAGAGCAAGGGATAGCTTGAAACACACCATAATATTCAGACTCCAACTTGGAAGTCCACAAAGGAAATGCATCTCTCACGTTATTAATATTCTGGTCATCACTTTTTGGCTCCAAATAAACTTGTTCTAAAGCCAATCAGTCCAATGTTCGAAACTTCAAATGTGACATAGAAATATTTACAAGGACGGGAGTTATTACTTCGAGTATTATGTATAGTCCCTAGATTTATTAAGTGTGATATTGTGATTTATAATGAGAAATATATACTTGGTCTTCTTCCCCTTCCTGGCACAGACTTCCTAAAACCACTGGAATTTCCTAAGTGTTGAGAGCAACCAAGGTGTCTTTTGTTATGTTAATGAGGTGACTTTCGGAAAGCTTTCCAAGGTAACCTAAGAAGGGAGTTGTTTGCCAGTAAAGCCAACCTTGTGATTAGAGGATTGAAACTTTCAATCTCACTCCTCACCTTCGACCTCCAGGGAGTGGAGTGAGGATGAAGATTGAGTTCAATCACCAAAGACCAATGATTTTTTTTTTTTTTTTTGCGGTACGCGGTACGCGGGCCTCTCACTGTTGTGGCTTCTCCCGTTGCGGAGCACAGGCTCCGGACGCGCAGGCTCAGCGGCCATGGCCCAGGGGCCCAGCCGCTCCGCGGCATGTGGGATCTTCCCGGACCGGGGCACAAACCCGTGTCCCCTGCATCGGCAGGCGAACTCTCAACCACTGCGCAACCAGGGAAGCCCAAAGACCAATGATTTAATCAATCATGCCTATGTAATGAAGCCTCCATAAAACCCCAAAAGGACAGGGATCAGAGAGCTTCCAGGTTCAAAAAAGCATGCCCAGAGAGGACATGGACTTCCCAAGTCCCTCCCCACATACCTCGCCCTATGTATCTCTTCATCTGGCTATTCATCTGTATACTTTATAATATCTTTAATAAAGTGGTAAATGTGTTTCCCTGAGTTCTGTGAGCAATTCCAGCAAATAACCAAATCCAAGAGGGAGGAGGTTATAGGAACCTCCAATTTGTAGTCAAGTTAGACAGAATTTGTGGGTAACCTGGGGACCAATTACTTGTGATTGGCATCTGTAGTATAGTCTCCTGGGACTGAGCACTTAACTTGAGGGATCCGATGCTATCTCCAAGTAGACAGTGTCAGAATTGAGTTAAATTGCAGGACACCCAGCTGGTGTCCCAGATTTGCTTGGTGTGGGGAAAAAAAACACCCATCTGGTGTCACAAGTGTTGTTAGTTCTATTTCTCTAGAGAACACTGACAAATACAATGGCTAAGTTAGAGTCCTTTAACAGGAAAAGAAGCAAATCATAACATAATATTCTAATATTCCCAGGTTCTGCACCACTTTCAGAGCAATCTCAGATGTCTTTAAGATATCACCAATGATATTATGAAAGAAAAGTTCACAAAACTAAAAAAGTTCGATCTGCTGCTTCACCTCTGTACCCCATCCCAATGTGGTATTTTGAGATCCAATCTGTAAAATCCAACTCTGGAAGACTGCAAAACTTAGAATGATTCTAAATTATTTTCTGTAGTAGCATTCTTTGATATTACAAGTATCAACATAGGATTACCCTACAACAATATTCATATACCTCACCCATCTCAATGGGCAGCACTAAATTGCTTGATTGCAGCAAGTAAATTGAGATAGTAAAAAGAATTTAAGACTCCAACAACCTCATTTTTCTTAGAAAATCTTTGCCAATGGTTTCTAATATATATCATTAATATTTACTTTATGAACATCTAAAAAGCATGAAACTGAAAGTATCTTGATAGTCCCTAGACTGACTTAACTTTCTCATTAGTATAACAAGAAAAAGTAAACTATGTGTTTTCTCATTACAAAAATAACTACTATTTTCATACTGAAGTCTGTTCCCTCTTCTGGTTGTTACCTGGGTTAGGTTACCTGATATGTATGGGTTCCAAAGAAACCTTTCTGCTTTCTCCTGGAATATTGGCCCCTGTGCTACCTTTGGGATGTTTTGTTCTTTTGTTTTTCATTCCTGAGGCAAGGAATGATTATTCCTTCATGTCTCAGTTTGATTCTTGCCATGTAAGTGCTCTAATCCAATATCAAGGCATTAAAAACTTCCAGCAGTTACTTAGCAAAACAAACCCTGCTTTTTCATTAAAATCCATTATCATCACAGCTAGAAAAAATGATTCAGGGCGACTCTGATATGCTTACCTCAAAACATGATTGTTTCAGTTAATATATTGACTAAAATTTGAATGTATGAACAATACAGTTTCCAGGAAATCATCTGTGAAATGTACATGCTGCTTATGTAGTTTATATAGTTTAAACAACCAAAAAGAATAAGGTAATTTTGTTCCAAATGTCAAAGGAATGTCCCAAAAGTTCTTATCTGTAAATATTGTTGTTTTCTTGCTTACCCATTTACTAAAATTTATGGGTATGAACAATAGAATTTTCTGGAGAACTTCATGATAAAGCAAAAGCTGCTGTGTAATTTAAACCAACAAATAGTACACAATGACTTTGCTCCAAATCCAAGTCAATATTCTTGAATAGGAAAAATTAAGAAAGTAAAAACAAAAGAGGTGTAAGAACTCGGGTCTTCCCTCCTTTCATCAAGTATGAAGATTGGGCATTAGGAAGTGGAAAATTTTGAGCACGTTAATAGGTAAAAATGTATGATAGTGTTTAAAAAGATGATATAATTGTAAGGTTTTTTTCCTCACTTAATATAAGCATAACCAAAAGAATTATGTACAGTGATTATTCCCATTTTATGGATGATGCAGCTGAGGTGGTGAAGTTCTCAAGGATACAGAGCTAGTGAGTATCAAGGCCAGGATTTGACTTAGTCGTTCTGTCCTCAGAGCCTTGCTCTAGATAGGGTTTACACAATTCAATAATGTACAAATATAGGAAAAGGTGAAAACAAGGTTTTTTTTTACTCAAATTCAGATGCCTAATAGGTTTCTTATTTTCTTAAAACAAAATGACACAAAAAAAATTAACTTCTAGGCTTCCAAGTCATAAATGTTACCATATCACCTATTAGACTACAAATACTTAACAACACCCCCTGGTCAATGGCTCAACAAATTGGACTATTCCTGCAATCCATCTGCTTAGCAGGTGGCATAACTTTCACTATTAAGGGACCTTTGTGGTTCAACGCAGGTACAACAGGGTGGGAATAGCAACAAGGTGGATGTCATCTTTAAGTAAAATGGACAACTTCTTAAAAGAGATGCATGGGTAGTTAATGGCAGGAGTTTTCCAGAACCAGAACGTTCTCTAAAAGTATCATGTAATATTAACTTTTCTCAGCCGTCTGACCTCTCCACTGTCCCCTGTAAGACATGTGGATATTCCTATTGTTGAGCCCTCTCTCTTTATTGCTGATTAATTTATTTCCAGAATCTACAGCAGTCTTTATTTCAAAATGAAATGATGTTTTGTTGTTACCTCAGTAAATAAACTACTCTGGCTAGAGTGGAAAATAAGAATCCCATGTTAAATGTAAAATATGGAATTCCATGCTAAAGTAAACCATGTTAGAATAAAAAATTCTGTTCATTGGAAAAGAATTCCATATGGAATAAATATGAATTAGCCTGAGTTATATTCTTCATATCTTAATTATTTTATTACACCCTTGCTTAACTATGCTGAAAACACTCATTGTATCTCATCCTTGCATAAGACTTAGAAATAATAAATTTTTTAGAAATACCATGGCAGCAACTGTCATTTCTTACAATTTTTAAAGTCTTTTCTCTTAAAAGGGCTGAACCCCAAACTCAATTCCTTAAGATGAGAAACACCTTCACTCCAAATAATGAAATGTGGTGACAGTGATGAGAAAGAGATGACAAAGAATATTTAAAGTGGAAATGAGTTGTACACCTGAAACTAACACAACATTGTTAATCCACTCTACTCCAATATAAAATAAAATTGTTTTTAAATAATAAAAATAAAGTCACTGAAAAAATAAATAAAGTGAAAATGAAATGCTTACCTCTTTATCTATGGCCTGCAATGTTTTGGGGTTTTTTGTAGTTTGAATGTTTAATAACAATCTAGATACTCACTAGAGAGTAATCCATCTGAGAGCCTGACCATTCATTCTTCTATGACTTCAGCACAGAGCACCAAGTCTGAAACACAAAAGTTTCTCGGTAAATATTTATTAAATTAAAAGAAAGACAACTGTTTTTCTCTCAAACATAGGGTATCACTCAAATTCACTGACAAAGTATATAAATTGTACCCAAATGGAAAGTGAGATCATAGGATCATAGAATTTTAGAAATGCAAGGAAGTTCATGAGGTTTCTTTCTTGGTGCCTAAGAAAATTCTAGGCTGTAGGAGAAAAGTACACACTAAGAGAATAATCCAGTTCTCAAGCTGCTGTGTTTTTTCTCCTAGTTATGTGCATTTTTCTGATATTTTAAAATTCAGTTTCCTTTTCATTCACATTGGAATGACCATCCAGTCTACTTACTAGATGCCTCTTAGGCGAGCTCTTATCAAAGCTCAGCACAGAAGTATCATCTATTGGGATCAGGCCCCTTTCTGTTCCTCCTTTACACTTAAATTAAAAATTCAGTGTGTCTCAATTATAAGAAAATTATAGCTCAATTGCAAAGAATAATGCCAATTTCAGAGAGAAATGTTTAATATCACAGTAGAAACAAATATTGTAGAGCTTTTAAAATAGAGAACTAGGACTTCCCTGGTGGCGCAGTGGTTAAGAATCCACCTGCCAATGCAGGGGACACGGGTTCGAGCCCTGGTCCAGGAAGATCCCACATGCCACGGAGCAACTAAGCTCGTGCACCACAACTACTGAGCCTGCGCTCTAAAGCCGCAACTACTGAGCCCGCATGCCACAGCTACTGAAGCCCACACGCTTAGAGTCCGTGCTGTACAACAAGAAAAGCCACTGCAATGAGAAGCCTGCGCACTGCAAGAAAGAGTAGCCTCTGCTAGCCACAACCAGAGAAAGCCCACGAGCAGCAATGAAGACCCAACGCAGCCGAAAATTAAATAAATACACTTATTAAAAAAATAAAATAGAGAACTGTAGAACACATCCAGAGAGCTTACCTAAATCAAAGATATACCATGGTTATCTTTAAATGTAATGGTTTAACAGAAAGATGTTAAGAGGTCAGTCAAGGACCTACAGCAAATAAATCAATCCTTCTGCCTGTTATTATATCAATAGTTTCATTCCTGTGGATTTGTATAGCTTTAAAATGCAAACATACTTGAGACAGGTCATATCTGCAAACACCCTATCATTTAAAACCTTATCAGGGGGACTTCCCTCGTGGTCCAATGGTAAAGAATCCGCCTTCCAATGCAGGGGATGCAGGTTTGATCCCTGATCAGGGAACTAAGATCCCACAGACCACGGGGCAACTAAGCCCGTACACCACAACTACTGAGGCCGCGTGCCTAAACTAGAGAGCCTGGGTGCCGCAAACTGTAGAGCCCATGCGCCCTGGAGCCTGCACACCACAATTAGAGAGAGAAAACCCGCATGCTACAACTAGAAAGAAGCCTGCACGCCACAACAAAAGATCCCGTGTGCCTCAACGAAGATCACATGTACCGCAACTAAGACCCAATGCAGCCAAAAATAATAAATTAATTAATTAAAAATAAAAACAAACAAAAAACCTTATCAGGATTACTAATCACTTGACAGCAAGTCTGAGAATCAAAGCAGGTACCCCAGGATGTAAAGGAAAGATAGCTTCAGAAGTAATTTAAGTACATCAAAGATAAAATGTATATCAACTGGATTTGAGCTCTTTCTCTTCAGAGTCCATAAACGTTTTGTACAATTTTATGGGACTTATGTATATTGCAGTTACATGACTGTTTTATTCTTCCCTTTAGCGTGTGTCCTCTGTGTGGGTAGGAAAACTTCTATTTGTTTCCTCAGTTCCTATTCAGTGCTTTGCATGAAGCCAATGCTCATTTTATGTTTGTATATTAAATTCTGCTTTGAGCCATCATTACATTTGGTAACTACACTCTTTGGTCATATTTAGAATAAAAAAGAAGCAAGCGATAGTCCATAGACATGGGCTAATTAATTGCAGAAGCACTAATACTCTAAAACAAATCAGCTGTAATGTATAGCGGCATCCATTTTGTTGATTTTCTATCTCCAGATACAATTAAAAAGAAAAAGACAATTAAACCTGGCATATTTTTGTGTGCTGCAATGTTGACCTATGAAGCTCCATTCTTTCACCAGCAACCTTTGCAAACCACTAGTTACTGGTTTTATTTAATATGTCCAAATCTGATTTAACGGAACTCCGAGCCATTCTAGCACATCAGGCACAAAAAGTCCCTTTGATCTTCTTGCCACTTTTAAGAAACATCTGCATCTTTGTAAAGACCTGGTGGGAAGAGCCAAAAGTTTGAGAACAGATACAGCCACATGTAAGAAGATAGAAAGAATTGTTAGAGGAACCAACTCTTCTTGTTAGAGTCCCAGAGACCTGAATGGAAGGCTGGCAGCATCTAGGGCTATAAATGTAGAGTCGTTTCCAAGAGTTGGATTTCAGAGGTGACCCATTCCACCATTCTATTGAATAAAACAGCCTGATATCATTGTCAAAGAAGGACAAAGTAGTAAGATTGGTTTTAAGGTTATCCAAACATTTGCTTCACAATAAGGAAATTACAAGCAAAAAAGTTCCTACTTGGACTTTGCCCTTTTCTAATTTTTTAAGATAAAATTTAAACCTTTTTTTGTCAAAATTTCTCTGTTGTGTTTTATTCCATCTGGGTTTCATTTCAGGGAAAAAAGAATAGCCTCCATAAATATCCAACATATATCTCTGTGCATAGGGTACACAATGGTCAACTACTGCATCTGTATCCTCTACAAGATTCTGATCCCACCAAGTGCTTAGAAACGCTCTATATATTCCCCAGCTCCAGTCACGTGTTAACTGAACTGAACTTTTTTGTGTTCCAGATAAATGCTGGAGTGTGCCATGTAAAAAAAATGTTCAAACACTTCTTTTGCACTGAGTTTTGCAAATGACAAGATGAAGATCCTGGGACTAGCTCAGATGTGTTGGATAAGAGAGATCCCTGAGGGCTAGTTCCAAGACCTGGGAAGGGTTAGCCCTTACCTCCCATTCTGCCGCGAGCCTGAGGCCTCCTTTCCCACGCAGGTGGAAATGGAGAACTGAATGAAAGAAAACGCAAAGTAGCAGATGACAGCAGAAGTTTTCCATCATAGCCTCACCCAGTTCTCTAGCACATGTTGCAGACTGAATGTTCTGTGAAGCCCAAGAAGCATGAACTGAACAGGAGGTTGAGCCAAAACTCCTCATGGTTTATTGAAAACATTTCCAGGGCTTGGAAATGTATCCTAATAGGAATTCCTATCATTTCTGGCAAAGCCAGGCAAACTAGGATGTTCTGAGAACCCAGTGGCCTTCCCTCTCCCCTTTTAGCAAGAAAGACAAAGTAGTCCAGAGGTACATATTTGAAAATAAGTTGCTCTCAGAATTTAAACAAGATTCAAAGTCTTATGTCCTAGAGTATTCTGAATTTTCACTTATATAGGTATACATATACATATTTATGTAGTTAATACGGCACAGGCTGGGAAGCAAAAAAAATCTAGATTCTAAACTATGATCCCCTTCTCACGGAAGGCTACTAAATGAGCTCTGAGGTGTCTCCAAATTGTAAATTATGTTGCTATTTCATTTTATTTTTATCAAATTTTTTGAAGTATGTTTTAGGAATGGTAAACTGCGTACATATGAAGTGTACCATTAAATGAATTCTGACAGATGCACACATCCATGAAACCACCAATACACTAAAAAAGCAGAATATTTCCATGACCCCCAAAAGACTGCTGGTGCCCCTTTGTAGTCAAGCCCTTTCTCTACCTTCAACCCAGCCAACCACTGATCTGTTTTCTGTCAGTATGAAGGAGTCTGTATTTATGGAAATGGAATTATGTAGTAAGTACTCTTTTATGTCTGGCTTTGTTCACTCGGCATAATGATCTTGAGACTTAACCATGTGATTGAATGCACCAGTAATTTCTTCATTCTTATTGTTTTGTTTTATTTTTCTAACCACATATCTGCTGATGGACAGTTGGGTTATTTCTAGTTTGGAGCTATTTTAAATAAAACTGCTATGGACATGCATATACAAGTCTTTGTGTGTTTCTCCTGGGTAAGTACTCAAGAGTGGAATGGATGGGTCATCTGTTAGTTGTATATTTAAAATTTTTAAAAAGTACAAATTTGTTTTCCAAGCTGGTTATCTAATTTTATAGTTCCATCATGAGTAATTTTATATTCCACATTGTCACCAACACTTAGTATGGTTAGTCTTTTTAATTTCATCCGTTCTATTTGTGCATGTAGCTCTGTCTCTCTCTCTTTTTTTTTTTTTTTTGTGGTACACGGGCCTCTCACTGTCGTGGCCGCTCCCGTTGCGGAGCACAGGCTCCGGACGCGCAGGCTCAGCGGCCATGGCTCACGGGCCTAGCCACTCCGCAGCATGTGGGATCTTCCTGGACCGGGGCACGAAGCCATGTCCCCTGCATCGGCAGGCGGACTCTCAACCGCTGCGCCACCAGGGAAGCCCTCTGTCTCATTTTTATGTGGATTTTCCTGATGACTAATGTTAAGCATCTTATCATGCCCTTAGGACCATTACTTTATCTTCTTCTGTGAGGCATCAATGAAGTTATTTTTATATTTAGAAGTTTGTTTCTGTTTTCACTGTTGAGTTGTAAAAGTTATTTATGTATTTTGGTTACAAGTCTTTTGGCAGATACACATATTGCAAATATTTTCCCCAATCTTTGGCATGGTTTATTTTCTTAACCATGTCTTTTGAAGAGAAAAAGAGGATGTAATAATAAAGCTAAATTTAATGTGTTTTTGTCTGGTTTATACTTTTTGCTCCCCCAAATTGCAAAGATTTTCTCCTTTTTTCTTTAGAAGTTTATTATTTAACTTTTTATTTTGTGATAATATTAGACAGTCAGAAAAGTTTTCCAAGTAGTATTGAGGGTTCCCAAAGACCTTCACAGAGCTTCCCTTAATTTTAACATTTTTTATATTCATACAATTATCAAAACTAAGATGATAAGACTGGGAAAATGCTGATAACTAACCTGGAGGCTTTATTTGCATTTAACCAGTTTTTACACTAATGTCATTTTTCTCTTTTTAATTGAAGAATAGTTAGCTTACAATTGTATATTTGTTTTACTTATACAACACAGTGATTCAAAATTTTTATATACTCCATTTAAAGCTATGATCCCTGTGCTGTACTATACATCCTTGTAGCTTATTTTATACATAGTATTTTGCACCTCTTAATCCCCTACCCCTATCTTGCCCCTCCCACATTCACTCTCTTCACTGGTAACCACTAGCTTATTCTCTGTATCTGTGAGTCTGTTTCTGTTTTGCTATATTCATTTGTTTGTTTTATTTTTTAGATTCTACATATAAGTAATAACAAGCTGTATTTATCTGTCTCTGACTTATTTCACTAAGCATAATAGCCTCTAGTCCATCTCCATTAGTGCAATGGCAAAATTTTATTACTTTTTATGGCTGAATAGTATTCCATTGTGTGTGTGTGTATGCATGTGTGTATATATATATATATATATATACCAAGTCATCTTTATCCATTTGTCTGTTGATGGACACTTAGGTTGTTTCTGTATCTTGGCTATTGTAAATAATGCTGCTGTGGACACTAGGGTGCATATATCTTTTTAAATTAGTGTTTTAATATTTTCTGGATATATGCCCAAAAGTGGAATTACTGGGTCATATGATAGCTCTATTTTTAGTTATTTGAGGAACTTCCATACTGTTTTTCATAGTAACTGCACCAATTTACATTTCCACCAACAGTGTACAAGGGTTCCCTTTTCTCCACATCCTCTCCAGCATCTGTTATATGTGGTCTTTTTGATGATAGCTCTTCTGACAGGTATGCAGTGATAGCTTATTGCGGTTTTGATTTGCATTCCCTTGATGATTAATGATGTTCAGTATCTTTTCATGTGCTTGTTGGTCATCTGTATGTCTTCTTTGGAAAAAGGTCATTTCAGGTCTTCTGCCCATCTTTTAGTCAGGTTGTTTGTTTTTTTGATATTGAATTTTATGAGCCATTTATATATTTTGTATATGAACCCCTTATTGGTCATATCATTTGCAAATATTTTCTCCCAATCAGTAGGTCATCTTTTCATTTTGTTGAAGGTTTTTTTTTCTGTGCAAAAGTTTTAAATTTAATTTGGCCCCATTTGTTTGGTTTTGCTTTTATTTCCTTTGCTTTAGGAGACAAAAAACATATTGCTATGATTTATGTCCAAAAGTGTTCTGCCTATGTTTTCTTCTAAGAGTTTTGTGGTTTCATGTCCTACATCTAGGTCTAATCCATTTTCAGTTTGTTTCTGGATATGGTGATAATGTTCTAATTTTATTCTTTTACATGTAGCTATATAGATTTCCCAGCACCACTTATTGAAGAGACTGTCTTTTCTCCATTGTATATTCTTGCCTTCTTTGTTGTAGATTAATTGACCATTAGTGTGTGAGTTTATTTCTGGTATCACTTCCTTTCAGCTTGAAGAACTGCCTTTCTTGAAGTGCAGATCTGCTGACAATTTTTTGTTGCTATAATTTTTTGGTTTTGTTTGCTTTTTTTAACCCAAAATGCCTTTATTTCACCTTCTTTCTTAAAGCATATTTTTACTGTACTAGAATTTTGGCTTAACAGTTTTTTTTCCTTTCCATACTTCAGAGATTTGATCCATCGTCTTCTGATCTTCATTGTATCTGGTGTGAAAACTACAATCTTTCAAATCATTTCTTTTTCCTAACTGCTATCAGTATTCTCTTTTTCTCTTTGATTTACAAGCAGATTCATTTAGATATGGCTAGGCATTTCACTTGTACTTATTCTACTTGTGGTTCACTAAACTTCTTGAAGATGTAAAATTAAGTCTTTCACCAAATTTGGTATGTTTTTGACCCTTATTCTTAAAATGTTTTTAGTAAACAGTTAAATTGATTAGACCCCAACTGCAAATTCTGTTTCACCTGCAGTGGGTGGTATTGCAGATCTCAGTTCTATCCTTTTATCCTTAGGAGCAGCTAACCTTGATTTTGCTCCATGTATGCTTGGTCCCAGGGTCAATCAGAGATTTGGGTAGAGTGTAAATACAATTTAGAATTCCTCTTCCTTGGCTTTTTCCTCTTCGGGACTTCTTCCCCACACTCTAGAGGCCATGGTTGTCCTGTTCTCTGTCCTCTGCTTCTTTAGCTGCCCTTCACTACTTTGTACCTGACGCTCTGGCTAGCCTCAAGCTCAGGTCATCAAAATAGGAAGCTCAGCCCATGACAGCCCTTTCTTCCAAATTTCAACTCACCTCTAATATATGTCTGCTCTTATTCACTTTCCAAGAGTCATTAAGTAAGACTGCGTGTTGGTATGTCTGTGTGCATGTGTATGTATATGTGTTTTCTCTAGAGTATATAGTTGTTATCTGATGAAGCATCAATCTGTTGTGACCTTTTCTACCATACTAAAGACACAAATGCCCCAAATTCTATTATTTAATATAGCAGTAAATGTGTGTGTGCTTTTGCCTAACTAAACTGTTGCAAATGCTACTTATTACTTCCCTTTATTCATTTTCCCATAATGTTAATATTTAATTTAAACCAGGTGTTGTTTTAATTGCTGGTATGTAGAGTATTCACAGCTTAGCACCATTTTTGCTGTTCTCAAATAACTCACAAAAAAGAGTAGGTAGAATTTTTAACAAGTTTGAGAAAAGGAAATTGGGATTCCAAAGATTAGAAGATCACGAAAGATCACACATGCTATGGATTCATGTGTGTGGAGAGAAAAAACTGTCCATTTTGAGAGCAGAAACAACCTAAAGAAACCTTAGGAAATGCAAGCATTTCCTATGAAAGACTGGAGTTAGATCACTTAGGTGACTTTCAAAGATTGCATAAATAGTTAACGACTCAATCAGAATGTCTTCTCAGTCTCAAGGATCAAACTAGTAGGAAAGTGGGCATAAAAAACCCAAAGTCTGTTCTATAGAAAGAAGGACTTCCAGCAAAAGTGCCACATAAAAATGACAGACTAAAGAATTGTACTTTTTCTATATTAATTTAGAGGCATTTAAGCAGAGACTGAACTTGTCAGGGAAGCTGTATATTAAGCATTTGATGGGTAATTGAACTAGATAACCATTAAGGTTCCTTCCAGACCACAGCATTCAGAACTTGACAATTCAGTGACCACTATCATTGCACCTAAAAGTGCCATTTTTAAAATTCTGACTCTATTACCTTGACACATTTGTATTGGTATGTCCTAAAGAAATAATTTTTTGAATTGAGGGATTAATGTTCTTAGCATGTGGTGCTTGCAGAGCTATTGATGCTGCCTAAGAAAATATTTTAGAATTCCTGTCCATAGCAGACATAAATTTCACGTAATGAAATCATTTTCATAAAGTTGTCATTTACTCTTCTTTGCAAAGAAATTAAAGTTATGTTCCTATTATGGTTAAAGTCAACTCTTATATTAAACAATCAGAATTTTCTTATAAATCAGACACACAGACATACTAATGTATATAGAAATAGAGATACGTGGATTAAAATTTTCCTTGGAAGAATATTTCTTTGAATTTATTAATATAAATGTAATTTGAATTTTAAATTTTTAATCAAAGAGAAAATGTGAAAATTGTAACTTTTTTGTATTGTTCTATAATTCAGCTTAATGTACTCATGAGCCACTCCCTTTTTTCCAGTAGGACAATTGTTCTCAAAGTGTGGTTGAAGGACCCCTAGAAGTTCCCAAGACAATTTCAAGGGTTCTGCTAAGCCAAACTACTTCCATGCTATATAATATGGAGATATTTTTGCCCTTTTACTTTCACTCATGAATAAGTGTGCAGTACATCTTTCCAGAAACTACATGTTATGCAGGACATGTGTTTTTACTGCTAATGGAATATGTGCTTGTGTGGAATATTCCTATGTTTTCTGAAATCTATAGCATATATTTTGAATTTTCATAAATTAACTTAATTTTTAATTAGTACTTACACTATTCTATTACTATCACTGATTATACTTCTTTTTATGGAAGTCATAACATGGATGTAGTTTTGTTTCGTGCTGCACCACGAGGCATGCGGGATCTTAGTTCCCTGACCAGGGATGGAAACTGCGCCCCCTGCAGTGGAAGCGCAGAATCTTAACCACTGGACTGCCAGGGAAGTCTTGATTATACTTCTTTTAATCTTTGTAAACTCATTATCATCCAATAAATCTTACTCTGAAATTCTCCTTTTAGCTACATGGAAACACAAAAAGAAGTAGAAGTTGTCTAGATTTGTATAATTTTAAATTTTAAAAAAGTTCTAATCTTTTAATTATCTAAAGATAATATTTTTAGTAATAATATTACTATTTTAGAATATAATCATTTATTTTCAAATAGAGGAAATATATATTTGAGGAATGATTATTGGCTTAAAAAAAGAAGACTCATTTTCTCAACCCACAGATGCACCATCTACAACTAAAAATGCTGAGAAAAATTAAACTCTCATATTAGAGGGTTATTTGACTAATGGAAGAGAGAAATCTTCTCTAAGGAACCCGGTGAAACTGTAACCAAGAAACAAAACTTTGACAAAATGCTACTTTCCTCACCTTATAAATGCTAATAATTTTTTATTGTGTCTTTTGAAACAGAATATTTTAAAACAGTTTTGTAGTGCCAGTTAAGTTGCAATGTTATTTTGAGACCAAGCATTCAAAAGTTTAAAAAATAAATAATTAAATATTTAAAACATAGTTGGGCTAAAGTCTTTAGCAGACAAAACTATTTCTTACAGTTTTTCAAACTAGACTTGCAGAAGCCACTGAAATATCTTACAGGGAATGTTATCATATTCCATTGGCTAGAGAAGAACACACAATAGCTAGGGTTTAATAAAACTTTGGACCACTGACGTTGCTCAATGCTTGCTGATGAAAAATAAAGGCATTCACATCAGTGCCAATTTGCGGTATTAGAGTATCTTGTCAAATTAAAATTTTCCTTGAAAACATGGAGATGAGATAATATCTCATCTGCACAACTGTACTTTTTCCTTACAAATGGATGAATCTACAGACGTGGCTGGACTTGCTCATTTGCTTGTATTCATCTGTTATGGATACTAAATAAGCAACCGGGAAGAGCTTGTTTTATGTGAATTTTTGGCAACAAGCACAACTGGCACTGAAATATTCAAAATATTGAGTAATATTTTTTAATTACATCACTTTTTGGGCCCCATGGAAGAAATGTGTTGACTTTTGCAATGATGGTACAGAAGTAACTATGGGTAAAACTGCTGGTACCTTAGCACAAATCAAGGTAGTGGTACCTAACTGTACTACTGGCCATTGTATTCTTCACTGATGGGTGTTTGTAAGTAAAAAAAATAACAATAAGGTCAATGTTAATTAGGAATATTTGGTTTCTTGGCTCTCCCTGAGCACCTAGGATAATGGAATCTGGTGCTTGCTTTCTCCCTTGGAACATTCAGGGGACACTTGAGGGATTTCATTTGAGAGTGGTTTTAAGTTGGGAAGGAGAAGGATTCAGGAATGAGGGAGCATGTTGCTATCTTTCCAGAATTCCTCTTCGTAGTTAATTGGTAAAAATATGAATGACTAAATCCATTAACCTTTTCCTGGATGGCTAATTTATTAAAAAATTTAACACAGAGATTCTTTGTTTTTCTTCACTAGTTCTAGGTTTGCAGATTTCCTTTCTGCTCTTACTTGTTTGTTTGTTATTTTATTGATTCTTAAATTTATTTACAGTCAAAATATTTCATTTATTGTTGTCTCTCTCTCACTATTATAAGGCCCATAAGGATGGAGTTGATGTTTATGTTCTATTTGTTACTCCAGTGCCTAGAATAATGACAGGTACATAGTGGTTACTCAACAGATAATTGCAAAATGAATTATTTTTATATTTAATTTAAATTGTCTGAATTTTGTGAGATTTTTTTGTGAACTATGCTTCCAGTAAATCATCCTTACGAACAGCAACAACAAAAAAGTCTATCCAATTATATTTACCATTATTTACAAAACAAACTAACAAAATTTCCTTTCTGTGCATAGCAAGAATCTTTGAAAGCTTTTTTTTCTGTTTTATTATTCTCTTTTCTGACTTGGGATTTATTGCATTTAATTTGTGCTATCTCATTGTTTTTTCTCTCCAAATTGCTCTTTGATATTTTTGCTTATTTACATCTTCCAGATTTATTTAATAATAATGTTCTTAAATATGGCTCTATCTAATGGGTTAAAATCATGTAAATCCCTGTTTATAGGATACATGAATAAACCAAAGACATTAAAAATCAGAAATGTTACCATACTTGTCATTCACTGACATTTTCTGGTGGCCAATGCTGTGTTCCTTTCTGCTCAGGATGTTAAAACTAGATCCAGCCTCACCCTGATTAGTCCTACACAACTGCGAGTCACCATGGACCTAATTAAAAGCCCTTTCCCTTTTAGTTAAAGACTTTGAAGAGTCTCTTTCCCAGTTCGAGGTTAATTGTACTTGTCTTCACATTCATATCTTTCTCACCCTAGTACATCCACAGGAACATCAGACAACAGTTAATCTGCTCCCTATTGCGTCTGACTATCCACCTTACTCACCTTCTGCCTGTCTTCCTGATTCTTAGTTCTTAACAGAATCTCCTGATGGGTTTGAAGACCGGTTTAGAATCACTTTGTTGATGAAAATAGTTCCTCTCCTTGTCTTGTGTCAACCGACTCTTCCTGCTTTGTTTTATATACAACCCCTTGATCCACAGTTTGGAGAACTACAAATATGCTAACATACACCTGTGCTTACACAATCATACAAATACTGAATGATAGGGCACACAATCACCAAGATCAAATATGAGCACTCAGGTCGGTGTTCTTGTATAGTGATCCCAGTTCAGATCACACTGGAGAGGGCTAATTTGGCTGGCAGTGCTCTTAAAGGGCACAGGTGATTTTGCCCTTCCACATTCACAACATAGCACATCGTGCTGCATCAATATGGCTACACCGGCTGATGTAACTTCCTATGTAGTTGTTTATTTTTTATTACTATCATCATCACTATTTACAACTACACCTATTTGCTATTTCTTCGCATTATAAACACAGTATGAGTTTCATTGTCTCATTAAATCAAAGGTGTTCTAGAATACTGAATGTACGTATATTTGCCAAATCCAACATTATTTTCCAAGCCACCAACTTCATTTCCATTTTAAAGAAGAGAATTCTGATGTTCAGAAAAGTAATTTTTCCCTAATGGCACACTGTATGTCATTGATGGAGCTGGTAATAAAACCCTAGTTGTCTGAATCTCCAACTCTGTGCTCAACTGAAATTGCATTCTTCACTCAAAGCTAAAGGAGAAAATAAAAGTTACACGCTGATTCCACAGGATATGTTGTGCTAAACTAATGTCACCCATTTCATTCCTTGCAACCCAAGCATACTTCAAGTACTGTTTACTAAATGACCTGTGAAGGTCATTTCATGCAACAGTACAATGTTTGAAGTTTCTGAATTATCCATATTTTGAAATATTAACAAAATATGTTTTGTGAGCCTTCTACCCCCTCATAAAGTTAATAGACCACTTACCTACACTAGTCTCCTAATAAGGTTATGGTTGTACTAAATAGTGAAGAAGGTTTTTTAAAAAGCTCCCTACCATTTGCCAAGCAAGCAATACCATTATAATTTAACATATACTATCTCATTGAAATGCCTTAAAAACCAGTAAGATTGGTATTCTTATTATTACTTTACTAGACATAAAGATAAAGCTTTGAGCATTCAATTCATGTAATTAATTAACAGAACCAAGTTTCAAATTCCATTCTTCAGATCAACATCTCCTGCACTGAAAATAAGGCATGATTTTAAAACCTCTCAATTTCAAATCTAATAATAAATATGAAACTGAATTTAAGAAAGAGAAACTACTAGACTCAGCCTCTCCCTGCCAGCCCCGCCATCACTGCTGCAGTCACGACTGCTGATGGGGTGGACGAACGTTTGCCTCTGCTCTCCGCACCCCATTCAAGAAATGTCACTCCCATGTCCCCACTATACTTACAAGAAAGCAGCCCCAGAGCAGAACTCCCACCTCCATACACAGCCATCGCCAGCCCAGACGCCAGTGGTATTCCAGTAATAAAGTGCCATGTGTGCCAGTCTCTCATCAATTTGGATGGCAAGCTTCACCAGCATGTGGTTAGGTGCACGGTTTACAATGATTCTAGGCCAGCCGACAATCCCCCAACAAGGAAGAAGTATGTTAGATGCCCTCGTAATTGTCTCCTCGTTTATAAGGACACATCACAGCAAATAGGATGTCCAAGACCCACCTGTAGACACATAATTAACCTTGGCCTAGTAATGCTTATTTCTGAAGAACAGCCAGCTCAACCTGCATTGCCAGTCCAATCAGAAGGTACAAGGATCATGTGTGGGCACTGTGGAAACATGTTCTTGTGGATGGAACTGAGGTTCAACACTCTGGCAAAATGCCCACACTGCAAAAAAATTTCCTCAGTGGGTAGTGCACTTCCTCGAAGGTGCTGCTGTGCATATATTACCATTGGAATGATATGTATTTTCACTGGAGTTGGATTAACTGTTGGCACCCAAGATTTTGCAAGGCAATTTCATGTAACCTATGTTTCTTGGGCAGTTGCTTATCTCTTAGCTTTGATCTGCCTTATCTGAGCTTGTTATTGGGGAGCCATAAGAGTGAGTTATCCAGAACTTGGTTTTGCATAAGCTTGTTTATGATTTGGTCATGCAGGTGAGAGAGTATCTAGCAGTTCTCAATAAGCTACTCTGGACATCTTTAAATCATTTACCTAATGGTTTTTTTTTTTTTTTTTTTTTTGGGTGTGTTGGGTCTTCGTTTCTGTGTGAGGGCTTTCTCTAGTTGCGGCCAGCGGGGGCCACTCTTCATCGCCGTGCGCGGGCCTCTCACTATCGTGGCCTCTCTTGTTGCGGAGCACATGCTCCAGACGCGCAGGCTCAGTAGTCATGGCTCATGGGCCTAGTTGCTCCGCGGCATGTGGGATCCTCCCAGACTAGGGCTCGAACCCGTGTCCCCTGCACTAGCAGGCAGATTCTCAACCGCTGCACTACCAGGGAAGCCCAACCTAGTGGATTTCACTCTGGTTTATGTATGAAGTTTTAAGACTTTGGGAGTCTTTTATGAACAAATGCTCATTGTACTACATTATATGCAAATAGTTTGTTTTGCTGCTAAGTTTTCAAGCTCCAAATAATAAAGCTTGGTCTTCATATTCTTTCACATCTCTTAAAAAAAAAAAAAAAGAAAAGAAAGAGAAGCTACTTATCATCATCAATATCTTCTATTTGATCCAGAATACTTTACTAGAGACACAATAAAGCTTGTTTGACCCGCAGTCCACATGCTAAACAGGTATGCTCTTTATTATCACAATAAAAAGGGACATATATTTTATTATCTAAGAGTATCCTGGACTTCCCTGGTGGCACACTGGTTAAGAATCCGCCTGCCAATGCAGGGGATGCGGGTTTGAGCTCTGGTCCGCGAAGATCCCACATGCCGTGGAGCAGCTAAGCCTGTGCGCCACAGCTACTGAGCCTGCGGGCCTAGAGCCCGTGCTCCACAACAAGAGAAGCCACCGCAATGAGAAGTCCATGCACTGCAACGAAGAGTAGCCCCCGCTCGCCGCAACCGGGGAAAGCCCCCATGCATCAATGAAGACCCAATGCAGCCAAAAATTGATTAATTTTTTAAAAAGAGAATCCTAACCACTTTGAAATGAATGTTCTTTAAAATTTTTACCTTATTTTAATAGACTAAATATTTAACTACCATAAAATAAAGGATGCCATATGAATCACCATATAAAATAGATGTTAAACTAGGCAGAGAATTACCTCAGCTTATTACACTTCTTTGGTTAAATATTCATGAAAACAGTCATTATCTATAGAAACCATCATAAAAAAGGTTAAGAGTAACACAACTATTGAAATATTTAAAAGTACTTCAAAAAGCTTTTATGCTAAGGAATCAGAAATCTTAAGAATAGAGAGGAAACATTAAATAAAACTCAAAACTAGATAAACCCATAGTGATTATGGTTATTCCATACAGGGCTTGGTCTTTCATTCTTTCTTATAAAAGATTTTTTATAATAACATGGAAGATGTGCGTATATATATATATACATCTGAAATGTATATAGATATATATGAAATATATATGTATCTGAAATGAATGGTTAAAAAAATGACAAAATTGAGATTCAGGAGTACTCTAACACATGATAGTTTCAAACAGTATAACAAAATAAGAATAAAGGTAAAGTCCTGATTTGGGAGCAAAAGAAACTGTGTACGGATAACATGGGGTAGACCTGGCTTGACAGCAATTTAAGTGAAAAGATTCAGATTTGTCCTAATTGGTATTGACATATACACACTACAATATATAAAACAGATAACTAATAAGCTTTCACATATGGAGTGGGGCACAATAGCTAGTTGGCATCCCCTAGAATTACAGAAGTAGACAAAAGTCTCATATTCTCCCTGAATAGACTTTTCTGGGTCCTAATCTAATCTAAAAAGAATAAAATTAATAGAATCATCTTTCTGACCTTATATTTCATCATGTCATCTAAGTCACTTTTTAGTTAACCACCAACTCAGAAAACATAATCATCCATAGTAGTATAGGGTTAAAAGTAAAAACCTGGATTCTGAAGCCAAACTGCCCGGGTTCACAACCCAGCTCCGCCACCTGTTAGTTATGTCCCTTGGGCAAGTTGCTTAGCTACTCTGTGACATAGTTCTATTTAAAATGTAGGTAATAATATTACATATCTCATAGAGCTATTGTGAGAATCAAAAAAATTATTAAATGTTTGAACATTGCCTGATACACAGTAGATGCTATATGTGTGTTTGCTATTATTACTATCATCCTACCCTTTAAGTTATCTGGAAATAGAAAAATTGAGTAGATTAGCATGAATTTATAACTAACTCATAGCCTTCTCTTCTCTTTGCATCTCTTCTCAGCAAAGATATACTTTAGTAATATTATAACAGAATATAAATGTTAAACTAAAATTAATTTTACCTTTTTCTTTTAGCATTTTAAAGAATCATTCTGCTCATTTTGATGAAAAGAGAATATTTTTCCAGCAGTGGGTAAAAATAAATTTCCTCTTTTCCAAGAAGAAAAGATTAGACAATCGTGGTTTACAAAAACTAGTTTCTATCTCTTCAAGGAAAGGAAAAAGAGTTTTCTTTAGTTAATGGTATAGAGTCCAGTTATCATGTGTCACTGAGGCTCTACCTGATAGACCACCAAATGCTTCTGTGTGGGTAAATAAAAGAATAGGGATTTGATGTGCATCTTAAAATTGGTAGAGGCTGGGAGGTTGGAGAGCCTTGTGTGGACAAGAGAATTAGAAGATTGGAGAGAAGGAGTATGGAAAACTCAGGAAGATAATCCAAGAGTCCTTTCTGGGAAGGATGAATCAAGTGGGAAGGAGAAAGGACACTACAAGGATATTACTTCACTGTCCATGAGACATGTTGGAAGAGGTTATTTGACAGCTAATATGTCTTTGTATAAATTATATGGGAACTTTTAGTAGTGGCCTTTAGAATGTGAAACACCTATTTCCTCCTTCTTCAATCAAAAGTAGCCTGATTTACCCTTGGAGAAGTTTACTTCTCCCAACAGTATAGTGGCAATGCTGTTGAAGTGGTCCTGAACAGGCTTAATCCAATCAATTCATCTCATCACCATGGCCTTGATATTCAATTTAAGGGTGAACCTATAACACAGTTCAAGTAAGGGAGACCACAGGGAAGTAGCCATTTTCTTCCTCTGCATGAATTGCTGAGATAATATGGGATACAGAACTGCACTCTACATAAAAGAAAATCCTGGGGCCACCATGTAGAACTGAAAATGAATACTAGTGCCATGGAAGATGGAGCAAAAAGACAAGGAAAAAAATTAGATGACTAGTGGCTTATTCACTGTGCCAAGTCACATTAGCATCCTTTATCTGGATTGCTGAGTTATAAAGTCAATAAATTCATTTGTGGTTGTTGATTATACCAGTTCATATTGAGGTTTGTTATTTGCAATTAAAATAGTCCTAACCAATACAAATTTCACATCTATATAATAGGTTTGCACCACTTGACTAACAAGTGTTTAGGCATGTAAGAATTTTGTTTTTTGTGAACCATGAATCCAGTTAGCTGACACCTCTGCTAAAGTATGTCACAAGTGTTCAACCTACTCCTCTCTAGCAACCCCACAAGAATCTTAGTGAAGTTGAATGAAGCATGCTTGATTAACCAACACTGGGCTAGGAGAAATGAAAAACATTACTAGAAAACATTTTTTCAGTCATTTGTAAGCCTTGTAATTTCTACCCTAACAGTCATAGCAAAGACATAACTGCTCTGACTGTATATACTCATTTAAAAATAGCACTTCACAAGTCAAACACACACACACACACACACACACACACACACACACAAGCACATTAAACTATTCTACTGTGTTAAAAGAAAGTCATAGAAGTGACATATACTCCAATGACCATCCACACATCTTAGTCAGACACGGCCATATCAGTCTTTCTCCTGTATTACTTGGAATAGGAATCACTTTTTGTTTCCCAGCATGATAGGAAAAATTGATGTCAGCAGCAAAATTCCATCTGTTTGGCCATGTGAGGGCTATTAGCTTGCTCACAAGATAACCTCTCCCAAAGGACTCAATTTCATGTTCTAAAATACAAATTTGAAATTCATTATTTAATATTTAAAATAATTCAGGATGCAAAAAATGGTCTCCTAAAATGCTAAATTGTTATAGTAGTTAGTATACGAGCCTCGGTAGATACATATATTCTTTCCTTCTTAACAGTTTAGTATATTGAAAGAATATATTAAACCACCTCATGACATTCAGGACAATATTTGCATAGCCATAACAAAAAAACCAAATCTCCAGTCTTTAAAGAGTTTTAGGACTTTTAAAAGATTATAAAAGAGTGAAAATAGAAGATTATAGTCAACACCTAATTTACATTTTTTCATATCACACAGGACTTTCCACAGTCTAAATTGTGTGTGTTGTTGTTGTCATTGCTTTTGTTGTTTTCTTATTCATTGTTATTTCTTCTTCTAGTCTATAAACTACTAAAGGGCAGGGAAAAATCTGTTAGGTTGACAAATAGGAGGTTCTCAATATCTTTTTGTTGAATGTATAGATGAATAAATTAATGAATCACTAAATGAATGGATAGGTGAAAAAGGGTCATCCTATATTCTGTATTGATCTAACAGTAAAGGCAAATGCTTCAATGACATTAGTGTGTTCATATCCTTGTTGAGTTAACTCCATTTATTTACTGGATAAATATTTATTGAGCACCTACTCTGTCCAACAGAATAATGATGTGCAGACCACCACACACAGCAGCATGGTCTTTGGCAACTCATGCTCTTCTGAGAGAAAATCAGGCTTCAGAACTACCTATAAATGAGTTTAAGGGTTGTGTTAAAAACAAACAAGCCTGACTCTTCTGGTTTGCCTGGGTCTGAGATGGTTCCTGTGACTTGGGTTTTTAATACTAACTCTGGGAAAGTCCTGTCAAAAGAAAAATGCATCAAATGGAGTTAAACAATCAAAGAACCCTTGTTCAACACTATTGCAACAGGAGAGAGAAATTGAACTCAACTCCGCTGAAACAAAGGTGAGAGGGTTTTTAAGCTGTAGGGAGAGTTAGTGGAAAAGTACTGGGGAATATTAGGGAGGCATTGATTAATAGGGTTAGGCCATTTGTGTTTGTTAATTGTTGTTTATTGAAGTTAAGCTCCTACCTCACACAAAAACAGGGAGATAGCATGATATCTTTCATGATGATTATATATCAAATAGATGATTCCCAGATCCCCCGGAAAGACATTCCTGGGTTGTGAAACTGTCAAGGGGCTGTGAGAAGATTTACATCTCAAAGGGACAGAAAACAATTTACAACTCTAAGTTTCCTAAAGTAAATGCTCTAAGTAAAGGGAGGTCAGGGGCCAAGAATTAGGAAAAAGGCATCCTAAAGTTCAGTCAAGCTGAAGAGAATGTTAAGACCCCCATGATCAGTCTCAAGCAAACTGAGAGAGGTGATCACTTACTGGGTGTTAGGTGTTGCACAGAACTTCACTAAAACTTTTCTATAGCTGAAATTTGGAATAATCATACTTAGCAAATTCTCATGTAAATCTGTGAGTTCATCAGCTTTTACAGGCTTACCAAGAAAGTGATTTTTTTTCTCTTGGAAGATAGCTATCTCAAAATGCAATAATGATTTTTGTTTTCATGAAACAGTTTTTAGAAACACATATTTTTGGAGCTTTTGTTGGATTGTACAAAAATGAAGACTTCATATTCAGTGAAAAGCTTTAAACAAATCACCAAAAAAAGCATTCAAAGAATGAATCTCTATTCCATGGTGCTTCTGCTGTACCAGAACACTCAGAATATCCCATAAAAGGCTTTAATTTATTGTCACAAACTCCACTAACTCATCTTAAGCCTCATGATTATTTTAGATACTGAGTAAAATCAATGACTTGAGATTTGCTTTTTTTGAAAGCTTGAATTATAAGAATTCTGCCACATTGTCAACTCTGATCATTTAAATCCTGATGATAAGTTCATGATAATTTGTATGTGGCTTGAAATAGAAGATCTGTTGAAAGGAGTATTTTTGCTGTAATGAAAAATAAAACTTACAAGTTTCTAAGTTAAGGTTTTATGTAATAAAACACTGTATTTTTGAACTTTATTGTTCATTTCCTATATTTTTAGTTTTTAGGAAAGTTCTGAGCCCATATGGTGAAGGTGTTAGTTTCTAGAAATGCACTGAACCAAACACAGTACTAGAGACAAAAAGGAAACCCTTTTCCAATGTCTGGGGCCAATTCATTGTTGGCTTGGGCCAAAAGAGTGAAATGAGAAAGGGCCTAGATATTTTTGTAAAGAACTAAATAATAAATTATCGACGTCAAAATGAGGTCAACGACCTTCAATGTTTATCTTATTAAAAGAAAGACCATTACTTCATCTGTAGCCTAACATTAATTTTCTTCAGACAGTAAAAGAATGAATTGGTAATTCCAGGAGGGTTCCTATTTTCCTGCTAATTCCAGGAATTCTGCTTCTCTGTGGTGTGTGTGTGTGTGTGTGTGTGTGTGACAGGAACATTTCTGAGAAACTATTGAGACTAAATAAAATTAGGAAAAGGTCATAACTTAGGTGTGTTATATTGGGATTTGAGAGAAAATTAGAAACCTGAGTATACATAATAAATAAAAATATATATTGGGGTAAGAATACATCTAAATTGTGAATCAACTTTGGTAAATCTTTCCAAAAGGAAATGTCATGTTGCAGGTCAAGACTCAAATGAGCAGCTTGTTGTTTTTTTTGTTTTTTTTTTTGTAGTACGCGGGCCTCTCACTGTTGCGGCCTCTCCTGTTGCGGAGCACAGGCTCTGGACGCGCAGGCTCAGCGGCCATGGCTCACGGGCCCAGCCGCTCTGCGGCATGTGGGATCTTCCCGGACTGGGGCATGAACCCATGTCCCCTGAATCGGCAGGCGGACTCTCAACCACTGCGCCACCAGGGAAGCCCGAACAGCTTGTTTTTAAAAATTATGCATTATTTAACTCATTCAAAAAATATTTACTGACCATCTTCTAAATGACCAAGCATTAAGATAGGTATTATATGGATAGGAATGGTCTCTGAGGAAGTAATCGTTAATAAATAGACTCACATGTGTATAATTACTCCAATACAATAGAAGCTTAGTTTTTGATCTTGTAACATGGGACCAAGTGGGTTTGTCAGGAGAACAGCCCTCTTCCATGCCATCTTTCTGAACTAAATTAAAAGAGGCTCTGTGGGGCTTCCCTGGTGGCGCAGTGGTTGAGAGTCCGCCTGCCAATGCAGGGGACACGGGTTAGTGCCCCGGTCCGGGAAGATCCCACATGCCGCGGAGCGGCTGGGCCCATGAGCCATGGCCGCTGAGCCTGCACGTCCGGAGCCTGTGCTCCGCAACGGGAGAGGCCACAACAGTGAGAGGTCCGCGTACCACAAAACAAAAAAACAAACAAACAAAAAAAGAGGCTCTGCAATCTTCAATATATGGCTTCTAGCTGGCTGAAATGGGGAAAAAATAGCGGTAGCAAGGTGAGGGAGAAGTCCAGGGACATTTAACAGGCCTGGCTTGGAAGTGAGCCAAATCTCATTTATTCACCTTGCATTGAATAGACCTGGTCATAGGATCCCAGCTAGATGCAAGAAAACCTGGGAAATTCTATCTTGTGCTTCCCATATACACTTCATAACATAAAAAAGGAAACGTGTTTTTGGTGGACAGTTAGACATTTCTTCACAATCTACCTCTCTCACCATCAGATATTACTCTATACCCCATCCCTAAGAAGATAACTCAAAATCCAACCCACTTGCTGCATACAGTACAAAGTCCAGGATATATAGGTGCTGCACTGTCTTCTTCATCATTTCCAGAGGTGGATTCTCATAATTTAATGATCCACGTACCAAAAGGCCAATTATGTGCATTTTCCAAGTTCACATGCCTATATTATAAAGTGGAGCAAGGATAGCAATAAAAGCTACCATTCAAAATGTTGAAGGATACAAGATATACAGCAGTCACTCATCTATAACAATCATAGCATCCAAATTGCCAATTATCATGGAAGTCTCCACCCTGGCACGAGGGAAAGTCCTTCATTGACCTAAATACTATGGCTCCGGACGCGCAGGCGCAGCGGCCATGGCTCACGGGCCCAGCCGCTCCGCGGCATGTGGGATCTTCCCAGACCGGGGCACGAACCCGTGTCCCCTGCATCGGCAGGCGGACTCTCAACCACTGCGCCACCAGGAAAGCCCGACCTAAACACTATTATCTGAAAGAAACTGTAGTTATCCTCCAAAACCACATATAAGGGGGTTTTCGGAGAGTATGTCCTCCTTGAGAGCAATATAGATTTCACAACTCCCTACTTGTTACATATATAAATTAGATAGTTAAGAAGTTGGTCTAAGGCTTGACTATTCAAAGACTCCTTTAGTGAAGGCTCACATTTCTTTGGAAACACCAGCTTTCAAAAACAGTAAGCTTCTGATTTACTTGCCTTCAGTCAGCACCAGGTGCCAGTAACTACAACTTAAATTTTCTCCTAGACATAATTTTCAAGTTTGATTTATTCCCTTGCCTCCATGCCCCTAGGTCTCTCTCCATAGCAGCTACCTTGAGGCCATATGAAGTGACAAACTTGAGGGGAAGGGAAGAATTTTTAATTTAAACCTTTCAAAGCTGAGTTTCTCTGTTTACTGAGAACACTGATGAACCTTTGTTACTTATGTTCTATTCAAGTCTCGTTTCCTATGGTTTAAGTTTCAAAACTCTTCACCCTTTTGTTTCTGCTTTTTGTTTCTGCCCCTGAATCAGTGAATTCTTGACCAAGATCATTGTTTTTATGTAATATCTTCCTAAATACAGTAAATAACAAGCTACCCAAGCTAGTAACATTCTGCTCTCCAGCCTCTTCTAGGGCCACAAACATTGAAGGCAATACTTCTCCTTATTAGTAAGGTTAGACTAACTGCCATAAAAATTAGAAATTAAAATGTAAACTGTATAAATACAATAGAAGGTTACTTTTATTCATGTAAAAGTATTGGGTAGGTGAACAGGTTAAAGGGATTGTACTTGTCCACACAATTGTTCAAGAACCCTTTGTGATGGAGCTGCTGACATTGTCAACATGTTGCTTTCAAGGGCAACTGAGAGTCACTCTAATTCAAACCATACAAAAGTTCAGAGAAAATAGAGGAGCACAGGAAAGGATTTTAGTGCTAAACCTTGCCATACCACATGGCATGTCCACTCATATTCCCTTGGCCAGAACTAGTCACATGGCTCTACCTAGCTGCAAGGGAGATGGGATATGCACTGCTTTCCTTTCAAAATCCTGTTTTGGAAGGGGGAACACATTTTTTGGTTGGTGGATAATTAGTCAAATCTGCTACAATTTGTGATTTGACAGGTGAGAAGCAGAAGACATTTTGGGGTGGGTGGGTTGGCCTGATTCTCATTTGAAGGGACATTTCAGGCAAAACAAATTGATAGAAGACGCCTTAAAGTGGACAGATCTTGTTCTGAGGTTGTTTTCAATATCTCAGAGTAGGCCACTATGATGAAAGGATGATGAGGGAAGTAGAAAAGATGGTGCTAAAGAGGTAGACTGGAGACAAATCAAGCAAGGAGAGTTGACAAATTTGAATTGTGTTCTAAATGCGATAATTTAGAATGTATTTTAAGTAAAAGAAGAAATTATTTAATATTTTAAAGACCACATCAGCATTAAAAAAAACTCTGCTTGCGGTATGGAGAATGGGGGTAGGAGTAATGGTAGAAGGTAGTAATCTTGATAAGACACTAAGGGATGTGAAGAAGAATTAGAGAAGGGTCTGGCACCATATGTATCATTAAGGCATTAACTAGGCCCAGTACGGGTCACTTGGACAGTCATACCTCTGGGAGACGTGAGAAACTGCTATCTAAAAACACAGGATGCTTACTGACCTAAATGAAAATCCTGGAAGCAAGGATCTCATTTGGACAAAGACAATAACTTGTATGTTCTCTTATTCTTTCCACATATACACAAAGTATTTCTTCCCTTTGATTATCCTCTATTTCTTCGTGTTAAAGATCTGCTCCCTAATTATTGAAACATTTTATGATGAAAATGTATACGTATATTTTTCTTAATGGAACTTCCCTTACACAGGGATTAGAGATCTCATGGAGAGTGGAGGGAAACAAATATTTTCATGTTTCTGTATGATTAGGGCATTCAGAAAAAAGAAAACTGCAAGCTGGATTGAAGGATAAGTCTTGAAAGGTAAAAGATGACTGAAAAGTGAGAGATCTCAGGGAGATTTAAAGGGTTTATCTCCTTGGTGTTTGTTTACATTTCAAAGGATGAAACCCAGAGATGTCCTTTTACTTTCTGAAGGATTTTAAACCATTAGGGAACAAAGATTTCTCTCCCTCTTTCAGGAACAGAGGAGTACTCTGTAACCTATATAAACTCCCACATATAGGGCTTCCTCTCCTATAGTACAAAAATATCCTTGGCATGTATGTTGTGATTTTGCCCCTGACTGTATTATTCTGAAGAGGGAATAATAGAACATGGAGAGCTAATACAGTTATTGCTATAAGTGATAATACTCTGTCTCGGACCCAGAACCTTGGCATTGGCTTTCAGGTTCATGTAAATAAATATACATATTAAAAATGTATCAGATTCATCAAAGGCAATCCTTTCAAAGAATCTGTACCACAGATGGATGGAAAAATCACTGAAGGAGAAATAAACATGGGAGAGTGGCATGCACCTCTATGAATAGCATCCATGGCAATAAAGCTCAGAACAAACTGAGACTTGTAAAAAACAATACGGACAATACAAAAGGATTCATAGATAGTCCTTAAGCAAGATCAGCAGTGAAGGGGAAAAGGCTGTAATATTAAGAAAAGACAGAAAGTAGTCTACTAGTAAGAAAAATAACTTTTTTTCACTAAAACAAATTATAGTAAACCAAATTCATTCACTGCTTGATTAGGGTAATAAAACAGAAATAATGGAATTTATTTAGGCAAAGCATTTTGACTGCTTGTTACAGTACCTTTATAGAATGTTTTAAATAGGCTAGAATTAATAGAGTTATTGGACGGATGTGTGTCAGATTCTAAAACTTTGCATTGCATTAATGATTAATAGTGTCTTGTAGATCAGGAGAATGTTAGCCACTGCTCTGTCACAAGATGTAATCCTGTTTTGCATTTTAATCAGACTTGGCTAAAAGGTATATGCACTTTTTTGAACAAAAGAATTATAATTCAAAATTATCTTAGCTAGGTAAGCCAAAAAGTAGAAAATTAAATGTAACTGGTAAGTTCTCACTTGGTTTCAGAAAGCTAGCTACAAACTGGGGAACCCAGGATTAACAGAAGTTTAATTTGAACCTATCTTTGGAATTAGCACCCAACATTTGTCATGAAATCTAGATTCTGAGCTAAATTACTGTGCCAGGAGTTTCGGTTCCAACATCATCGCTTAGTAGCCAACAAGAGCGTAACCTGAGAATAGCAGCCAGGCTGTGGCCAAACCCCAAAGCTAAGTAATGGGACCCACTTGAGAACTAAGGGCTTTCAGTTCAGAAGGCAGAACACTGGGTAGGGGGTCTCATCTACATAAAGCAATATTATATTGACAAAATATTATATTGACATATAAAAAATATTATATTGACATTGGCATGTGTGTGGGGAAAACACAAAAATGAAACACAGAAATCGAATAATGTTATTAGTTAATTATATTAATTGAATATTTACAAAAATAGCATAAATGAGAAAAAATCATAGTGACAAACATTTCAAATCCATTATTTTAATTGTTTGAATTAATTTAAAAAATTAGAAGTACAGCAAGTCCCCTACATATGAACCTTCAAGTTGCGAATTTTCAAAGATGCGAATGTGTGTGTTCACGTATCCAATCACTTAAATTAGTTCATGTGTCTGGCGTACATTGTCATGCGTGTGCATCCTCTACAAAATTAGAAATGTCCTCTTTATTTTCTGTGTTTGTTTTTTATGTATTATGTGTGTGAAATGTGTTATAAATCTATTACAGTGCAGTACTATATAGCCGATTGTGTTAGTTGGGTACCTAGGCTAACTCTGTTAGACTTACAAACAAATTGGACTTACGAATGTGCTCTCAGAACTGAACTAGTTCTTATGTACGGGACTTACTTATTGCCTTATAGACAACCAGCTTTTGCTATGGGAGAAAATTCTAGACGTTAAAACATCTAGATGTTAGTAACACAGAGGCAATTTGGGAGTAATAAGAGAAAAACATTTTTAACTCTGAAAAGAATTTCCTTATATAATAGAGGGTGCCAAGTCCCTGAAAATTGTTGAAGCTAAGGCTGGAAAGTCATGTAACTAGAGATGGGATTGCTCTGAGATAACTTCCAAGACCTTGTCCAAATAAAATTCATTATTCTATTAAATCAGGCAAGTCTATGTGGAGAAGAGGTCAGGAAGATAGAAATATCCAAATATTATGAAAATATCTAGCAAAATTTGGGAAGGATAATGTTAGAGTAGAATCTGGAATCATGTCTCTGGGAAGATTTTCAGGAATGCAGGAAACAATGGATCCTAAATAAATCTTGTAAGAAAAGCACTGGAGCTTGAAAAATAAAAAGTATTTGAAAAGAAAGTAAAATTCTAACTTTAGTGCTTTCCCAGCATTACTGTAGTTTCATGGGTTGAAATTTTCAAATTATTAATATACTTAAAACACTGTATATTAATATATCATTGTGAAAATCACAAAATACATGCAAATGAAACAGACTGTGCACATATGTATGTGTGAATATATATATATGGAATATTATATATACGGAATATAATATTTTATATATATATATATAAAAATATATATGGAATATCCCTCTGCCATGAGAAAGTGAGAAATTCTGCCATGTGTGACAACATGAATGGACCTTGGGGCATTATGCTAAGTGAAATAAGCCAGGTATAGGAAGACAAATATTGCATGGTATCACTTATATATGGTGTTTTTTAAAACTCAAACTTATAGAAACAGAGAGTAGAAAAGTGGCCGCCAGGGGGTAGGGCGTGGGGAAATAGGGAGAGGTTGGTAAAAGGGTACAAACTTTCAGCTATAAGGTGAATAAGGTCTGAGGATCTAATGTATAACGTGGTGAGTGTAGTTGATAACACCGTATTGTACAACTGAAGTGTGCTAAGAAAGTAGACCTTAAAGGTTCTCATCAAAAAACTAGAAAGAGGGCTTCCCTGGTGACGCAGTGGTTGAGAGTCTGCCTGCCGATGTAGGGGACACGGGTTCGTTCCCCAGTCCGGGAGGATCCCACGTGCAGCGGAGCGGCTGGGCCCGTGAGCCATGGCCGCTGAGCCTGTGCGTCCGGAGCCTGTGCTCCGCAACGGGAGACGCCACAGCAGTGAGAGGCCCGCGTACCGCAAAAAAAAAAAAAAAAAAAAAGATGGAAGGATTCCTTTTACAATGTATACATATATCAAATTACCACACTTTAAATATCTTAATCTTTAAATATCTTACAATTTTATCAATTTTATATGTCAATTATCCCTCAATAAAGCTGAAGTTAAAAAGAAGGCAACAAAAAAAAGGAAAACGGTGGGCTAGAAACCTGGGTATAGCGATCTATCAGCAAATGGGTGGTTACTGAAGCCATAGGAGTGGGCAAGATTGTCCAGAACAATATAAAGACTGAGAAGAGAAGATCTGGAGCAGATCCCTGCCTCACTCCAACAATTTAAGACACAGGCAGAGGAAATATTGCCTGGAAAAGAGGTCAAGAATAAATGACAAGATATTGTCAGAGAATATGAGGATAGAGGTGTTTGTGGTTGAAAATTTTAAGTGATTTGCTTAAAGGCCCTGTATTAGTTTTCTAGGGCTACCATAACAAAATGCCACAGGCTACGTGGCTTCAACAATAGAAGTGTATTTTCTCACAGTTCTGGAGGCTGGTTGTTCAAGTTCAAGGTGTGGCAGGTTGGTTTCTCCTGATATCTCCCTCTCCTTTTCTCACAGTTGGCTGCCTTGTCGCTGTATCTTCACAAGGTCTTTCTTTTATGCATGATCAATCCTGGTCTCTCTGCTTCTTCCTATCAGGACACAAGTCATATTACGTTAGAGCCCCATCTTTATGTCTTTTTTTAACCTTAATTAACTCTTTAAAGACCCCACCTCCAAACACAGTTACATTGGGGGTTAGGGCTTCAACATATGAATTTGTGAGGGGCCCAGTCTAGTATACCACAGGTCCACAGGTGGGAAATAATGACCTTGGGGTTCACCTGACTATTCACCCCATCCTGTTATTCTTTCTGTTATAGCACACTATTTCCCTGTGTGATATTTGAATTGGAATTTATTACTAACTCCATCTAGAAAACTGTAAGCTCTCTGTGTAACTTGTTCTATTTATGCTTATACCTAAGAATAATTACCATAGCATCCAATAAATTGATGTATTAAAGGATATATATGAAGAAAAATCTCTGTCCATCCATTCAACGTAAGTTAGCCTTTCAATTAGTTATGAATGGCCCTTGCTAATTATCTTCACTGCAGTGCACACCTTTTATAAACTGTAAATGGATATAACTTAGGGGTCTCTTAGGAGGAATAAGGTCAAAGTGTTTAAGAGGAGAAAAGTCAAATACTAAAAACACAGCTGGCAAAAAAAGAGGAGAGAAGATATATCTGCAGATATCACCTCTACTTTATCCATTCTCCTCTCCTTTATTCAGTTTCTCAGTCCCTCTATTTCACAGAAAAGCAATGCTGGAGATTATAGGAGAAATGGTAAGTTAACCTATAAAGGATTGATGGCAGGAAAGGGAGGAGTGGTCCCACTGTGACATGCTACAGACTGTAAACAGAAAGCATCTACAACTGACACCTTGGAGCACAGAGACTGATAACAAAATTAAAGTAGTAAAGATGTCTTTCAGTTTCCTTAGTGCAAATTTCCTTTTTGATTAGCTCTCCCATTTCTTACATCCTCTATTCCCTTTCAACAATCACTTTGATCAAAAATGGGAAGAAAGGAGCTGAATTCCTTGACGGAGGAAAGAGGTTAGGCGAAGATTTCTAATGCAGATGGAGATGGAGGCCACGGATATCAAGGATGCAGTCAGTGGTTCAGATAATAACAGAAAGCCACGTGTAAAGCACAGCCAGGAAATGACTTGATGGGTTACAGTGTTAAACAGTCATTTTCTTATTAAGAAACATGGTCTTTACTAGCCACCAGAAAAGCTCCTTGCAATTTTTGCCTGCTGGAATGTAAGATACACATTTCATTTGTCTCTGTTCCTGAAATCCGTGGCTTGAAACTTGGAGAGCAGAAAGGTCATTAGATTTAGCTGGCCTAAAATAATACTCCATGAACCAATTTCGATTGTCAAGTAGAAGGATTGGCTTGGGATCTAAAAACCTGTAATTCTTTGGAATGAGTTAATTGACATCTTTTAAAATGTTAAATTTATTTGCACCGTTTAGGAAAATGTGTAGTCTCCATGAGCTCAGGATTGTGTTTTAAGAGAAAGATTTTATTTTAAGCCTGACGTTGAATGTTAAAAGACGTTTTGTATTATTTGATAATTTTGATAGATTTATCAGACATTATCCCTCATCCATTACTTCTGTCAAGGCATGAGATTTTAATATTTGATTCACCAAGCAAAATTTTCACAAAAGGAATTGTTGAAACTTTAAAATTTACGAACCCCAATGCTGAGACATTCCTACCTTCTTCCTTATTTCCAACATTTTCCTGGATATGTACGGCTATAACTCCTCCATTTTACCTGTCAACTGATGAGATCAGAATTTGTTTCAAAATTCTAAATTAAGAGAACTGTTGGAAGGAAGGAAAATATTATCTTATCTATGGATCGTTAATGATGTTCAGGACAGTTCTTTTTCATACATGATCTCTTATATATATTTGTAATATGTGTCTCTGAGGTGTGTACAAGGGATGGCCCTGGCGAGCAGCTCTGTGTTTATTTAAAGGATGCTCAGTTGATCTTAGGTCTTCCAGACTCCCCACATTTCAAATGCAGCGGCCATGCTTTCTACTTAATAAAAAGTATTTTCAATAATTTGTAGATAATCCATGGAGTCTTGATGTAAATATTTCTGTCAGACAGACTTGGGGCAAGGAAGACAGAGAATTTTTGACTTCTTAGAGCACTTGGCTGAAGGTCATGATTTGTTTAAATGCTGTGGATTTTGCCTATTGTAGGACAATTCACTGCAGCAGGGAGTTTGATATTTCTCAGGGCAGGATGTACTCATAGATGTACATATGAATTCTGAGCATAACCAGAAAATCATATGTATTATGTAATATATATGTATTTGTTGTTATTGTTGTTTGCTTGCTTTTTTAAATTTCTATTTATTTTATTTATTTTTTTACATCTTTATTGGAGTATAATTGCTTTACAATGGTGTGTTAGTTTCTGCTTCATAACAAAGTGAATCAGTTGTACATATACATACGTTTGCTTGTTTTTAAGATATTTGTTTTACTCCTCTGCTCAGGGAAAGACCTAAAGACATCTGTTCTCAAGCTTGACTGGCTGTTAGGATTACCTGGAGAGTCCTTAGAAATTCTGATGCCTGAGATCCACTCCCAGAGATTCTGATAAAATTGGATTAAAATAATGGTATTTTAAAGCTCCCCAGGTATTTCTAACGTGCACCTGAGGTTAAGAGACATTGCCTTCGGCCACTGTGCAAAGTCAGACTCTAAGGGCCCATGGCAATGTCTATTTCTTGAATTTTGATTTTAGACTCAGAGTTGCCTGAGTTTAAGTTCATACTCAGCTGCCTACTATCTAGGAAGGGCCTTATTAGTTTGTAAGGCTCAGATTACTTTATGTTAAATATGGAAAATAATAGTAGCTACCTCATGGGACTGTTGGAAAGATTAAATGAGATGCTGCAATTTAAAATTGTTAACTAAGGGCTTGGCATAGAGTAAGACCTGAAT